>NC_056695.1:60117128-60420158 GCF_018350215.1 Panthera leo | reverse complement strand
CAAACAAAGCAGGAAAGAAAAGAGAGAGAAAGTGAGAAAATAAGTCCCATTAATAAATCCATAGGATGATAAAATTAATTATGTCTGAAATCACAAAGATACAGAACTTTTAATGTGTGGTTAACAAGGCACTGTCATAAAGGAAAATATAAATAATTAGGAAATAATTAAGAGCCTGTAAAACTAGTTCTTGATAAAAGGTAGTTAAAGACCACTTGGCATGTTTGGACATATGTAAAACAGGAATGTGTGTTTCTCTTAAGATGTTGGTGACAACAGTAGTTAACAGTAGTTGTTGGTCTCTGAGGACTATTATGAAAATCCATAAGAAGTGGAAAGTGGTAACAAATTTGTTTTACTGGTGGGCTTTATAGTAGTAAAGGAACTCATGAGAAGCCTGTTTTAGATCAAGCATTTCTTGATAAGTTAAAGGACCTGAGTAACCCACTTGTCTGGGTAGTCTCTGTTTGCCCTTCCAGATCAACTTGGTCTGTGCCCTGGAGGGCTGACCTGTATCAATGGCGTCAACAAGGTTCCCCTGCCCTCTGACTTTTACTTGCATTTGGCCAATGGAGGCAGTAGCAAGAGAGAAGAGGGCAGAAGAAGAGTGTGGTCAGGAAGTTAATTCTCTGGCCACTTCCCTACTGGGTTGTTAGAGTCTTGTTTCTCTACCAAGGGCCACAGTTCCTGTGTATACACTTTCCTATAGCTCTGGATGAGTGCATGGAACCATCCAAGGATGGCAATAGCTCTTAGTGTTTGATAGCTAAGATAGTGGGCTTCACATTGATTCTTCCTGCATCTTTGTGTCTTGTCCCTTTATAAAAACTCTCCTTAAATTCCCTATTTGAGTGTGCCCTCTGTTTCCTTACTGCTAAATCACTGATCTTCAAATTTGACCTTTGTGTAGTGGGTCGGGTCAGGCTTCTTTATGGAATTCTTTGAAGGGCCTACAGAAAGGATTTTAAGTAACTTTTCAAATTATTACAAATTGCTCTAATAGAATATTATAAATAAAGTTAGCAGTGAAAATGAAAATGTGGACATTGCCTTGGATGAACGGGAAGAAAAGCCATGTGGGTGTTTACATTAGAGAGTCTGTAGAATGGGCAGTGGCAGGGAACCCTGCAGGTGTCCGATGGCAGAATTTGCCTGGTCTTTTTAGTTCTGCTCTGTAGACTAATGTTGGGTTGGCTAAGACAGGCTCGGTGTTAGGCTTCTAGGCCATGCCATGGGTACAAGATAGAAGGTGAGATTCTGGATGAAAAAAGCACTAGTTACTGCAAATGGTTCATGCTGCTTCTTGTAAAATTGTGCCACGTCCCTTGCACACAGAGAAAGTCTTACTTTGGAAATAATTTTTCATCTGAATGCATACCTAGAAAAGGCCTTAAAATTATGTATCAGCATCAGGTCAACACACTCAAGTTAACACCTTGTCAAAGCTGTTGGTTGGGGAAGAGAGTTCATTTTCACATGGTATGGACAATTGTCACTTCCGATTGTCTTTAGTTGCTTCCATTTGGCAAGATTCCAAAATACTTTCCACATGCATTCAGAGTAGAGGGGGAATCACAAGTCTTTGGAGATGAAACATCTTCAGAAATGAGGATGGCTGCTTCAAGGGAAGGGGATCTGTTAGCAGGTGCACAATAGGCAATGAATGAGGCCTGGGAAGAAAGGTCCCCTCCTTCCCCAACCTTCTGAAAACCATAGAAGGAATCGGAGACAGCACCATTTTTTTTTTTTTTTTTTTTTGAGAGAGAGAGGGTGCAAGTGAGTGAGAGAGAGAGAGAATCGGTAGAGAATGAGAGAGAATCCCAGGTGGGGCAGAGGGAGACAGAGAGAAAGACAGAGAGACAGAGAGAGAAGAGAAGTGGGGCTTATGTTTTTTTTTGCCCAGAGTGGGGCTCATGCTCACCCGAAGTGGGGCTCAAGCTAACCTCATGTGGGACTCGAACTCATGAACCATGAGATCATGACTGAGCTGAAGTCAGATGCTTAAAGACTGAGCCACCCAGGTGCCTGGAGGCAGCATCTTATAAATACTTAACCAGTCCTTTCCAGAGCACAGGGACAACACTTCCATTCAGTGCTTTTGGCTACTAGGGAAGAACCATGTGAATTGCTGCTTCTGGCCCTACCCCTGTTCCCTTGG
Organism: Panthera leo; assembly: GCF_018350215.1. Classification (NCBI taxonomy): domain Eukaryota; kingdom Metazoa; phylum Chordata; class Mammalia; order Carnivora; family Felidae; genus Panthera; species Panthera leo. Next base: position 60,418,000 of record NC_056695.1, on the reverse strand, counting down.
CCCCAAGGAATACCTCAATTCTGTCCATTCCCATTACAACACAGGGCAGCTTGGATTTTGTTTACATACTGGCCCATGTTTAATATGCTGAGCTTGGTACAAAGCTATCACTAGGAATCATTAAATATAAAATATCAATTTCCCAAGTTAAAAGGCAGCCATAAAAAGGAAAATCCAGTTGTGTTTTGAATGTGCCAGAAGTTGCCTCCCCAGGCAGAGAATTTCAGTTTCAAGAACTTCCAATCTATATGCTTTAGTTATTGCAACATGTAGAAAGGCTCTTGGAGAACCAATAAATACATCAGTGCTATGAGATGGGTTGAGTCATTCAAGGCCTCATTAGCTCCCGCCATGTTTCACACAACAGGGAGGCCAGTAGGCTGACATTAAAATTCTAAGGCTCTTTCTGAAAGAGTCATAGTAAGATATATCCCATGGGATCCTTGAATTCAGTGCCTCCCTCAAGGGAATGGCAGGTAGACGACCAAGAGAAAATTTGCAAAGGTTTTTTTTTTTTTTTATATCTTATAAATACAAACTATATGAATAAAAGCATTGACTGTGTGAACAATACAACCTTGTATATATAGCTCCCCACCTCTCTGTTCTCCCCTTTTTTTTCTTCTCCTGGAGAAACAAGGGCGTAAAAAGGCAGAGAAATTGCTGGTTCTTGAACAGAAATAGTGTTAGATGCAGCATTCCCTTCTCGGAGGCAGTGTTATCTCCATGTCTTTCCAAGTATAGCAGGCTCGACAGAATGCTGCTCAAAAATGAACAGTCTGTATGCAGGCAATGCTTTAGCTATAATCCTCTATTTAGTAGGAAAATAAGAAATTGCTTTTGCATGATTTGGTAGCCTCTGCCATAATATCGTATTACTGAAAAACATGCTATAGTTTCCTTTTCATAGCCCCAAATTGTCTTGTTTAACAATTTAAGGAGGAATTTAAACTAGGTCTTAACTCAAACTTAAAACAAATATTAACCTAGTTATGATTTAAAGCCAAATAATCTGTCCTAATGCATTTCCCTTGTGGGGAGGTACAGGGCAATTTAAAGAGATCTTACAAAAATAATAAATTCTACCTAAGGGAAACGGAAATCTACAATTCTTTTAACAGTGATTCACATTTCCAAGGAGCTGAGACAGGGGAGTCTCAAGTTGGCAGACTCCATCGACTGCCTGACCTGACATGGGTAGAAAGAAGCCACTCCACAGGGTATATTTCTAGTTTTGATGTAATCTGAGATTTTTTTTTTTTTTTTTTTTTTTTTGTCTTTAAACAATAAGCGAATCAAGTCACGGCCGAATGGATGTAATGCTCTGGTATTTTAATGTATTACAATTTATGGCAGTATTTACTTCAGTCCTTGGCTTGCTGACACTAAAATTATCTTAAACAGGAATTATAACATAAAATTAGATTAGATATACTTCAACAAGTTTATCTCTAACAATAAATATATACAAATTCTGAAATGAAGTACCCTGCAATTTTCAGCCAGCGCTTAAAGTAATTACACATTCTGTGGTGATAACACATTTCGTTTTTTATTGTGCCACAAGCTGGTGAGATACCTCTACCGCGCATGTTAATGCTAATTAGCAGATAAAGTGTAAATCTGAGGGAGCCTCAAATTCTGTTGCTTTGCCAGTTTTCTCTTGATTGGAAATTGCAGGCCGAATTTCCTCTCATTCTGACTTGGCCTATTCAGGCATCGCCTGAGATGTCTTTCTTCGGTGCATTTTAATCCATCAGATCTGTTCGTCATTGAATGCCTCACTGTTTGTTTTTAATTCTGCAGACTCAAACAGTTTCCTCTATAACTGCCTTTTATAATCAGTCATAGGAGAATTTCAACTCTGCAGAACAATAGGTGGGGGTGACATGTTTACGCCACGCTCCCTCATCCCTGTCGAAGAGGTGTTTTTGTTTAGCTGCTAATAAAGTGGCATTTTGAAATGTGTTCCTGAAATGGGAGGGAGGGAGGGAGGCAGGGGGGAGGTATGCTCTGTAGCAAGCTTTGTTTCCACAGATGCATCTGGAGTCCTTGGACTGGGGAACACACCCAGTGACGTTCGTTACAACGAGCCTTCAGAGGGATTGGGGTGGGGGAGACTGTCCACTCTGTCCTCTGGGGTCACAAGCTCCAGGATTTCAGAACTTTAATTCTACTCTGTTGACTCTAAGCACAGCTTCAGGCACATCTTGTGACCTCTTTGCTGTAGCCCAATTCTACCTTTGAGGTCAATGAGAGATCATGTAGGAGGAGGTTTTGCTTTGAGCGATCGAGCTTAATTTAATTTGAATTTACATTCTGGGCCTATAGCAAATATCTTTGGGTTTCATAAATTCAGATGTACTCAAGACCCTTCCGCACTCCTTTCTTTATTTCCACCTGCCTTTTTGGTTTCTACCTCTACCAGCAGTTACACAACAAAAAATCTGTCCTGCCAGCCCCATCCTCCCTTGTCATCAGTTCTGTCTATGCTTGCTAAATTCCTTTTCTCTTGAATTCTTGACTGACCATGTATGAACCGCTAGGACCCTGAAGAGTCATCAGCTGGCTATAGAGAAGAATCAAAAGGCTTGGAAAGAAAAGTAGTTCAGGAACATTTGCAATTCACTTGTGTGTGTGGAAGAGTATTGCTTCTTTCACATCCTGATAACAATGGGTGAGGAATATCAAAGTACTGTGATTGCTTAAGAAATTAGCTATGAAGTTAAATATTTATGCATGAGGATGAAAATGAATTGGTTGCACCATGACGTTCGTATCAGTAGCTCAGGCTGCCATAACAAAATGCCGTATGGCTTAAATAGCTGAAATTTGTTTTCTCACAGTTGTGGACGCTGGGAAGTCCAAGACAAAAGTGCCTGTGGATTTGGTGTCTGGTGAGGACTTTCATCCCGGCTTGGAGCCAGCCACCTTCTTGCTGTGTTCTCATATGATAGAAGGAGGAAGGGGAAAGAGAGTGGGAGAGGAAGAAGGAGAGGGAGGGAGAAAGTACTCTTTCCTGTCTCTGTTAAGGGACACTAATCCTATCAGATCAGGGTGCCATGTTTAAGATTTCATTCCACCTTAATTATCTCTGTAAAGGCCTTACTACAAATATAGTCACACTGGGGGGTTGGGGCTTCAACATATAAATTGGGGGGTGGGGGACACAAACGTTCAGTCCAAAACAATGTGTCCTTAGGCACCAATGGCACACAAGAAGAGAGATAGTGATGTGGATTCTGAATATAAAAAAATGTCATTATAGAAGATATCACAAATATAGCTAAGGAAAAAGAAATTATCTTTAGAAAACTCGCCACCCAAAGAATATCTGCTAATACTTTAGTGAATATCCTTCTAGAATTTTCCTGTGCAAGCATATGCACGCACACACACACACACACACACACACACACACACATACACACACACACACACACTATATTCTGTTTTTCAAATATGGATTCATATTGTGTTTGTATTTTAGAAATCTGCTTTTTTTCCTCTACCAATATATCTTGAATATTTTTCCATGTCATTAAATGTTCTTTTATAAACATGTGTTTCCATTTTTTTATGAAAAAAAAAAAGCGGTTTCTGCTGCAGAATTTCATGGTCAACTTGTTTAAATTTATGGCAAGAACATTTTTAATTGAAAGTGTATCAGAACGACATGCCCAGTCCTGGAGAGCAAGTGGAGCAGCAGGGAAGCACAGCGGTGTAATCCGAGGACCCGCAAATACACAGAGGGCAAATCACTGAACAAATCAATACTCGAAGACGTGGAAAAGTCACCGTGCCCCAGTTTCAAGCAAAATTCATTCTGTCTCTTGGAGACATTATTTGCAACAAGCCTGGAACTCAATAAAGTTTGTGTTCACTGATGTGATATGAAGTTGATTTAATAACCAAGGACCCTGCAATTTACTCAGCTGGCATAGAAAAAGTCAGTCTTGTGGTATAACAAACGTGTGAATCTATTGGATTATGCAGGAAAAGTAGCAATCAGCTGCTGTTTAAATACTTGCAGGGATTAGTTGCCATCTCTTAAAATCAGTTTCAGAAAAACACCTTGTAAATGTACTTTCTGAACAGCCCTTGCGTGTTTGATGCAAGAATGCTAATTTGGTGATGGGCCAGAAAGTGACTGGCAGGAATATAAAAGACAATGGGAACAGACAAATTGAAGCTAAAGATATCTATTGGTTAAGGAAGTGTGACTAGAGGAATTAAAATGTAGGAGAAAGAAGAAACCAAAGGTGAGGGAAAAACCGACTCTGGTTAGTATAATTTAGAAAAGATGATTCCATATGGGGTATCCAGTCATGTGTCTGGAATATTGTATTCATCTCTCAGGTGTCAAATACTTTAGGGACCATGACAAATGATGCGCTTGCAGAGGAGACAAGAAGACATGATGGTGAAGAGTCTGAAAACCATGGTATATTAAGAACATTTGAAGAGCTATGGACATTCACTGGGAAAAAAGAACTATATAGTCAGCTACATTTATTTCATTTGAGGTCTGATGAAGTACATGCATACATTTCTTCTGTGCTACAACAGATGGCTCAACTAGGACCACGGAAGGAAAACTTTTCTAACAGACATTTCTCACAGTGGTCTCGCACTGGCTGGCTGACCATTCCGGGGTGTTTGAGGCATGTCCGTGTTTGTAGTGCACTGCAGGAGATCTCTAACGTTCCCGTCAATGCAGGTGTCCAGGCCTCACCTTTGTGCATATTACATAAAAGCTTTTTGGTGGAGATGGATAATAATTCACCAAAAGTTTGTGTTCTTGCATGATACGGAGCTGTTGCTGGGGGGAAACTGCTCAGCCAGTGACTGTTTTCTACTCCCCTTCTCCTGTGGCCACATGATACCTCTCACCCACGGAACCAGACTGGCAGGGAGGGGACTCACTTCTGCGTAGGGCTTTTAAGATACAGGCTGAAATTCTTCTTTCTCCATTTCCCTGTCTGCAGTTGGGTGCAGGATCCCCTGAGAGGCCTTGGGGATGGTGAGCTACCGATGGAGGGAGCAGGTCCTCTAATTACCAATCATTGAGTAAAACTCCCGACCCATCAGTAACACCAGCTTTGGACTGTTATATGAGAAATCAGCTTTTAAGGTGTTAAGCTGTTAAAATGTAGGGGTTTATTTGTTACAGAAGCTAACCTAAAACTTTCATCTGGGCTGATTCTGGGTGGTCCTCTGTACAAAGAGGGATAGAGAAAATAGATGAGAGCTTCAAATAAAACTATAGAGGATAAGCGAAGGGATTGTACCTGGACAACTGGACATGAAGCACTTCACTTTGCCTAGAACCAGAGGGAGGCAGGGAAGAAAAATAATAGTAATGATAATAATTATTATTATCAGCTAACATGCATCAACACTGTACTTGGTACTTAATATTTCATCCTCACAATAACACTATGAGGTAGCCAGTAGTTTCCCTGTGATAAAAATGAGTAAACTGAGATTCAGAGAGGTTAAGTAACTCACCCAAGGTCACACAGCAAATATATAGATAGACCAGGATTTGAATGGAGTCCTTATAAAGGCATCGTTAAGTTCTAAGCTGGTGACTCGGAAGAAGGTAAAACTTTTAAAATCCTGGGTCATACTGTAAGCAAGAACCTTTCTGTTTTGCAATGATACTGGAACTTTAGGCCACAGTGTATTTTGCCCCATCTCTTCTGATAAGATAAGATTACTTGCTTTCTTGATTTTCCTGAAATTTGGCTCTTGCAGAGCCTCTTAAGACAACAAGAAATGCAGCCTCAATTAGAGCTCCACAATGCACTCTAGAAGGGAACTCATCTGGATTCCCTTCACTGCGTAGAAAGTGTAGCTCTCAGCCAGAAACACTGCCTCTGACTGCCAAGGATCCCACACAGCATCCAAAATATTCAGTCCACAGACTCTCCACTATTTATCTTAAATCAGCAAGAGAAGCTTTCTCTGTGTGTTGCATTGTCATGACCTACACAACTCGTTTATGTCCTTGGTACCATTAACCTCTGATCTAGCTTTGGCTTCAAGAACTTAGATGAAAGAAGCCCTTTTTTACCTGTATTTAGCTGGCTGTGGATTCTCATCTCAGATGTACAGGTCGTGCCATTTGGTTGTTTTATTCCTGGGTTGTACTAGGCACTGGAGGAATTCATAGGAAGTTATTGCTGAAATGAACTGAATTTTCTTGGTCTGACACTAGGTTCTAGGGGAGGCTTAGGAACCTACATATTTAATAAGATTCTCATGGACACTAGAATTTGAAAATAAATGCTTTAGAGGATTGTAGAAAACATGTTTCTATAAAGTCTGAGTCTTTCTGCTTAAACACATTGTGATATTTTCTGAGCATCTGTCCAATGATTAAGCAAATGCTTCTATTACATTTTGCATGTCTAGAGATCTCTCCTATGAGCTGGAGATAAAGCACCCTCCTGAAGCCTCCAGTCTAGTTTGGGAGACAAAGTCAACATTATGGTGCAATGTAGTAAATTATGGCTATGTTGTTCTGAGAGATCTAGTAAATTACTATGCTGTGATACACTGACTTCCTGGTTAAATTTTCCATTAAAATGGTAAGTATTATCTAAGGAATCTTTGTAGGGTTTCTCAACCTTGGGTGCCATTAGCATCATCTGGTGAATAAAGGCAGTCTTGATGCTTGGGCCGCATCCGGACCAATTAAGTCCAAGTGTCTAGTTTGGGATCAGTGCTTTGCTCCAGGTTTTAGTTTCAATTTTAATCTTAGCAGGATGCTTCTCTCCTACGCCTTTCCAAGTATCTTTGGGTGCAAGGAGAATGTGTATTTCCCAGAGACATCCATCATCGGTGGAGCAGAGTTTCCATTCAGATCTGATAGAAGGCCACATACTTGGCTTTCCAACCGGGATTCAAGGTCCAACTCTTTAATTAGGCGTCCCCCACGTCCGCTATTGTATCTCACTGTAATTATAACAAGTTGGCATGGCTTGCATTTGAGCAAACCTATGAGTGATGTGGACCTGCTTTCTGACATTGAATTAGAAAAATAAATTTGCTGAGAGTGGAATGGAGGGGCTACCAGAGAGCCCTCTACCAAATAGTCTATCTTTAGAAACATCACCTCCTATCTGTTTGTATAAAGCATTTCAGGAAGTATTGGGGCTGGGATGATGAGAGAGGTGTAAAGCAATTCTACCAGCCACCCACAGGTAAGATGTTAATTACACTGGGTGAGAGCCCAATACCAGTTGAACATGAATACGGGTGATTTTCCAGTGGAAAAAAAATCTTTTCCGTCCTGGGGGTTATGCTGCTGACCCGTGACAGTGATTTACTAGCAGAGCCATTTAGCATATACTAGATTTCTTCTTTGCCTAGGACTTTCTCAAAGACCAGGCTTAGCCTAGTGACAGGATCTCTGGCTCGGAAATGCAGGGCTCTAACGTTCTCCATTGTTTGTGTGTTTCTCCAGATGCCAGTCCACTGCGGCCTGGGTGGTCCAAGCTTGCGTTGCAGGCAGCTGCAGAGGCTCCAGCAGGCTGGAAGCCTCTGACGCAACCTTCCTTGTGAGGACTGATTGGCCAAGAGCTGGCAGGCAGCCACGGGTGGGTTTTTTTTTTTTTTCCCTTTGCAGTGTTTGCACTTTTATGTCTAAGCTGCTACCTTTGCTGAGCTGAATGGAGGCAAAGTGTTTGAGCTTTATTTTCAAAGCCGAGAAATGTTGGTGAGAAGAAAGTGGTATCCCAGTTCTCGTGTGGGTCTCCAGTAGAAGATGATGGAAGTTTGTTTTTTTGGTGAGCGTTTATAGATTCAGGTATCTCAGAGTTTTGTGATTTTCTTGTTTCTACTTTAAACTTCTTAAAGCATCATTGATTAAAATAAAGAATGATACAAGGAGGCAGTGTGCTACTCTTTTTTTGCATTCTCCCACATTGCTAATAGAAGACTCAAACATAAATAGTTCCTGATCTAAGGTGATCCCCACTTTGATTTCAGAGACAAACCAAACTTATTACATCAATGTTTTATCTTTATGTGTTTCCACTATCCACTGAGAATATTTGGGCTTGAACGAGGGAATGGAAGAAATTGCTTTTTGTTGAGTGCCATCTATGTTCTAGGCTGGACTTTCAACAGCTTGAACCAGCTGGCCCTCACAATAGCCCTCTAAGGCAGGCATGCTTGGTATTCTGATTTTACAACAGAGGACACTCAAACTCAGAGACATTAAGCAACTTGGCCAAGGTTACAATATAGGGACTCCAAAATCCATGCTTTACCACTGCCATCATGTGCCTCCCTGGCCCAATCTGATCATGCAGCAGCTAATTCACAAGGCCCAGTGCTCCAACCAAGAAGCTATTTAATAACTTACTGTCTATCTCATGTATCACTATGTTCCCAGTATGGGGACTAGAGTCTGATATTTATACACTAGATGCTCAGTAAATATTTTCTAAACAAGTGAACACTTTGCTTTTAACCTGAACTCTCACAGTGGTGTTCTTGAAACACGTGAGCTTTAATTCCAGTTATGGTACTCTTTTGTTTTTTGTTTCATTTTGTTTTTGTTTGTTTTGGTGTGGAGCTTAGAATCCTCTTCTATACTTTCTAAATGATGCTTAGAAGGAAATAAGAGACCCCATTGTCTGGTTCTAGCTGGTATAGTGAATGTCAGCGGATTAAGCCCTTTCTATTGCCCTGAGGAAATCAACCACGGGACGAATACAGGTGGGGGAAAATGCAGTTTGTGTCTTACCTGATTTGGAAATCTTATTTTGATATTTAGAGGCAAACTGGTGAAGTCTTGGTATCATCATATTCGGTGAGCTCTGTTCAAATTTAAGACTTATTTAAAGAGACACTGCTTGCACTAGAAATGCCCATGTGTATGCATATGACACCAAGTTTCTCAGGATGCCACGTTTCCTGTCTCATTTTATGGAAATGTACTATACCAGAGATCTCAAGGGCTGAGAAATGTGTGATGGGATTGGATACCTAAATTATATCAAACTACTGGCATTTTAGTGCTTACTTGTGTCCACATGGATTTACTTAGTAGAAAATGGGAGGTGGGAGAGCAATTTAAATTATCAGTGTTTTTTAAGAAGTAAAATAATCAATCTCTTTGTAGAGTATTTTTCTTTTGACTAGTCTTATAAAATATGAAAAGGTTATTATTGTAAAGTTACTTTTGCAATTAATTAGGGCTACTTCATCTAATCACTTCTTATAAACAATTTTTTTCAAGAATACTTAGGAGATTATATAGAAAGAGCACATTAATAATAATACCAAACAACAGATCTTTTTTTAAAATACCAGTCTTTGGTACAAAAAAGGACTTTATCTGTATTATCTCAGAAATGGGTGTTATTAATCTTTGGTGTGAATACTGAAGCTCTGAGAGGTTTAAGATAACACGGCCAGCGGGTAGTAGTAATTGGCTATTCGTCCAAGTTTATCTGAGAACTAAGTTCGTGGTAGGCCCTTATGTGCTGGCGACACTATTTCCTGGTGATACAGTGAAAGCTTTTTGATTACTGTGGTTTCTTTACTATTGTCCTTTCTAAGGTATAATAATGCATCTGATAGATATTCTTCTCTAAGTATTAATTAGTGTAGTTACTAGTTGAATTGCTTGGTCTCTGTATACCGAAGGAGGCCATTTAGGTGAGGATGCCCTATTGTATTTTGGCAGAGGGCAGCCAGATCCAGGAATCCAAATATCACTTCGTACAAGTCTGATTAGATTTTGGGGCCAAGAGGCAATGCAGGTCTTATATTCAGGCTGGGAAATTATGGTAACCAGAACCATATACATATAAGAGGATGTCCTAATTTATAACTAAAGGTGTCACTTGAGAATGTTCTACAGAGAATATTCCCCCTCTCTCTCCCTCTCATCCTCTCTCTCTGTTCGGTCCAACTTGGAAACAAATTTCAGCTTCAGATGTGGAATAAAATGGTGAAGAAGAGACAGAAGTCCTTCTGCCACCAGATAGGGAGGGATTTCCCCCACACCAGGCAATTCTCTCCGATACCAAGTGGGCGTCCTACAAGTCTGTTCCATTCGCACACCAGCTGGAGTTAGCACAGACCCCGCAGGTAAAGGCTCAGTCACACAAAACTGCGCCCCACTTCCGATGCCAATCGCCACGACAGTGGTTTCCATTTCGGCACTTTCAGTTGCCCGCCTCGTTCGAGGCCAGGGAGCAGAGGGCCCTCCTCGCGATGAATCGTCAGAAGGTCAATTGCAGGCTAACTTTACGTCACGACGCACGCGGCGTTCCCCTCCCTTCATCTCGTCTTCTTGGCGTTTTTATCACCTCACCCCGGCGCCGCGCGAGGAAAGTGAGTACGGGACAAAAAGAGGGTTTGAAAGAGAGCAGAGCCACCACGGCCACACAGCTCCTGTTGCGGGACGGGCGTGCCGAGCTTTGTTGCACTTTGCGGAGAGCACAGCGCGGTCTTTCCCAGTGGGAGGTGTGCGGCCACCCGCTATGGCGCACGTGTCCTGGCCCCGGTTTCCCAAGGGTGTTTGGTCACTTCGTGTCCTCCGTGTTGCATCTGGGTACTTCTCGCAAGATTTTGAACTGTTTCGTTATAATTACGTTTGCTGTGGTGATCTGTGATCCGTGAATGTGACTCGCAGAACGCCCAGATGATTGTTAGCGTTTTGAGTAATATTTTTAAATTAAGGTATGTAAAAACACAACTTTTTTTTTTTTTTAAATTTTAAACAGAGAGAGAGTGTGAGCAGGGGAGGGGGGGAGAGAGAGGGAGAGAGAGAGAGAGAGAGGGAGAGAGAGAGAGAGTCTTAAGCAGGCTCCATGCTTAGTGCACAACCCTGGGGTCATGACCCGAGCTGAAATCAAGAGTTGGACCCTCAACTGACTGAGCTGAGCCACCCAGGCGCCCCCCAAACACATTTTTAGAAGACCTAATGCGATTGCACACTTAATAGACTATAAAATAGTCTAAACATAACTTTCATACGGACTGGGAAACCAAAAAATTCATTTGACTTGCCTCATTGCGGTATTTGCTTTATTGTGGTAGTCTGGAACTGAGCCTGCAGAATTGCTGCGGTATGCCTGTGTATTAGTACATTTGTTTTATTTTATTATTAGTTATTATTGTTAATCTCTCACTGTGCCTAATTTATAAATTAAACTTTATAGTAGGTATGTATGTGTAGGAAAAAACATTGTATGTATAGGGCTCTGTAGTATCCCCAGTTTCAGGCACCCACTGGAGGTCTTGGGACTTAGCCCCTGTGGATAAGAGGGGACTATTGCAGCAGAGCCCCAGGTTACCCACAACAGCTGTCCTACTTAGCTGCAAATTGGAGGTTCCCATGACCCGCCCGCCCCGCCCCCCCCCGCTTTAATTTGGTTATTCGCTACCAAAGTCACAGAAACACTTTCCTTCCGTGTATCAGTTTATTGTATAATAAAGGACACAGATGAACAGCCAGATGAAGAGATTCATAGGGTTCTCAGCCTATGGGAAGAGATCTGGAAGGGTTCTCAGCCCAGGAACTTCTATCCTATGAAGATGGGGTGGGCCATCCTCCCAGTAGCTGGATATGTTCACCAGTCAGAAGCTCCTCGAACCCCCGTGCTATTGGGATTTTCACGGAGGCTTCCTTGTGTAGGCATTTCCAGCTCCTCACCCCTCTCTGAAGAATGGGGCTGGGGCTGAAAGCTCAAGTTCCTAATCAGAGCTTGGTCTTTCTGGTGACCAGCCCGCATCCAGGAGCCCAGCAAGAGTCACCTCATTAGGACAAAAGCCACAACTATCACTGAGGAAATCACAAGAGATTTAGAAGGTCTGCCCCAGGACCTGGGGTCAAAAATTAAATGTTAGAACAAAAGGTTCTCCTAGCACCCCTGTTTATAAGGGTTTTAAGAGCTCTGTGTCATGAACTGAAGGGTGGCAGAGATGATTTCACTTTGGGCCAGACATTTCTTAAATTTTTTAAAAATGATGGAGCGCCAGTGGTTCCTTTCTGACACCTACCTTGGCACACACCTTACTTTGGGCCTGTAATGACTCTAGGTCATGCATTACAAAAAGACTTCTTTAGCAGTTAGAGAAGCTGCTTTAGTAACCTCATTGTTTCCTGTGTGTTTTATAACTTAGTTTAATACTATATTAAGGATGCTTTATTTATTTTAGTATGCCAAGATGCGTTCTTTACTCCAGGCCCAAATATCCATTTTAGGGTTATTTTATGCACCTGGGGGGGCCATACATTTAAAAGTATTCAATAGAATTTCATTAATTTTGATTTCTTAAAAGTTGAGTAATTCTTCTGCAGTTTCCAGACTTAAAGTAGTATTTAAAAATGAAAGTTAATTTTTCTAAATGTGCTTCATAATTTGGACCTTTTCTAGTTCCTACATGGTTCTTTTCCTTTCCCCCTCCTTCATTTAAGTTAATGTAATTTATTTTATATGTGCTTTGATGACAGATAAATATATGTTAAAAGAGATTATTATTATATTAGTACCCCATGCATTTTATTACTGTTTACCATTATTAATAACAATCACCAATATTTATAATAGAAGATATAGTTTGCAAGTGCTTTTGCCTGCAACATTATTATTTCCATTTAACAGATTGGGAAATGGCGCTAAGTGAGACATGACTAGTAAGTAGCAGGGTGGTAATGTCAAGCTGGATCTCACAACTCCAGAATACTTTTTCCCCAATATTCCACAATACTTTTTTCTTTTAACTTTTTTTAAGTTATTCGTTTTTGAGAGACAGAGACAGAGCATGAGCGGGGAAGGGGCAGAGAGAGAGGGAGACACAGAATCCGAAGCAGGCTCCAGGCTCTGAGCTGTCAGCACAGAGCCCGATGTGGGGCTCGAACTCACGGAGCGCAAGATCATGACCTGAGCTGAAGTCAGACGCTCAACCGACTGAGCCACCCACGCACCCCTCCACAATACTTTTTTGAGAGTTAGACTGTATTTATATATAGGTAAAAATAGGTGAAACTTCTGGAGAATTGTGAGTTCAAGATCACTGATTTATCGGAGACTCTCTCTTTAATCAAAATGTAACATGCATTTTTGGGCTCATATTGCATATGGTGTTGTAGACATATATCTTTTTTTTTTTAAGTTTATTTATTTTTGACAGAGAGAGAGAAAGAGAGACAGCATGAGTTGGGGAGGGGCAGAGAGAGGGAGACACAGAATCTGAAGCAGGCTCCAGGCTCTGAGCTGTCAGCACAGAACCCCACGCGGGGCTCGAACTCACGGACCGCGAGACCATGACCTGAGCCGAGGTCGGATGCTCAACTGGCTGAGCCACCCAGGCGCCCCTAAACATGTATTTTCTTTAAGAGTTATGACCTTGTCTCTCTAGACTTAAGATTAAGCACTTCTTAATTTCTATTCCCCCTTCCTTTTGTTTTCATATAGCAAGGATCAGAGGAATTGTAGTGTGTGACTTCCTGTGATCTTGAGCAATTTTCATAACTTTTCTGAACTTGTTTTCCTCCTGTGGTAGAATACTACAATCAGTGGCTGTAAGGATGATACAACATATACAATCTGATGGACTGTGCCATACAAATGACATGTAATGTTATTATTGCATGCAGATTGTATATAATTTATGGGGTAGATTTATAAGAATTATGAGATTAACAGTTTTTGTGTTCATCATGGAGCAATTCATTGTGTCCCTCCAGGATCAAATGTCACTCCAGAGCTTTTGCTCATTGGCTTAAAGGGATAAGAGAGGACATCCAGTGAGCTGTTCAGTTAGTTGACTAATACCTTAAACACTGCCAACCATTTTTTAGTTCAAATGGAGAAACTGAGCTCAGAGAAGCAGTAAATGATTTAAAGTCACAGAGCAAGTTAAATGAGAGAAAACGAATAAACTTAGGTCTTCTGATTCCACATCGATGGGCAACATCCTTAGTGGAATGAACAGGGATCTGGAAATCTCATGGCACTGTGTATCTCAGTTCAGAGATAACTCAATTAACATGTTTATTTTCAGGCATTTCACACCTATTCCCAGGATGGGGACTCACAAGTGTCCTACGTGTAAGGTTGTTTCTTTCGTTCGCTCGTTCTTTTTTTTTTTCTTTTTAAGTTTATTTGTTTATTTTGAGAGAGACAGAGACAGTGTGAGCTGGGGAGGGCCAGAGAGAGAGGGAGACAGAGAATCCCAAGCAGGCTGTGCACTGTCACTGCAGATCCTGATGTGGGACTCGATCCCTGCACCGTGAGATCATGACTTGAGCTGAACCCAAGAGTTGGACGCTTAGCAGACTGAGCTACCCACGTGCCCCATAAGGTTGTTTCCTTAGAGACTAAAACAACTTTCTGGTTATCTTAACCCGGACATTCTGGTCCACTCTTACCTGATATAAATACTTCCTGATAACTGCCTCATTCGCAGGGTTTCAATTACTCCTTGCTCTCCCGGAAGAGAAGTAGTTCCTCATATAAAGGGCTTCTCTAAACCCAGACACCAACCATCTGAAGGAGGTGAAAGCAATGTTAGCACCTTTCTCTTCATATTTAGGATAAAACAGTGGTTTCACATAGAATTCATAAAATTAGCATGAAATAAATATTTGGATTCATCCATCAGTGTTTGCCCATGCATTGAAACTGTTTACGTAGGTGACTGAGGGATTTGACGCAAATAGCTTTAGGGATCACAGTACAGAAACTCTCGTGCATGATTAGCAGTCCTCAATGTTTTAGACAAACAAGTAGAAAATAATGCTAATTTGTTTCTGTTTACTCTGAGACCAAATCAATAAAAGTCATGAGCAAGGAGTGATTCATTTAGCAGCATTCAGGAGTGGATACTATTTCATTAAAGTTGTAGAACACTTTTTCCTTGTTGCAGTATGTGTTTGTATTTGGGAGGGGGCTCTTTGTAGCAATCTTGGAAGCTGGTTCTTAGTTACTGGCACACTTACCTCCTTTGATAATGGCGATGAATGTTCATTCATGACAGCAGCCTGTCATTGGCTTTAGAGTTCTCATAAGATGTACATTTGGTACTATGTGTCTTTAACAGGATTGAATTCAAGGGGCATACAGGGTAAAGGTAATAAACTTCTAAAATCATGATTATTAGGAATGGTTTCATTCAGTCTTTTAGATGGTTCGAAAAAGGTTTTTCTGTGGCAGGTGAAATTCCAGTCAACTGAAAAGGTGATCTTTTAACTCAGGTACTATGGGACGTATCTTAAAGTTTTTTTTTCTTCCATGTGAATCTGCATAGAGGAGAAACATCTCTATAGAAAACATGTTCAAATGACAGGTTTTTATGGTCTAGACATTCCAGAATTTCATAAGATTTACAAGGCTCCAGTAAAATGTGGTAGAAAAACTCATAAAACTCCAGTGGCTTGAAATGAAACATTTCCACGAAGTGGAAATCAACCTGCTTTGATTAAAACACAGTTCAAAGGGAAGTAAACCCATGTGATGCAACAGAGTTAGTTAAAGTAGTGCTTTTTCGACATCCTCTGCCACTCTCCCCCATTTCCTTCTCATCAGTAAAAATGGTATACAAAGAAGCTGCTGATTTATTTATTGGAATAATTAGAAGTTATTTATTTATTTGTTACTGTGATGATCCAGAGACTGTTTGTTCTTAACTGGTATATTAGGAAAGGATATTGCTTCCCTGAAATTGTATCTTGTTACACACACACGCACATACACATGCATGCTTTAGACTTTCACTTGGAAGAGAAGCACGGTATAGATCTCATTCTAATTTAGGGAAGACTAATTTATGTCCAGTTTAAGTGTAGTTTCAGTGTTGGATCATGGGCATGTTTTTAGTCAAGCTGAATCCTTTCCTGTTGAATTTATTGTGTCCTGTGAGTTTGGAACTCAGGCATAAGGGATGCTTAGTTTTGGTTCTTCTTGGTCAGAGCCTTATAAAATTTCTTCTGAGGGATGGATATGTATGTGTGGATGGTGGAAATGGCAGTGAGATGTACACCTTTTTGTCTTTATGTGTGTTCCCTTAGTTGATCTTTTAATTTTTATTTCAACAGAGAAGATCACCATGGCTAAGGGTCTGAATAGAGAAAGATGCCATCAGGAGATTTAGTAGGTTGAGAAGGAAGCTTGTCAGTACATTTATGGTTGTCAGGCTCTTGGAATTTGTTGCACAGTAATAAAAATTTCAAGAAATTATGGTGTGCCAGAATGCCAATTATTTAAGCAACTACATATAGTAAGTAGATTCCTCTTAAACACTAGCCTGTCAAATCAATCCATCATCTCCAGGTTGCTTATGAGCCCTGAATGAGAGCACAGAGGTATGCACGGTCTACACTATGGTTCTTAAACTTTAGTGTGTCTTAGAATCACCTAGCAGGCTTATAAAACATGTCTCTGGGTCTTATCCCCAGAGTTTCTGATTTAGTAAGTCAGGAGAGGAGCCCAATAATTTGCATTTTTTTTCTTTAAAAAAATTTTTTTAACGTTTCTTTTTGAGAGAGAGAGAGGGAGAGAGAGAGCACGCATGGGCAAACCGGGGAGGGACAGAGAGAGGGAGACACAGAATCAGAAGCAGGCTTCAGGCTCTGAGCTGTCAGCACAGAGCCCGATGCAGGGCTTAAACTCATGAGCTGTGAGATCATGCCCTGAGATAAAGTCAGATGTTTAACCAACTGAGCTACCCAGGTGCCCTGAGAATTTGCATTTCTAACAGATTTCCAGGAGATGCTGATGCTGTGGTCTGGAGGTCCACTTTAAGGACTACTGTTCTAGAGTAGTAATGTACTGCTTAAGTTGTATTACAGCTTTGTGAATTATTTCACCTTTGTCACAGAATATAATTTCCCAGTGATGAGGATACTTGTGTCCACCCAATGTAATTATTTTTCACCCCAGATAATACTTGAAAACCATAAACTATTATTGACCAATGCCCTTTCTACATCAACCACAAGACAATATTATTGAGTTGTGCTACTTGCTAGGTACATCACAGCATCATTGAGATGATCATAACTTGAATAATTATTAGGTCCCAATTATGCTCTTCTGAGAACATTCCTTAGGTGTTTTGCCATGGTTGGTAATTGGATTTCCTAGGTAGAGGTTTGAGAATCTGCCTTTTCTCATTTGCAGACAGCTTCCAAAACATCTCCTTAAGATAGGGCTATTTTTCTGATAGGCAGTGTCTTTTACCGTAAGTTCTTTCACTTGCTTAATTCCAGAGGGTGGCATTTTTTCTGATTTTTGTCCCCAAATCAAATGGGGTGCACTCTTTATAGTTTCTCATGTGCAGTTATGACAAGTAATGTCATCTATCTCACATATATTTAGAGCTTTTTATGTATCAGAAGTTACTCTAGATACCTTGCATGCATTAACTTACTTCATCTTCACCACAACCATATGAGGAGTGTGCTTTTATTATCCCTACATTAAAGATGAGAAAAATGAAGCCAAAGAGAGGGGAAGCAGTTTGCCCAAGGTCATGATAATACATGGGCCATCCAGGATTTGAACTCCAGGGTTAGATATTTGTCCATTGGTTGCTGTTAGTCCCTTCAGTATGGGTGGTGAGGAGGGGATCTTTTTCCCAGTCATGTTTCTGTAGGGTAAGGCCTTCATCGCCACTGTGCGGGTTGGTCCTTTACAAAGGAGCCAGGACAAGAGGCTGAGAGCAACTGAAATTGAGCTGTTCTCAGTTGACCAAGCCATGTCTACACTGGTGTGGACTCCACCAACTGAAATGTGCCTTCTCCAATGTCATACAAAGGCTCTGTATAGGTTAGTGCTAGTTAGAAGAGAACTTTTACTTTGCTTTCCTGGGAGGGAAAAGTACAGGAAAAGCATTTTGGGTCTCTTTCTGGCCTCCTTTTCTCTGTAGAAGCCATTTCAGTGCATCATTGCTGGTATCCAGCTGTTCCTGTGACCGGGGTGGTGGTGATAAAGTTAAATTCAGGGTGTCTGTATGGGTGGTGGAATTAGAAAGCCTAAATGTGGCCTCAAATCTAAGCAAAGTGTCTTTGGTGGGGTTCACTAGCAGAAGAGCTGGAGGCAGGGATTTAAGTAAATGCGGTTTATTGAGAGAGTGTTCAGGAAAACACGTAAGGGAGGAGAGAAGCAGAATAGGGAAAGGGAAGGAGCTGAGCAAGGCAAGATATGGCCTCAGGTCAGGTTCACCTATATCACAGGGAGAGGGCCCAGCACATAGAAACCACAGCAAAGTTGCTTCTCCTTGAGACAAGAGGGTTGGGGTGGGCTGGAGAGAGGGAGTGATGGACTTGTAACTTCTCAGGTGAAGTGATCCCATCAGCTGAGGACAACTCTTGGGCCGTCATCTATGAGATGTTCAGCAGTCAACACACACAGCAGCTGAGGGTGTGTGCACTGAGCCCTAAAGGGCGTCTGGTGTGGTGCCAAGTTCTGTTTTCAAATTTAGTTTTAACGGAGACAAATATTTTTATCTTTCATTTGACTCATATATCTACTCTTCACTTGTGGGAAAAGAGATGTGATTATCACTCTAAAACCCCAGCAGTAGGTGACCAAGCTTTACTCTGCATTAATACCAGCTTGAGATAGTTTATTTATAGAATAATCACACATTTACTTAAGCTTTTCATTATAGCACTGTAGGACTGAGTTTGTCTAGAAGAAGGAAATGAAAATAATAATATGTTTGCTTTGGTTATTTTTTTCTTTCTAATAAATGAAGGGTATGACTTCTAATTGTATATTGTAAAAAAGAAAACAAGAGAAGTCAAAGTAAACATATAAATGGTACTTTTGGCTAATGTTGACATTGCTCCAGCCATGAAGCTTCCATGAAGCCTTCGTAACATATTGGAGAATATCCAGGCTTTGGAGAAGGACAGAAATAGTTTCAAATGGAGATTGTGCCTCAGTAAACTGCTTCAGTTTGAGTAAATCACTTAATCTCCCTGAGATTCATTCTCTTCATTCGTTAGATTGTCAGCAGATTCAAGATATATCTAAAGCTTCTCTTACAAGTGCCTGACACATAGTAGGTGCACAAAACATTGAAAGCACTTATTCAGTAAAGATTTATTGCCTGTGCTATTTTATTTTGTTTTATTTATTTTCTAAATGTTTATTTATTTTTGAGAGAGACGGAGACAGAATGTGAGTGGGTTAGGGGCAGAGAGAGAGGGAGATGCAGAATCCGAAGCAGGCTCCAGGCTCTGAGCTGTCAGCACAGAGCCCCATGTGGGGCTCGAGCTCACGAGCTGTGAGATCATGACCAGAGCCGAAGTCGGACGCCCAACCGACTGAGCCACCCAGGCGCCTGTGCTATTTTAATATATGCTGAATAATGCACTAGGCACTGGGACTATCAGTGTGAATATAACCCAGTTCTTCACCCCCAAGAACTCTTAGTCTAGTGAGAGAAAGAGGCGCATGAGTAAATCATTACAGTGTCAAGTGGGACAAAAGAGGTGTAGCTTTGAGAGACCATATGAGGAAATAACTGCCCCTGGAGTGGGGAAGCCCAGAAAGTCTTTGCAGGGAAGAAAAGAATGGAATTGGATTTCACAAGATGGGAACAAGCTTTATAAAGGGTAGAGGGAACTATACAAGGCATGGACGCATGGAAAGCTTTGCAGTATTTAAACGCTTTGTAAAAGGCGAAAGATTTATGCAATCTGAAGAGAAATCAGAGTATTAAACACCATGTAAAGCGTCATCAGCAAAGAAAAATACAGTAAGGGGTGTCTCAAAGCCCTGCTTTGGCCAATCTGATATTCATACCTGTTGTTACACATGAATGTCCACACTCCATTTTAATCCTATAAACTTTTGAACTGAATGATTTTGTATGACATCACTTTCCTATCCCACAAACATGATTTCTGTAGGTATCAATAAACCCTCAGTAAATGATGAAGACTATGATGATACATTAATGCAGTGTATTGGAAGCTGTAGAGATGTGTCAAAATATTGATTATGTATATTTTGTTTACTTAGCATTTACTAAGATACAACTTAAATGCAGTGGAGACCTAACATTTCCGTGAATATGATATTGAATCTTTTTAAAGAAAAGACATTTTTTTGTATATTAAATAGTTATTCCTAATATACCTATACAAGTCAATACTTCCAGTTTGGGGACAGTTTAACCTGAGAGTATTATTAGAGATTTTAGATCTTTTAATTACTAAGGAGGAACAAATATGTATTGAGCACTTACCACGTGCTAGATACATTATAGTATTGTTTGAGCTTTACAACATGCTTGGAAGATAAAAGGAGCAGTCACTACTGTTTGCCTATCTGCCCTCTACAGTACTCCTTACTAACAAAACTCTGGTTTGTTCACATGTGTGGTGGCCATGGGCAATGAGTGATTCAATCATAGTATCATGTCCTACCAGTGTCATGATACCTCTTGGTTTAGAGGTGGACATGTGACCCAGTTCTGGCCAGTAGGACCTGAGGAGACATCTGCTGGGGGCTTCTTTGTAAGATTTTCCTCTTGGTGAAAAGGCAAAGCTGTTGCACAAGAGGAAGTGCTTCTCAGCTCCTTCCAGCTTTGGGCATTTTTATGTGAGAATATAATTCCTGGAACCATTGTAGCCATCTTGAGATCATGAGTGGGGAACCAAGACAATTGCAGAGAAACCAACTTAGTATCTGAATAGTTGAGCTACAGAATCAACTCTGGAACTATCTCTGGACCGCATGGTATATTAGCAAAATAAGCCACAATTGTTTGAGTCAGTTGTACTCAGGCATTCAGTTACTTGCAGCCCAAAGCATCCTAATTATATATTCCTGTTAGGTCATTGAAGTATAGGGGGTCCAAATCATTTATTCAAGATCTTTCTGATATTGAGCAGGGAAGAAAAACCAGGTCTGTGGGAATCCAAAGCCCTGTCTCTGTGTCCTATAAAAAACAAGTTTTCTCTTCCTCACATATTGGACATTATTTCATGCATTCCTCCTCCTGCTAGGAATTTTCGGAAGCTTCCAAGTCAAGTACCAGGGTAACACAGCAGCTCAAAAACACATGAATGTTCTGTCAACCAACTGTACTCTATACTGTTTAATGGTTACCATTTATTGACAGTTTGACATATGGTCTGTGGTAAGCACTTTACATGCATTATTTTATTCTCTCAATAACCTAATGAGGTAAGTTGTTTTGAATGAGGAAAATGCATTTCCGAAAGGTTAAACAACATGTCCCAACTCACACAACTCATAAGGGCAGAGCCAGGATTCAAACCCACTTTCACTAGTGTTTTTAACCACTGTGCTATACTTTGCATATACCTTTAATCCTATTCTACCATAAGCCATGTCTGAAAATCCTGAGAAGGAAAAAAAATAGTTTTCCCAGTTTCTTTTCTACTTTTACAAGGCAACCACACTGCCAATAGAAGTTTCTGCAAGAATACATTTTACTTTTGCCAAGACAAAAAAGGAATTAACTTAATGTGGTGCCCAGCTGTTTGCCAATAAATTATTATATCTTAGGTTGGAAGAGATTGTAGAATCCATCTTGTCCAGCTTTTCCTTCCCAGATTGGCCTCCTCAAACAGAGGTTATTCAACCTTTGGGTAGAAATTCCACTGATCCTGCAATGGCTTACTTTGACAGCTTCAGTTGTGAGAGAATTTTTCCTTTTTATTGATTTTCTTTTTTTGTAATATTCATTTTAGAGTTTCTAGGTCAATTGTCTGTACAAGTGTAAGCTTTGACATCACAGAGATCTAACGTGGAATATCATTTATTCTTGCTTAGTTCTACTTTTGCTCATGATTAAAATGGGGAAGAGAATGTCTAATAATGTGGGGTCAAAATAAAGTTTACAGGAGAAGCTCACGTTGCTAGTATGCATTTCCAAGGCAATGTGAGTAGATTGGTCAATTGCTACTTTAAGGGTAGAATGTTTGAAGCAGTGACCTTATAGGCCATTGGGCAGGAGGTAGCTTGTCTGTCCTTTTCTCAGGTGCCCTGTTGTGCCCAAGGGCCAAGAATTACATGGTAGAATGTCATATTTTAAGAATATGCCATAGGTGTACCTCATTAGAAACTGCATGTGTGGCTGTTGCCTTCAGAAGAGGGCTGCAGACATGGCAATAAGAGAGTAAAAGAATCTTGTCTGGTATTCACACCTAGTTTGGTATGTGCGTACTCAATAAATGCTAATTCCTTTGACTTACTTCTTACTCCACTTGCAAACCTTTCAAGTTCTTACAGACAGCTCCTAGTCAATTCACTTCAGCAAATACCCACTGAGTGCTTACTGTTTGTATCAATTTTCTAACTCTGCAGCAACTACCCCCAAGGTTGGGATTGCATCTTCCAGTTCTTTTGTCTTGTCCTGTAGCCCTTACATAATGGTGGAGGCCACGCCTTCAGAGTTTGACAGTCACCCCAATCGATTCTAATACACCACCACATTGAGATTTTTGTTCTTCAATGAGGGAAGCAAAATGATGTCATTTAGTTATTTTTTGGTTCCCACAGTTTTTGATAACCTTCACTGGATGGTGAATGGTTGCGACTTTTATATTCAGTAAAGGTTGCACTGGGGGAGTTTGGAGGATCAGATCATGCAAACGAGATGTGACTGACTCCCTGTTGTTTTATATCTCTTGTTGTTCCAGTTGGGTCCAGTGCCCTAGGGTGGCTGAGCCTTTAGTCTAGTTATCCTCAAAGTTCAGTGTACATAAGGATCTCCTGGGGAGCATTTTGCAGTCCTAGACCTCATCTCCCAAGGATTCGGATTCATATGGAGCCTTAGAATTGACTTTTTAAAATGATAATCCCCAGATAAGATCATCATTTGGAGAAGTATGCAAGTAGGGAACATTTAAGAATCCTCAAGTTATCAACATAAAAGTAAACTTACTGTTGGTTCGGCAACGGCTACCATCTTGGATTAAGACTCTGGGAATTTATTTCTTCTTTGGGAGAAAATATTTGCCTTTTGCCCCAGTGTTGGACCTTGTCTAATAACCACTCCATCCCACACCTCTCAAAAACTGGGGACTTGGTGCTGAATCCCAATCCGTTATGACTGGGTCCATGTTTTCTGTACTTACTTAAGATAGTGGCTTCTGGACCCAGAATAAGGTAAGGGCGGGGATTGATTAGATGAAGATGACAGAGGAAGAATGTCTGATTTGGTAGGGTGTCTCTGCTGTGACAAAGTTAATCTGGAAACAAAGTAATTCAACTATTGGCACCATCCCTAAAATTGTCATCCTTGGATTTTTCTTCATTACTCATACTGCCTTTTGGGTTCCTAACTCATTTTGTCCTTGTTTTGGGTTTCTTGACTCTGGATTTTGAATCCATAAACTCCCAATTCTGACCCTTTGGCCTGACTCTGCACCACTTCTAGATTATGATGGAAGTCTAATATTCTATCATGTATTTCCACTGATAACTGACAGAATGATAATTAAGGTGATAATATTAATAAATGTCTACAGAGTACATTTTGTACACTTTACATTTATTATGTCATTTAATCCTTACAGCAAACATATAAATAAGAACAGGTCCTATTCTTATCCCCTGTTTTAAATACAGAAACTAAGCCACAAATAGGTTAGAGTTATACAGGTAGTAAGTGGCAGAGCCCAGAACTGAGATGCAGGCTGCCTGACTCCTGGAGCTGTGCTTTCATCAAGTGCGTTTCATTTCTGGGTTCCATCTCTACTGTGCCCTCCACTGCTCACCAAAGAAAAAGCCTCCTTTCCTTTCATGTATGATAACTTAGGATATGGGGGACTAAAGTTCCCCCAAATTCCTCTTTGGAATTTTGGATATTTTCCCCCAAGAGAGCATTTTGAAACCCTGACATTCCCTGTTATCTCTCCTACCTAATGAGATCATCTCAATGATTCTGGGGGGCTAGTTGCATTTATCAGTGGCGCCTTTGTTGCTCAATTTCCATTTTTGCTCTTGAAGATACAATAATAGATTTATGCCTGATGGACTGTGATGTGGTTTGCATCTAAGAGAAAAACAATTCTTTCCAAAAAAATACCATATCCCCAAATGATTTCATAATTGCAAACAGTGTTGACGAGCTCTTTGGCTTAAATAAGTTTATAACATATTTGCTGTGTTTTTGTGTAGATATGTTTTGATGTGCTTGCTAAGGAAAAATAATTAAAACCCCTCTGCCATTTCTAATTGAGAAGAAAGAAATGCAACCCATTAGTTGATGTCTACCATAATAAGATTTTTTTTCTCCCTCATTTCATTCCAGATTTGTTTCAAGGATTAACTTGCGTTAAATAGTTTCAGGTCTGAACGTCAGCCATGTTTCTCATTATTGGAGATCAAAATGGCTTAATTCCCTTTGTGTGTTGGTGCCACTAAAACACAAGGGAATCTTAAAACTACAAACTTCTGATAGAAGCACCACATTTTCCTAGTCAATCTGCCCAGCAGAGCTTGTGTTTTTTTCTGCACTAATGGCTGGAACAATGCTTTGTGCTGACAAGTCTCAGGGTTCTGGTGTCATGCATACGCTAGGCAAGACACTCTGTATCTTCAAATATGTTGTTGTGAACTTTACTTTCTAATGTTCCTTGAATCAACTGTTGTGTTTGATCTTTAAGTAGAACATGGCCATCCGTTTGTAGGGATGGTAAGTATTATCATCTAGGTTAATCCAGAGGCCTCTGCATTTAAAGAGATCTGACTTTAAAATCTGATTCCATACTAGTAAACTGGGCAAATTTTGAAAACTTCCCTCATCTGTAAAATGGGCTAATGGTAGTACTTATTTGCTCTTGAAAGGTGTACAAGAGATAAGGCATGTTAAGTGCTCAGTGAGTTCTATTGTATGTTACCCTATTGTGTTGAAAGGGAAAAAATTGGTTTCAAAGGCTTCTGGAAATTGTTTCCAGCTCTAGCATTTCATTGTGATGTTGCTAGATTGGTTATCTGGTTGACTCAGGCTAAACAATTAGACACGAAAGGAGAATTGTTGGGTCACAGGGCAGAAGGACTGTAAATAGCAAACTCTTCTCTGCTCAAGGTCTGAACCAATTGAGAGACCAGAATGTCACTCTTATGGCAAATGAAACTGAAAGTGAAAACGGGGGCCTGTGTCTATGGCTTCCTCACAGAGAACCCCTGCAGTGGCCAGGTTGATGCTTCCAACTGGCCTGGGGCCCTGGCCTCATTCTCCAGGAGCAGAGGACATGTGTTCCCTTCTGACCGCTTGCTCTCAAGAGGACATGACAGAGCTCAACTCCACTGCCAGTCAAGGAAGAGGGAAGGGAGTGAGGGGGTAGAGAGGTGCCAGGAGAATAGTGCCATTGATCACCCTCCGGCTGAAAGCAAACATCAGGAATGGGAATGAGTGTTCCCCCAACAGGTCTGTCTACTTCAGTGTCTGTAGAGTTCAGGAAACGAGTGGCCCAGGTTTCATTCTTTGAAGATATAATTTGTGGAAAGAGAGTCAAACATTTTAGAGACATTTTACTTGTAGGTTAAACTGGTTCATATCAGTGGGTTTAGTCTTACTTCTAAATCCACAGAGTCCTGGGAACTTAGTATTCATGGACAAAGGTAGGAATTGAGTAAAAGATCTTCCCTCAACCGTCCTTCCCCAACTACTTACACAGTTCATGACCCCAACAGTGAATCTTAAATAAATTGCTTCAGACTCTTCATACTGAAGTAACTGATGGGATGGAATTAGCTGCCATACCGTTGATAATGAAATTAAGAATAAAGGTTCAATTTCAGTAGGCTTTAGCTTTAAATAGAGGTAAATTGTTTTGTTATAAGACTTGGCACCCTTGCCTTTGTCCAGCTGTTTAACAAATGTTCGTCCCTGGTCACCAATGGAACCAGACTAGAGGGTGTAGATAGCTGAGTGTGAGCCATAATTACTACTGTTAAAACAACTCAAAGCACATGTCCTACTGACAGGGGTGTGGAGATGGCAGGCAGTATTTGCACAATGCAGACGGTCTGAGGTATGTTTTCAAGTTGTGCTTTGCAGGAGGCCTTAGCCACACACACATTGTCAGACTTTTAGAATCTTAGTTTATGCATGAAAGTGGGGTCCTGCATATACCAATTCCTCCTTTTCTGTGGCATCACTTGGAGGAGGGTCTTCTCAGGATCAGGAGCCCTTCCCTCTGTGCTGAGGCTCTTCTTTTACTACTCTTATTGCAGCACTCTTATCATTGCTTTTTAATTTTTTTTAGCCTGTTTTGACCTTTTTCACCAGGCAGGGCAGTCTGTAGGAACAGGGTTAAGGCTGTCTTATTCGTAGTTGTACCATAGCACTAAGCACAATGTTAGACCCTGGGAGGGAATCAGCAAATATCTTGTTGAATTGAACTGAATGAGTTTGATTCCTAAGGCAGGCAGGGTAGTGCAGCATTCTGGGCTGAGTTCTGGTTTTGTTCAGACAACACCTCCTAAGTCACATGACCTTGCTTTTCTTCTAGACACAATCTGCAGACTCAAGTGGAGTTTTCAAGGGCCTCCAAGATCCCTGAGAAGTTAATCATACTAACCTTTTTGTTTGGCCTAGTTCCATTGCCAATACACAGGAATACCCAGACTCAGAGCTCTCAATTCCCCAATGTAAAGAGTCTGATTACATCTACTCCTGGAGCGCTTTGCTGTGTCAATTTCTATGACTGGTTCCTAGTCTTTAAGGGAGGACCAAAACTAGCCTTGGGCACAGAATTTACAGGGGCACCTTTACTGCTTCACTCTCTTCACCTAGTCTTGGCCCTGGAAAAGACAGAACCAATAGGAAATCTCTGGCTATGGCTTTCCTGATATTCACCATTTGATTTTGTTTTTCCTTTTCTAATTTGAGGGGAGGTGGTATGGGCTTCAGGTAGTACTGAAAGGTAAATGTATAAACATAATCATAAAAAAAGGAAGCAGTTGTCAAATCTGAAGTGTCTATATGAAAAAAGATTTAGCAGGGGAAATGTTGCATATTTAATGATTGAAAAACAAAAGGCTGAAATAAATAAAATTTAATAACATTCACCAATATGGCTACAGTATTTCTCAGATGAATTTGTATGGCTCCATTTTAATTTGCTTTGTCTTTTATTGGAATTGATTTTTAAAAGGCTTTTTCTTAAATTGTTCTGGATTTCCGTTAAGCAGTACAGAATGCTGCTATATGCAAAGTTACTTTAAATGAGAGCAAATGTGTATGAAATCAGCAAACTCTCCAACTGTGTTGTTCTTCCCTACTGGAAGAGCTTTCTTCATTTACATAGGAGAACATGAAGCCAGGAAAAGGGAAAATACACACATGAAATCTCCAAGAGCCTTTTGGAAACACAGCAGAAAAACACAACACTTAAGCAGGGAAGCCAAGTGGTTTTTGAGTTTGCTGTGAAGCGGCAGCTTTAGGGAGAGAACGACCTTCTGGGAAAGGTCCAGTGGCTCTGGCGGGAAGATTAGGGGCTGCTGTTTTGCAGGCTGTGGATGAGAGAGAAGGGGAAAAGATTGTGTAATTGTAGCAAAGCATCTTGAAACTTTTCAGTTTCATTTGTTTCCAAACAGGAAAACAAAGTGCTGAAGAAGCCTTACAGAAAAGGGGGAAGCCTCAGGCAGTTTTTTTCCTGTGGAGGCACAGCTGTGGCTGTATCACAGCATTTCCCAAGTGTTTTCTTTGGGATCTTTTTACCTGGCATCAACAGTGTACAACAAAAGCAGAAAAGAGCTGCTTGATAGGAGCCAAATCACCATCAAAATGCTGACTTATTGTACCACAGGGTGGATCTGATATGCTTGTAAGGGACCCTCCCTCCTTCCCTCTCATCACACAAGTTCTGGAGGTTACGGATGCAGGCAAGCTTTCCTGCTGCGCTGATTGTTGGAAGGTGTAGAATCTTGCCTCACAGAGTCTGAAATGAGATGCAAGTGGACCCAGGACCAGACACCAAATTTCTATTCCTCCTCTCCCCCTCCAGCGAGACACAGAAATTATACCACTTTGCTTCCAAGGAGTCATCTCAGGGCTGGTTGCACATTAAAAACGTCTAGGGAGCTTTAAAAAATACTGATGCCAAGGCCCCACTTCAGTCCTATTAAATTAGATGCCCTAGGGTGGAAACCATGTATCCAAATTTTCTTAGAGCTCCCCAGGTGATGGTAATGTGCAGCCAGGGTCCAGAAGTCCTGACCCAGAGCTCTTGATCCCACAGAGAGCCCTTTTCTTTTCTCTGGGTAGACTTTCCACCCAAATAGCTCTCTGATCTCCATGGGTGGAAAGCTAAGACTGCCTTTCAGTGTAATTCAGTTCAATTACATACAGTTCAATTCAATACATGTTTATTCAACTGCTTCTCCACTTTTCATTTCTGATTGTGTCTCCCATGAGAGTGATGAGAGCCATGTTTCTCAAATAGGAGAGCAGAGATACTTGAATTTATCTCATTTTTTGAGAAATGTATTTAAAAAAAACCTGTTAAACGCAGATAACAAAGTTCTAAAAATTATGCATTGAATTGACACATCAAGCTTTTTCTGACACTCAGAGTTCTGAACAGATATATGTTTGTATATATGTAAAACATCCATCTTTTAATGTGTTCATTTATCCAGTGCATGTTATTAAGCATTGATGAGCTGGGATAAATAAGAGTGCTTAGGTTTTGAAGAGTTCCCAGGGTAGTGGGAGACATGAAATGTGAACAAGAAATTAAAGTTCTGTGAACTGGTAAAGCTAAAAGGGGCTTGTATAAAAGGATGTTTCAGATATATTCAGAAGAAGAAATTGTGCCTGGCAAGACAGAAAGGCTTAAAGAGGAAATATACAGGAGTAGCTGTTCTCCACAAGCTTTTCAGGCAATGAGAGGAGCACGTGTAGTTTATGTAGGTGAGAAGTAAATGTTTGGCTGAAATGAGGGAACATGGTGGGAGTGGGAACGGGGAAGGAACTTGAAGGCTCCCAACTGTCTTTAGAGCTTTATCTGTTGGACCAGTGTTTCTAAAGCACTCTTGACTCATGGCTGACCCAAATTCATGAATTTGCAGCTAACTCTGGGTGTACAAAGATTGAGAGAACATGCTGGGTGGGATGAGACAATAGCTGGCCTGCTTCTGGGATGTGATGGAGAAGCCAATGAGGAGGAGGAGCTAAGAATTTAGGATCTAGAATTGGATTGACCTAGGATTTCACACACTAACTGTGGAACCTTGAGCAAGTTCCAGAACCCCTTTCCCTAATTGTTAGAAGTGAAGATATTCCATAGGTTAGGTAAGCCTCATAGGGCTTTTTTTTTTTTTAATTTGTTTTTGTTTTTAGTGAAGGCTCATTGTATTAGGTATTATGTAAAGTGCTTAACAGACTGCCTGAACATGGGAAGTGTGGATAAAATGTAGCCCTCCCAGTTGAGATACTTTATTTTCTCTTTGTAGTTTCCTTTAGTTTTTATTTGCATGTATTTGTGTTTGCCATTGTACCTGGCATTCTTCCTGATACATACTCTAAGACCATCATACTGACGATTATGAGAAGTGCATGATTTTGGACATACAATATAAAATGATTTTTAGGAAGTAGTTAACTAAATCACCATCAAGGAACAATACAGTTCTAGAAAGTTCTCTGATAGGCTTTGTCTCTATGGGTTAATTCTGAAGTCCTCTTTGTCTCTGCTTCCAAAATTAAAACCACCAAAAAAATTACTAGGCAGAGTCCATCTGCAACATCTAATCTGATCTCTCCGTGGCTTGCTCATTATCCTTACTTTATATCATAAGACTTGGTGAGGAGGGTGATATTTGAGAAAGGCCTTGAAGAATGCATGGATTTTCTTTATGGCTGAGAATAGGCGTTCAGGTGGTGAGATTAATACAAGTAATGGTATACAAATATATTTAGGAATAAAAAGTAGTAAAATAGTTGTTTTATTGGAACACAGGTTGCATGTATAGGAAACATAGAGGAATAAACCTAAAAATTTAGGCTGAATCTATAAGGGTCTCCCTTGTAGATTCTGTATTGAGAATGAAAATTTGGAAAATTTGTGTACATCCTATAAAATAGCTGACATGTCTTTGAAAAACACTTGGCTCCAAATTTTCTTTAAAATCATTTTCCCTCTCCTTTTATTCTGTTATTTTTATTTCTGTTTGTGTTTATTTTTTCTCTTGTGTCTTATTGAGGACATTTGTGGTAAGGTCCCAATCTTGTCTAACTAAGAGTTCATTTGCTTCTGATGCCTTGTTCTTGCACCACCTAAAGTCACAATCTGTTCCTGGAAGAGTGTACTCATGAACAATACCCAATTGTGATGTGAAAAAGGGAGGGCTAGAACATCAGTTGGGGAATGAGCGGCTGGCATGGAAGAAGTCTGACCAGGCACAGATCCTGTTTCTGTACATATGTCCTTAATAAGAATGAAGGGGTAGGGGGTAAATTATGCTAGAAGGGAGCAGAGTCATTTTTGAATAGCTAGTTTTATAAGGGAGTACATATGATGTCAGCAATTAATTAAGGCCCTAAATTCTGTTTTTCTATAAAAATCCTATTTTAGTTGCGGTATCTTTGACGCATCTGCTGGCATAAGCAGGATATATGCCACAAATAAATATTCAAAAATATCTCTTTCTTGTAGAACTTGGAAACAGAAATTCTGAAATTGAAGGAAAGCTATATAGCATCAGAAGGATCCCCAGATCCTTTGTAAGATGGAGGGCAATGAAGTCCATGCTAAATCCAGGCACCCCCTGGGTGTGGGCCCTGAGGAGTTTGATGTGGGAGGGAAGACCCCAACTGGAATCAGGTCCAGGATTTATAACTGGACAATTTCAAATCCATGTTGGATGATCTTTCAATACTAAGGGTATGTATGAAAGAAATGGTAAACAATGCCAAAAGTGAAGAATTTATTCCAACCCAAATAATGAGAGTAAGAACTTTATAGTTTCAAGATATTGGTAACAGAGGGTAGAAGGTTGACAGAACCAGATATTGCAAAGTCCTATTTCCCAACTTTACCTTAAATGAGGATGAGTGGGTTGTAATTAGAACCCTGGTGGCTTCTTTCAAAATAATGTAATGTACATCTAGAATGATAGATTATTTCAGCTGAGAGGGACTTGATTGCTCATTGAGTCCAACCTCCTAATATTTTATGAGCAAATAGATGTCCAGTGATCTCTTAGCCAATTTCTATCGTAGCCAGAGGCAGAATTATGGCCTTGTAAGAGTTTTGTCTGGGTTATTTTAATGCCCAAACCTCTGTTTATACATAAATCCCAAAAGCATCCTAAAACTTAGCTGGGTGAGTCCCAAGGTAGGAGTAAGGAGGAATGGGCATGTTACATGACCACTGTGGAAAATATGACATGTCGGTGTAAACTACCAGGAAGAGCAAGTAGCCAAAAATCACAAAGAGAGTCCAAATAGTTCAGTGGCCAATTCAATCCAGTTTTTTTGGTCAGCTTCAAGATCTGGGAGAAACAAAACTGGGATTTTTGGTTGGAAATGTAGAATGGAGTTGAGAATTTCCTCAAAAGCAGAGGAAGGAGATCTTTCTAAGTCAAGGCAATAGGAATGAAGGGAAAAGAGCTCAGATGTTCAGGAAGTGAGAGTATCAGAAGAAAGATAGGGAAGCAAGTCCAAAGGCTAGCCAGCTTCTTTGGTTGTGGTGGTGGTGCTGGTGGTAAGAGAAGGTTTCAGAAACCATACTTAAGCCTCTCAGGAAGAAGAGGAATAGACAGAGCCATCTGGGGATGAGGTGGGTTGCAGAAACAAGAGGCTGTCTCTATGACAATACTGACAAAGCATCCCAACTTCATCCCTCAGCCATGCCCACTGCTGGGATATGAACTTGCTAATGGGATATAAACCCAATGATTTCTTATTGATTCCATGGGAAGAAAAAAAATCAGACTATTACAGGTCAGACTTCTTTTTATAAAGTAACCCCCCCAAAATGTCCGTAAAAGACTTTTGTTTAATGAGGGAGACACATCAAGGAAATATAGAACTGGACAATTTTTTTTTTCTATTAAAAATGGCATTTAGGCATGCCTGGGTGGCTCAGTTGGTTAAGTGTCCAACTTTGGCTCAGATCATGATTTCACAGTTTGTGGGTTCGAGCCCTGCCTCGGGCTCTGTGCTGACAGCTCAGAGCCTGGAACCTGCTTCAGATTCTGTGTCTTCCACTCTCTCTGCCCCTCCTCTGCTCGTACTCTGTTTCTCTCAAAAATAAATAAACATTAAAAAATTGAAAAAAATCTCTGCAGAAAATATTTAGAATGAAGAGCCAGATTTCTAGCATGCTGGCTTTTGTGAAAACATTATCTATTTAAGTTCTAGCCTCTGCATGGTTGTAGAAAGAGAGACTGAGAATTCTCAATGGTTAGTGCTATTGACAGTGATAAGTGGCAGTAGCAAGAGTGGTATGGGTCAGCATGGCATGTAGGCAAGTATGAGGCATAGAAGGTGATCACTAGATTCTATAGACCAAGGATGTAAGAGTAAACTATGACCTGGATTCAAAGAGTTGCCTCTACTTCATGCTAAGGGTTCATTCATACTTTAGTGAAGGCTAACTTTAAGATGAAAACATACATACACTGTATTGTTTTTCTGAAGTATTTGTTAGTATCATTAAACACACAACATGTAACATAGTTAATTGATTAATAAATAATAGTTTATTTCTTAAATAGGTTCACTCCCCACCCCCCCACCTCAGTGAACACTTTGTGTTGTCTACATAAAACCTTGAGTTATAAGAACCCCCATCAAAGGACCATTAGAAAGGTCCTTGAAACCAGGTGGATCAAACTGGTCTTGGTAGTTTAGTTGCAGATGCCCACTGTGGGCAGACTGTGGAAGCTGCCTTCTTACCAGGGATGTGCTAGAACAAGGTCAGGGATGTTTGGAAAAAAAAAATCTTGCAATGACACTTTTCTACCACTAGATGATATGCATGTATAAGCAAGATAAAAATCCTCCTACTTTCCTGTCTTCATCAGTGGCCACAGTGATAATAGGTAAGTCGAGGTATTTGGAATTCAGTTATAGATATTACTAGAAAAGATAAGCAAAGTGAGAAAATGCAGAACTGTCATTATTGATTGGGATAACATGTATGAGAATAATAAATGTATTGAACGCTTATCCTTTAAGTCTGGGGCCATCAAACTACTGTCTGTGGGCCATACCCAGCTTACCACCTCTTTTGTAAATAAAGTTTTATTGGAACACAGCCACGGTCATTGGTCTGTGCCTAATTTTGCTCAACAGTGACAGAGGTGAATACAGACAGAGACTGTATGACCTGTAAAGCTTAAAATACATTGTTTTTTTAACAGAAAAATTTCTAATGCCTGGTCTAAATACATACGGTCATACTAGCTCATTTTATCCTTAGAACGTTATGGTTGTGGGTGTGTATTATTATTTGTTTTACAGATAAAGAAAGTGATTAAGGACCTAGTGAATCCTGGCACATATATTAAATGACTATGGCAGGCATACCTGACAAAGGCTGTAACTATTGATATACCACATGCTTGATACTGTTTGGTTTGTGTACCAAGTTGAATGACACTTGGCTTCAAAGTTGTGGGGATCCTAGAAAGAAGAAATTAAAATTATTGCAAGGTCAGGCTGGCCTCTGTGATCTATAGGTAGAAATATAGCTGGGGGAAGGGGGGTGCCTGGGTGACTAAGTCAGTTCGGTGTCCGACTTCGGCTCGGGTCATGATCCGGGTTCATGAGTTTGAGCCCTGTGTTGGGCTCTGTGCTGACAGTGCAGAGCCTGGAGTCTGCTTTAGAGTCTGTGTCTCCCTCTCTCTTTGCCCTTCCCCTGCTTGCGCTCTCTCTCTGTCTCTCTCTCTCTCTCTCTCTCTCAAAAATAAACAAACATTAAAAAATTAAAAAAAAAAGAAATATAGCTTGGCTAGAGTAGCTGCTCATGAGTACTTCTTCCAAAGTGACACTTATTCAGGACATATTTTAAGAAACTATTTTGACACAGTAATTCATAAGACTGAAGATTATTCATCAGATGGAGCTATTTACATTGTGATTGAAACATCAGTGGTCAAGTGGAGAGACACAGAAATGGAGTCAAAGGTAGGCTTCTTTTTAAATATCCTAGTTTTCCACAATCAAAGGAAGTCTTTGCTCCTCCACTGTTGGAACCTGCGTATGTGTACCTCAGCCCTCAGGATATCTGCTGGAGATGGTGGAAGTCGGGAGTGAGGCTGGGGAGCAGGGTGGCATTCAGCTTTGCAATTTCCTAGACTCCTAGTCACTGTCAGGGATGTCTTTTCCAGTGATTTATAATGAGCAGCGATGTACAGGGATAGCCCTTGGTGGTTTAATCCACACTTGTGACTGTTGGTCTTTTTTCTTTCTTTTTTCTTTTTTACTGAAAAGTTTGGGTAACTAACTTCCTCAGCATCCTAGATCATGAGGAAGAGATGGGAGAATCAGGAACCGGGTCCCTAGACAGCTTAATTCTTTGTTCCACATGAATTGATGGGGCCATATTGCCTAGGTTTTTCAAGGGTTTTCCACTTGGACACTCCTACCCCCACTTTCCTTTGCACCAGGAGACTTTTGCTGTTTGATTCTTCCACATTTTGATGTCCTCCTTCCTGAGGATACTCCATTGTCCTTACCAAAAAGGAAGCCCTTGGTAGACTTTCCTTCCACTCAACCTTTTTTGACTCTAAGAAAGGGAGAGGTGCTATGTCTGATGTCTCCTTGGGGTGATGTCGAGGTGTGAGTAGTGGAGGCTTAGGGTGGAGGAGCAGGAAGGAGAAACTCTGGGACCTTGCAGAGGGATGTGGGGAAAGAGCCAGGGCTTCTATTTCAGGGAGTTACTGTTTTCTCATGAAGAATTTGATATAAGCAAAGCTTCCTATGGTAAGAATTAATTTTGTTCTAAAGATCATACTATCCGGATTACATGAGAAATTTATTTTCCTTCTAATAAAATGGCTTGGGACACAGCCTCTCCCCCCCCCCCCGACCTTTTTCTTGTGAAATAAAAATCCCAGTTTCATGACACCAATGGAGCACTTGGCCCACATTTCAGTATAGAATGAATGTCCCAAATCCAGCTCCCTTTTCCCTAACACGTAGGTATGTATGCATGTATGTTTGTATCTATGTATTGTATTTATGCATTTACAGCTGAATTTTTTATGGGACAGGCTATGTGGGATAGTGTCAAGCTGAAAAATTGGTAAAGATAAAATGGGCTATTGGAACGTAAGAAGGGGGAAAGACTGGGGAGATCAGAAATGGTTTTGTTAAAGTAAGTGAGTTAGGTTTTAAGGTAATTTGGGTATGCAAAGGAAGGGACCCTTGAGGCTAAGAGATGGAGAATCAAAAGTGTGAGCTTGACAGTGGGCACTTTAAGAGAAGATACTTCTGGTGAAGGCTAAATTTAGGAGTTTAAGAATATCAAGTTAAAGTTCAAACTGGATCTTACACTCCCAGAGAGAACCAGAAGACTTTTGACTAGGGACATATCACTGGCCATAAACTCTGCAAGTACAAGACCATCATGTTTGTCTTCTCTTTTCTGCACTCAGCTAAGTGACCATTGACATGCAGTCAGGGTCCAAGCAATTTCAAATGAATAAATGCACAGAAGCTATATTTCAGGAAGAGTACTCTGGGGACCAGGTATAGGATGAATTGGAGAGGAAAGACAGAAAACAGAGCAAAAATAGGGGTGAGTTTAAAGACAACCACATTAGTTTCCTTTACCAAATATACCATGTGAAATGATCAAATTTTATGTCTCCTTGCTAGTACCACAAGTATAGTTGGAAATAGCTGAACATGAACCAATCATTGCACCAGGAGTTGTAACCAGAAATAGGAAATGTTTCATAAAAATCTGTTTGTTTCACTTTGGCTAGTGGCCATGTCTTACCGTGCCCTGGTTTAGGATATTCCATGATGCAGCATGATGAAAAAAACAATCAGGAAAATAGAGTTTGTGTTTGCCTCGTCACAGTCTTTTTCTGATTGGTGTGAGGAATAGCTTATTTAATAAATATTATTTCTTTTCATTCATACCATCTTCAGCCCTGTATCTGAGAATTAAATAATTTTTTAAAATTCACTTTTTTAAATAAATGGAAGCCAGGTAAGAGTAAAGGGTTAAATCTGAGTTATCAGAATGGATTTTCTTCAATTCTTAATTCTTTATTCTGCCCGGGTACTTGGTTGATATGTTTAGCTAGAAGGACTCACTTTCAAAATCTCTGTGTTATTGGGTTGAGAAAGAAGGGCTGAAGTCTATCCCCGGTTACGTCAAGTGGTGTCAAATTTGGCTTGCCATTCTTACTTCCTGTTGACTCCAAGAGAGAGGCTGCAGTTGGCGTCTCACAGTGAAAAACACGAAGCTCTGAGACCAGTCTGAATTACTAATCACTACATGTCCTGTTCAGTGTAACCACTTTCCAAGCGATTAAATGAACCGCCAGGTCAGTGACTCAGCTTCCGAGGGGGTAGCCAGCAGTCCAGGCTGATCTGCACATCCTGGTTTTAATTCCCAAGGTTTGATCCAGAACTGCCTCGGAAAGATGATTTCCCTTTGGAACTTGCCTCTCCAGGGACAGAAAGATGGACACAGATGATGAAGCATATAGTCTACTGGAGAAGGGCCATCTCACCATGAGTCCTTTGAGGGAAAGAGTTGCAAGAATGTCATCTTTCATCAGCTGGTGTCACTGTTTGGAGCCAGTCACAAGTCATTGGGTGTGGCAGGGCGAAGTTGTCTGAATTTTGAAAGGAGAAAATATATTGAGTAGGAAACATTAACTTTTTTCTTTTTTGGCTTAGCTGTCAGTAGATACAGTATTCCGTGTTTATTTCAGTAACTTCCGAAGGTTCTTGAAGATGTCACCATTTTATAGTATATTTGGTGGGTTTTCTATGTGATTAGCTGAACTTTGCTGCTTTTTCTAAGCTTCATGTTCAGTTACCATAAAAAGCAGCACGTAGTCATTGGTGGAAATAGGGGTGGGAGTGTAAGGGCCACAGGGGAATGCAATTCCAGGAACTCCCAGTCTCATATGCAAATTAGATTAAACTGTTCTGTGGCCAGGGCTCCCAGAGCAAATAATTCCCATTCCCACCTCTTAGCATTGTCTCTTGTGGGAATAAAGAAATCACTTTCAATTTATGTCAGCTACTGTCTTGTTTTAAAAAAAGTACATTATATGCCTATTATATGCCTGTTTGTCCACCTTACTTAAGAAAACTCCTTACCAGGTAACCTTTTTAAATACCTAAAAAAAGAAAAAGATTTTGATATCCTCAGAAGAAACACTGTAAGCACATCAGAGTCTTATTTTGTCAGTAAGAAGTTGAGTCTTTTGAATGGCTGGTGCCACCACATCCTTCAGGCAGTTTTCATACTTGGCATAAAACTTTTAGACATTTCTCATATTCCCTTTGTTTTGATTAGTTAGTGCATGATAACTTGACAACACTTAAATGTGAAAGCTTGAGAAAGGGAGGGTGTCGGGGAGGGAAGAAGCCCTCCAGCCAGCAATTCTTTCTTTAAAATTGTTTTTCACATGAATATTTCTCAAACACATTGACTGAAGGTGAACTTGAAGAATACATCCCAAACCACAGCCTCGATTCTCTGAATGTGACCATTTCAGGGCTCTCTGGAAACAACGTGTGAGGGTGTGCACGTCAGAGAGCAAACATGTAAATCACTTGTTTCCCAGGACACTTCAAGTGCTGCTGCTTTATCCGCACAGATGTGCTGTGGGCCTTGCAGATAGCATCTGTTGGTTCTATTTATGGGGGAAGAAAGCATGTATTTGTGAGCTCAGCATGAGCACAGCTTTCTTTGTGGATATTTTATTTCATTAGAATTAAAAGTTTTTTGTATTTTGTGGGTGCTTGGGTGGCTCAGTCAGTGGAGCATCTGACTCTTGATTTTGGCTTGATCATGATCCCAGGGTGGTAGGATCAAGCACCATGTCAGGCTCCGTGCTGAGCGTGGAGTCTGCCTAGGATTCTCTCTCTCTCTGCTTCTGCCCCTCTCCTCTCCCTCTCCACTCTCTCTCTAAAATTAAATGTTTATTATTATTATTATTATTATTATTATTATTATTAGTTTTTGCATTTTGGAACTACAGAATTTGAGTAGTTGGCAGTTCCAGGCAGTTCTAATTCCTTTTTGTGTTCATTTCTCATTTGCTCCCCCTGTTAATCCCAAATTTTAACAGAGTTAAAATCAGAACTGGAGAGATGAAGTCACTTGCACAAGAATATATGGCATTTATTACTAGTTTCACTCATCATTATTGGTCGGTCTATCTATTTATCTCAAGGACCTATTGTATTCCAGGCCACTGTTGAACATTCTGGAACCTGGTGGTGAAAAAAAATGCCAGTTTCTGCCTTTGTGTATTTTATAGTTTACTAGGGAAAGACACAACAATAAAAATAGTCATACACAAATATACAACTTCATATCTGACAAGCGCTACATGATGCCTTAAGAGCCTAACATAGGCCAATTTGAGTTGGTCATAGAGGTAACAGAAGATTTCCTTGAGGAAAGAATGCCTAAGCAGTGATCTGAAGGGCGAGTAAAACCCAACAAGACACATCAAGGAGGGAAGAGTCTTTCTGGCAGAGGGAAGGGCATGGGAGAAGACCCTGTGATGGATAGAAGCATGAAACAGAAAGAGTCAGTCTGGTTGGAGTGAAGGGAAAGAAGGAGCAGGACGAAGATGGGCTGATCAGTGAGTTAGAATCAGACTCTGCAGCACCTCGTAGCTCATTTTGAAGTTTTGTTTTTGGGGTAATGAGAAGTCCATATAGTAAACAACGGGAGAGGCAAGAGTGGGTGAAGAAGACCACTGGGGAGTACTGTAATAGTCCTGGCAACAGACAATAGGTGCTTGGTCTAATATACTGAGTGGTGGAAGAGAGGAAAATGGAGTAGATATATTCAAGAGGTTCTCAGAATGTGAAAATGACAGGATATGGGGAGGAAGGGAAGAAGTGGGAACAAAGATGACTCCAGGCTTCTGAATGGGAAAATAACTGAATAGTGGTGCCATTTACAGAGATGGAATGCTAGAAGGTGGGGAAGAGGGGAGGATGGTAAGTTTATTTTAGGAAGTATTGGTGTTAGATGTTAAATTATAGGTGGACTCTTTCTTGGGTCTGACCCTCAAAGGCAAGGTTTGGGCTGGAGAGAAAATATTTGTGAATGAATTGCTTATAGTTTTGATACTAATACGATCTATTCCTCTTCAGTGTCTTTCCAGAATGACATCTCTGTAAGTAGGGATGAGTCCAGTGGTCTTGGACAGCAAGCTAAGTGAACTGTTGAACAACTAACTCTGCATGGTAGGAATTTGAGGGACCTTTAGGAGGCAGTTCAGGTCTCATGTGGATGAATTAGGGAGCTGTATAATTTGCAGGATATCGAAAGGTACCTATGTATGCAAGTATCTGTATTCTTCCTCTTGACCTGCCAGAGGGCCTAAAATTACTGGCCACTGCGTTGCTCTTTTACTGATTCTCATTTTATTTGGGTGAGAATGATAGTTCTGGTGTGTGAAGGTAAGGTGAAAGTTGTATACTATAGACTTCTCACTCAAAATGAGTCTGCTTTACAAAATCTCTAGACATACAGCCTCATCTTAAACAATGTCTGTGATGGTGAATCCATGATTTGAAAAGGCAGTGCAGATTTTAGTTCTGTTCCATAAATTCTTCCTTTTATTGGATTTTCCCATCCAGGATGATATGAAGCACTTCTGCTTCCTCTTCCACACAGCAGACAATTGACTAGTGTTAATCCATAAAGCATCACTGTTCTCAACTAAGCTGCCACAGAGATGAATGGTTTAGATTCAATTGTGATTGAAATCATTGAAGCCCTTGGGCATATATCACTTCACTTCGAGTTCACAGTCACCCTTTGAGATATGTATTATTATTCCACAAAGAGATGAAGAAACTGAATCTCAGGTTAAATGACTTACCCAGTGACGTGTCGCATGAGTAAAGAGCAGAGCTAGGATTTGAATCCAGGAATTTTGAGTCCCAGTCCCAGTCCAAGCTACCTTGAGGACCTGGGTTAGGGCTCTGAGCTGACTTCTAGAAGGAACACTTCAGTAGGGACCATCGAGTGCTCAGCTGCTAGCAGTGAGGTAGAGCTTACCCACCTGGACCTTTTGGGCCAAATGATGCCTGCCATCTTGTCTTGCTCAGCAGATATTATTAAAAAAAGTAATTACAGATGTTCAAACTGGTGTGAAGAAGGCAGGACGGGAGCGGTCTACTTTTCTACTTTCTTTACTGCACCCTTTAGCCCCTGGATTTCACCTATCTGCATGGCCTGCAGGTAGGCACGGGCTATAAGGCACTTGTGCTTATAAGGCACTTGTGCTTATAACTTTGTATCCCTTTAAGAACTGGACAGAACTCTTAATTTTCAAGTTTTTTCAGATTTCACTCCCTGTTAGTTAAAAGAAAACTTGAGCATGTATCCCAAATATTTTGTCTGTATATTTTTAGATTCAATACAAATATTCATGTAGATTACTGTATTTTAAAATATATTAAATATAAATTTAACTGACCATGAAATAATAAATGGAAATCCTAATATTTTCTTTTCTCACCTCAATGAATCATCTTCATGGACCATCTCCTTATGCTCCCACTGGAGGGACCACTGAAATGGAGTAGGGGAACAGGGGCAGGAGAGGAGCCTAGTGTGACAGGCCATGACTAGTTGGATGGAGTACAACACCTGGGGATGTATGGACACGTTAGATATGCTGACGTTGTGCCTTCCTCTTTGTGTTGCCCAGCTTCAGCTCAGTTCTGAGGCACACACGCTGCTAAGATCTCTCTGGAGTCATAGCGAGTGAAGGGCTCATTGCTTTGGTCTGCATTGTTTGTCCTTGGTTTTAATTGCCACTTGTGTCCTGAGCTATGTGGCAATAGGACTAATAGCTAACATTTGTTGACTGCTTACTATGTGCCACTGTGCTAAGAGATTTATTCACATTACCTCATTATCCTTGTTACAACTCTGAAATTTTGCTATCCTTGTTTTACAAATGGGAAAACTGAGGTGTGGAAAGCTGTGACTTACCCACGGGTGTAGGGCTTGTTAGTGACACAGCTGGGATTTGAAACCCAAGTTTGTCCTCCACCAAATCACTCATTCTTGACTTATATTTTCTACTGGTAGGATTAGTGCTTAAGTTACCGATAGTGATCTGGGTGGATTTTACATCACTAGAAGTGACTCAAAGGGTAAGAATCACTGACTGCATGGACCAAAAGGTTGGGTTCACAGGAGGTGTGGATATATGAGAGGAAACAGCCAGGTTTATAGAAATACAAATGTGCCAGTGCAGTTGAAAATGAAACTCTCCAATAAAATCTGGGTTCTTCTTTATTTCTAGATAATTTGGTCTCATTGTCACCCATAGCTCCAGGTGCAAAAATGTGTTGATACTTTTCTCGATGAGACTGTTGGAGGCAGCAGTTGTTACATAAGGCATCTGAGTTCCATTATAGGCTGTACGTGTTTCAACCTGGCATTCCAGTGCTTGAACATGACACAGAGATGTCAGGGGATCCTGGAGTTCTCTTTAGTAACTGCCAGAGTGCTTCAGCCTAGTGGAGTCAGACAGACCTGGGTTTGAATCCTCACTTTGCTATATATTAGCTATGAGAACTCTGGCAAGTTGTCTAAGCTTTTCAGGTCGGTTTCTTCATCTTTAAAGTGGACATAATAATACGTTCTTCAAAGTGGGATTGTTGGGATTAAATCCTCTACCATATGTAGAGTGCTACACACAGTGCTTGGTGCATAGTAGTGCTCAAAATTTGGCATCAGTTATTGTTGTCTGTGACCCTGCTTTCTCTAAAAGGAGGCACTGATTGATTATTTATGGCATAAACCCATGTCCTCTGCTGCATTGGTTATGTCCTATATGTCCTATTTGTAAATGAGGAGGAACCTTTTCCTAAATCCTCTCAGTATCTTGCTTCCACAGAAAAACAAATCTGTTTCCACAAAAGAAGAACAAGAACTGGAGACATTGGAAGTTTATGGGCTAGTGAAGGCGGCTCCAAGAAGAAAAGAATTCTAGTGATCAGCGACACCCTCCTGAGGGGGCCCAGATGCAGGCCAGATGCTGAAAATCTGTAGAGACACGTTAGGCTCAATGAAATGACTGTTATGCCATGACTTTCATCCATGTGGGCATAAAGAATATTGACTGATCTCACTAAGATTATTAAGAGTGACTTCAGGGTTCTGGAAACATGGAGGCTGGGACTCAAGGGGTGGTCTTGACAATCCTCCCAATTGAGCAAAAAGAGTATCTGTAGATGACAGCCCGCCCTAGTGATGGATGCCTACTTCACATGCCTTGCCTCGTGCTACCCCCAGATGGGCGCGCGGCAAAAACCACTGGAGATGCTTCAATGGGGAGTGATTTGACATTTCTGCCTAAGCAGAAATCATCTCTAGTGACTTTTGTGTGGTGTTATTAAAGTTATTTTGATGGGATCCTAAATACAGTGGTTATTCCTATAATCACTTTTCTTCAGTCAGCCTGTCTGGTTGGTCTCTTTTCTGGCTGGACTTTCAACACATACCACCTTTTGATAAGCATGTTTTATTCTTCTAAATGTAAAAGGATGGTGAAAATTTCTCTTTTTATGACTGGTACATTAATATAACTCTTTTTAAATAAGGGCCAAATGCGAGAGCTGAACTCTGGACACAGAAACCATGACGTTGATGGTTGCTGCTTTTCTGCCTTCAGTTTCCCCCTTCTGGTTCCTAGTCAGTTCTTTTCCACTGCAGCCAGAGTGACATTTCTACCTTCATCCCTGCTAACTTAATTTTCTATTGCTCCCATAACTAGTTACCATAGACTTGGTGGCTTACACCAACACAAATTTACCAGGTCGCAAGTCTGCCATGGGTCTCAGTGGGCTAAAATCAGGCTGTTTGGCAGGGCTGTGTTCCTTTCTGGAAGCTCTTAGGGAGAAACCTCTCCCTTGGTCTTTGCAGCTTTTGGAGGCTGTCTGTGTTCTGTAGCTCATAATCCTTCTTCATCTTCAAAGGAGCAATGTTGCATCTCTGTGACTGTGCTTCCACAGTGCCACCTTCCTCTGCCCATAGCTGGGAAAGGGTCTCTGTTTTTAAGGACCCATGTGGTTAGACTGGATCCATGTAGATAATCCAGGATAATCTTTCCACCTCAAGGTCTTTAACTTAATCACATTTGCAGGTCACCACTTTTGTCAGGTAAGGTGACATGTCACATACTACAAGTTCCTGGGATTGGGATGTGATATTTTGGGGTGGCTGTTATTCTACCTACCACATCTACTGACCTGCTTTTTAAGCCCATCGTTTCTCTACTGCACAGTGGGAACTGCTTCGTAAATGGTTTCTCTTTGCTCACCCTTGTTCTACCACTTTCACCTTTTGTTATTTATTCTCCCCTTCCCTCTGATATAACCACACTGGCATCCTTTTTTTTTCTTTGAACACACCAAGCACACTTCTGCCTAAGGCTTTTGCACTTGCTGTTCTCTCTGCCCGAATTTCTTTTCACTCAGGTATTCTCATGACTGCCTCCCTCAGGACTTTTTGAATGTCACCTCTTCAGGGAGGTCTTTTCCTGAACCATTTATGTGATTGGGCGCCTTTTCCTTGCATTTTCATTTATCCGTCCCTTTGTCTCTCCTTCTTATGACAGAGGACATGTTTGTTTGTGTCTAGTCTCTTTCTCTCTTTCCTTTTTCCCTCTTTATTTCTCCTTCATTTTAAAAGATAGTTTCACTGATTATATAATTCTAGGTTGGCAGTCCCCCCCCCCCAATATTTTAAAGACACATCCGCATTGTTTTCTGGGTTGCATTGTTTGTCATGAGAAGTCTTGTTATT
Source organism: Panthera leo (assembly GCF_018350215.1). Taxonomy (NCBI): domain Eukaryota; kingdom Metazoa; phylum Chordata; class Mammalia; order Carnivora; family Felidae; genus Panthera; species Panthera leo. The sequence continues at coordinate 60,374,034 of NC_056695.1, read as the reverse complement.
TTTGGTTTTCTTCCTTTTTATGTAACTTTATGCATTTATGGTTTTCTCTTTGATAACGGTTTTCAGAGATTCAGTTATCATTTGTGTTGACGCAGTTCTTTTTGCATTTCTTTTGTTTGAGTTTACTCAGGTTCTTCAATCTTTGTGTTTACAGTTTCATCAAATTGAGCTATTATTTCTTCAGATATTTTTGTTGTCTCCTCCTTCTTCCGAGACTTCAATTATGAACATATTAGTTCATTTGATGTTGTCTCACAGCTCACCAATTCTCTGTTTATTCCTTTTTTGCCATGGTATCTTTTCTGTGTTTCATTTTGTAGAGTTCTGTTGCTCTGTCTTGCATCTACTGCTTCTGCTGTGTCTAATCTGTTGGTAATCCTACCCAGGGTTATTTTTCATTTCGACACTATGTTTTCATTCCTACAAGTCTGATTTGTATCTTTTCATACTTTCCACATCATCTCATCTTAAATAGACTTTTCTCTACTTTTTTTAATATATGAAGTATATTTACTATGGCTGATTAGTTTCCTTTTACTAATTCTATCATTTGTGTCATTTCTGGGTCTGTTGCTACTGATTGACATTTATCCTCATTATGAGCCATATTTTCCTCTCTTTGCATGTGTGATAATTTTTGATTCATTGTAGATATTGTCAATTTTATATTGTGTAGTTGTTAGGTTTTTTATTTATTTAAATAATTTTGGACTTTTTTTCTAGGACACAGTTACTTATTGGCAGTTTTGTTAAGGGAAATCTATAACAGCTTTTAGTCTAGGGTTAATTTGGTCCTACTCCTGAGGCAATATTCTTCTGAGGACCCTGTTCAGTACCTTGTGTGATGGGAATTCTTTGTACCCTGTTTGGTGAGGGTAGCAACTCCTCTTCACCCTGTATTTTCCTTGAGGATTGTTTTGCCTGCTTTTTTTCCGATGGTTCTTTCTTTGGCCTTTGTAGTTTTCTCACGTGTATGTGCTAATCAGTAGTTACCTAAAGATTCCGCAGTAACCCTCTGAATATATCCAGAGCTTTTCCAGTAAAGATTTCTCCTCTCTAGTACTCTGCTCCAAAATTTTATCCACCTTGGGCTCTTTGAATCCAGAACTCTATCTACTCATTTCAGGGAGACTGTTAAGCTCTGTTTGGGTCCTCAATCTCTATGCTGTGGTCGGGAAGTGCTACCCGGGTGTTAAGCACTTGTAGGTATTGATTTCCCTTCTCCCAGACATTACTGTCCTATAATGCCAGTTGTCCAAAACTATTGTTTCACATATTTTATTGGAATTTTAATTGTTTAAGGTGAGAGGTTAAATTCAGTTCTTGTTACTCCTTCTTGCCCAGGAATAGAACTTTGTTCACTGATTTTGAGGTCCATTTGTATCAGAACTGTGTTTTCACAAACTCCTGGCTCTGTGCTCTAACTCTGATCCCTACCTCTGGCCCTGCCAAGATCTACTGCTCTCTTCACCATCTTTTTCTTGGTATTTGAATTTATATTTTTCTCCCCAGATTCTAATTTGGCTTACCTTTATGACCCTTTATTTCCAGTCAGTTCAGTTGAGGGTCCATGTCATTGTTCTAGATCCTGGATCTTCATTCTGATTTCTTTAGTAAGCCTTGAATCCTTTGCTGTGAATGGAATCCAGACAATTATCCATTTTTTAAAAATGCATAATAATTTGATAGTTGGAAATAAAAACTCATTTTGATTTTTATTCTTTGATGACTGATGAGGCTGAATTTTTTTCCAAACTTATACTATTTACATTTCTTTTCCCATGAGTAGACACTATCCATTTTCAATTTTTGATTGCTTTTCTCTGTCCCAGAGACTCCACATTGAAAACTAGCTCCTACTGTAGTTTGGATAAATTTGTGGGACAATTGGTCATGCCAAAATTCCAATGCTTTCTCTCTCTCTAACATATGGGGAACTCCTTTCAGATGAAGGAATTTTTTGCATTGAAATCTTCTTGGAGAGGTGTTTGTTTTAGTTTGAAATATTCAATGCTAGGAAAACATATCAATTATTGATTTTTTTCCCATCACTTTTTTCCCCCATCACTTTACCACACAAATTCAAATGCCAGGAACAATTCCCAATCACTGAATTTGAGTCTTTAAATTAATTTTAGTTCCAAAGGTAAATTGGGCACTATGTCTAAATGAAAGAGAGATGAAAGTATATCATGTAATGCATCCAACATTTTAAAGAGTGATTAATGAATGATTTGCTATTAAAATCTTTTGGGGAGAACTGATGAGTGAACTGAGGAGAACTGGGAACTTTACAGACTATAGTTTTACAATTCAAGCTTGGCCTAAATTTTATCTGAGTGATGTTAGTGGATTTATTGGTGTAGAACAAGTCATTGGATTATCATTACTCAAAGCTGCCCTTGATTATACTACATATGAACACCATCATCATTATAATGACTTTTAAATTTGCTATCATATTAGTCAGTCTCTAACTTTTTTCTTACACAATGATTTGAATTCCTGATAGATTTTGATCGTATCCATAGCCCACAATTTAACAATCTCTTTCATAAACCCTCAAAATTATATCTTCCCCTTTTAATGTCTCCACAAAATGAAATTATCTTCTGAGATAACAGTTGGAGTAACGCAATCTTCCTAGCTTGAATGCTGGCTTCATGTTAATGTCAAGATTCGGCAATTTGCAATTTTCTCCACCATCTAACAGAGTCTGCTTCCCAAGTGATGCCTTGTTTTCACTGATATTTTATAGGTTGGCGCTTTTTTGAGGGGGAGAAAAGGGTTTCAGTACATAACCCACCTTTTTTGCTCTTCCAGTTATAAAGTTGGATCCAGGCATAAGATAGACAAACATCAATGAATTGTGTCAGTGCTATCACTGATAAAACAAGTTGGATAATGTGACATTTATTTTTTTGGCCAAGGGAATTTGCTGATACTTCAACCCTGAATAGACAGACTTTACATCCACTGCCCCTTCTGTCTCTGACACAGCAGGAAAAATGCAGGTTTTCCCAGATGGAAACCCCTTACATTTGCTCAGGAAGGTACTTAGGAAGAGAAGAGATAGGAAGGATCTCAGAGAAGCATGCTAGTCCTATCTCTGGGCTACTGATTACCATGGGTTACTTAACCTCAATAGCCTGTTTCCTTATCTAAGAAACAAGGACAATACTACCTGCTCTTTTTACCTGCTGGGTGTAAAAATTCAATAAAGTAATACAAAGAATGTGCTTTATGAAGCACATTCCTAAATGTGTTTCCAGTGGCCAATTATTGCTAAACGACAAAAATTTGCTTAGAGATTATAATAGTAATGTAAGTAATAACAGCCACCCTTTATGTATTCCTTTTCATATCAGGCCACTGTGCTAGGGGCTTTACATGTATTTTCTCCATATTTTCTTAACACATATTCTGTTTAAATTCTTACTCTATTTTCTGTATCAACTCTCCATAAAAATTAGAACTGTATCCAGGTTATTCTTATCCTGAGTTTACAACTTGAGAGAATTGTTTGTTTTCCTCTCAAATACATGTTAAGTTTTTCACTTCAGCTCTTTGCAAAACTTCGCAAGAATCTGTTGTTTTTGCTTCTTGGGAAAGGACATCTTAATGACCCTAGTTATCGTGCACAAGAGAAAAGGGGGACAGAATCTTTAAGTCTTCTCAACACTAGGACATTCTCTGAAAACAAGCGCCAATAAAGGGAGCAAACAGTGCATTCAGGGAGCAAGCAGGCTGGAGGAGAGATGTCCTGTGTGTCGACATATGCTTGGTAAACACAAAGAAAAATTGTTCCCCTCCCATCTAGCTCCTTTGATGTTTCTTTTTGCTCTTCCTGCATCCCCACCCACAGTGGTCCCGGTTCTAGTATATGTGCTGCCCCAGCGAGCACATGGTCCTGGTTCTAGGAAACCGGAGGCAGGGGAAGCACTGAGCCTGGCACCATACCCAGCTTCCGGCTGCTCTTCCTGTGTGTCTTCTCCGCTTGCTTCTGCTCCTGCCCTGATCTCTTTTCAGACTGGGGCCCCAGGTTACACTGCACAGAAGGGCAGGACGACCTCTTCCTTCTTCTCCACTGTGCTTGGGGGAATTAAATACAGTAGATGTGCTCCGTTTTGGCTTTGCCTCATTAAGAGGTCTCTATGGATTAATTCCTAAGAGATCGAATCTCGTTACTTTACTGTGGCAAAGTGAAATTAGTGTGAAGTAACAAGGAGCCAGATTAATGTGACCCCAGGAAATAATCCATAAAAAACTTATGAGGCCTTTAGCAGGCTGTAAATTGGATTTCAGACAGGGTGAGGGGAGGGGAAGAATCATGTTAAAAACAATCAGTTGGTAATGAATAGAGCTAATATTTTAGCACTTCGAAATAGAAGAAAACACCAAAGTAAATAACTCTGAGAACCCAATGGCAATATTTTCTAACATGTGTAAATAATTGAAGTTGTGATTATAATCCTAACTGAATTTTTCTTGCTTTATGGCTGCTGGGAAGTGTATTGTTCATTAAGCATCATAGAACTCTAAATCAGAAGAACAAAGGAGAAGAGGAAGGCAGAAGAAAAAGATGGAAAAGAAAAATGTCTTGTCTGGGGTGATCAGTTGTCCAGTTCAGTGTGTAGGCAGGAGAGAAAACAAACAACTCATTAAGTCCATTTCTGTGATAAGGAAACTGAAAGAGGGGGTGGAATGGTTTGGAAGCTGATAGGATACTGATTTCTTTTTAAACTTTTTTTTTTTTTTTTTTTTTTTTAGCAGTGGCAGGAAGGGAGAAGTGACAAGTGCTTGGCATTTGTAACAGCAATCCTGTGTCATCATATGGTTAAGAAAGGATGCCATGGATATTTCACAGAAATGGAAAAGCATTGTAAAAATCCTAAAATTCACGTGGAGTCACAAAAGATTCCAAATTGCTGAAGCAATCTTTAGCAAGAAGATCAAAGCTGGAGGTGTCACAATTCCTGCTTTCAAACCATATTACAAAGCTATAGTAATCAAAACAGTATGGTATTAACATAAAAACAGACATATCAATGGAACAGAATAGAGAACCCAGAAATAAACCCACATATATACTATCAACTAATTTTCAACGAGGGCAGCAAGAATACACAAGGAGGAAAGGACAGTCTCTTCAATTAATGATGTTGGGAAGATGGAATTATCCATATGCAAAATAATAAAATTGGACTCTTGTCTCACATTGAACAAAAATCAACTGAAAATGGATTAAAGACTTGAAGGCGAGACCTGAAACTGTAAAACTTTAGGGAAAAAGCTCCTTGACATTGGTCTTGGAAATAATTTTTCAGGTATGACACTAAAAGCATAGGCAACAAAAGTAAAAATGAACAAGTGGGATTACATCAGACAAAAGCAAAGGAAACAATACAATGGGAATTTAACCTACAGAATGGGATGAAACATTTGCAAACCATATATCTGATAAGGGGTTAATATCCAAAATATATGAGGGACTCCTACAACTCACCTGTCAAAGGACCTGAATAAACATTTCTCCAAAGAAGACCTACAAATGGCTAACAGGTATTTGAAAAGGTGCTCAACATCACGAGTCAACAAGGAAGCATCAATAAAAACCACAGTGAGCTATCATCTCATACCTGTTAAGATGGCTATTATTAAAAAAATAACAGATAACAAAATGCTGGCGAGGTTGTAGAGAAAAGGGAACTTTGGTACACTGTGGATGGGACTCACAAAGGCGAAGGATAAAGTACTTGCCCTGTAGGCTCCCTGGAACCTGAATGAACTGCAGACAGGAGCGGTCAGTGCCACCAGTTAATCCAACAAGAGTCTGGGGCAGGAGATGGGAGGTAGGTTTCCAGTGTCTAAAGGGAATTAAAATCTCAGGCCTATGTGCTCAGCTTTACCTGTCTAGACAGTTATTTTTCATGTTAAATGAGAATTTATACCTTCCCTAGGTTATTCATTTAGTGCAATTTTAATATAATCCTAATTTTTGGTGAAACTTAAGAAAATGTCTCTGAAATTACCTGGAATAATAAACAGGTAAGTATAGCTAATGTGATTTTGAAAAACAAGGGTAATGAGGATACTTATTCTGAAAGTTAATGAAACATTATAAAAATGTAATAAGTAAAGCAATCTGGTATTTGGACAGGTAGATAGAAAAATAGATTGTAATGTAGTATTCAAATCCAAACTATAGAATATATGAAAACTTAATATGTGGTAAAGCAGATAACCATAATGAGAGGGAGAGAAGTTACTTAATTATTTTATTGTTTGGGGAAAGTTGATTAATCATTTAGAAAAAAAAGTTGAGATTCTCATCGCTTAGGTAGCAACATTTCTAGAAAGCGTGTGTGTGTGTGTACATATACATGTTCTGGATTGACTTGTGTTCTCCAAAAAGATAAAAGTTTGGTTCAACAGCTCTGGGAAACTAACACTGTATATATTTACCTGCATATATGCATGTATATAATTATAATATTTTCGACAGTTGATCTGGAATCTGAAGTGCTAAAACCAGCTAATATAATTTGACAAGGAAGCTTGTGTGGCACCTTGCCTTTACAGGTTTTAAAACATTTTATAAAGCAATGATAATTAAAGCAAAGAGACCAATAGGTCATTAGAATGGAATGGGGAATTTAATATATAAAATATATGGGAGGCAACTAAGGATATGGGCGAGCAACTCAGTTCTTCCCAATGTGGATCTGCTTAGGCTTCCTTAGAATGTGGTGTCTGGGTTCTAAGAATGAGCATACTGAGAACACAAGGTGGATGTGTATGACATTTGTATGACCTAGTCTCAGAAGTCATACAGTGTCATTTCTGATATACTCTATTGGTCAAGGTGGTCACAAGGACCTGCCTGGGCTCAAGGGGATGGGGCATAGACTTCACCTGTTGATGGGAGAATGGCAAAGTTCTAAGAAAGCATGTGGAATGGGAGATTGGAAAGCATACTGTTATTGCCATAGGAAAATAGTCTGCCACAATTTGGACATGGGAAGTCCTTGCCTTCTCCATATATAAACTGTGTTGGGTATATAATTGGCTTTGCTTCCTGGGTTTCTTGGATTTGTTCTCATATTTGCACGTTTCTGACCTCTCGCTTTGGCCTCACTTTTACTATCATTTATTGGGGCAAAATTGCTGGACACTGGTGATAATTTTATTTTGTGGGACCTTTTGGGAAAAAATCTGAACTTGATTTCCATCAGGGTTAAAGTGATTGTAGAATTGTCCTAAACATAGCAACACAATGATTCAAATGTAAGACACAGAAAATACTGGGTTTTTGATAGTTTTAGATGATACAAATTTGGGGAATTGTCAAAGGAATTGTGAGCATGCCACATAGCCACACATGCAGGCTTCTAGATGTTTCCAGTTATGGAATGGCCACAAGAATTTTGAGTTCTCTCCACATTGTTTTGGGGGTTCAAGGCAGGCCCTACCCTACAAAACCTAATTCATAGGCCATGTTAAATCTGTGGACTAGATATACTGTATTGACAATGCTATGACTTCAGCTTTGAGAAATTCCTTTTGTTCCTTGTACCAGGACTCCCTTTTTGTCTCCCCCACCCCAGTCCCTACATTCAGCCAACTATAGCCTCGATGGGGGTTGTCAGATAATGTCAAAGAATAAAAGATAAGTTTGTTTTATAGATTCTGAAGAAACTCTACTGACTTAAAACTCAACCCTGTATCATGGGAATCAGCTAGACCACATAGTGTCTCAAGTTAAGATCAAAGGAGCAAACTTGGACAAAACTTTATGTAAAGTAAAAATTTTCACTGCTTCCACATCACCATAGAAACCACATCCTGTAACAAGTAGCTGCTGTTATCAGAAATGAACTTGGAAAAGTAACCTTTACCCCAAAATGGAGTTCTGATGTTTCATACAAGTGATTTCATAGCCCATGATACCCCTGGGCTAATTAGTACTTGAAAGCAGTCATTTGGATGAAGGTCAGCAAGTTATTGATATCAGAGATACTGCTCTGTACTCTTTATGTCTTAATACCGGTAAATAATGTCAACCCAGTCAATGTGGAGATGGTATAGAATTTCAGCTTTATTTTACCTATGCTCTAATCAAAAATAAATGAAAGTAAAGGAACTATAGTATTTTAGAGAATGAGAGAACCATTATCCAAAAGGGGAAATGTGTGTGTGTGTGGCAAGGTGGATGCTAGCATATTCTCAGGCCTAACACAGTGCCTGCACATACAAATGATCAGCATAAATTTGTTGAATAACAAAATGAAGGAAAGAATTGGGATTGTATCAGTAAAAGAAGATAGAAAAAGTATGTGGAATGATGGATGCCTTAGAATTGAGCCATTGCTACGTTGAGCATTAAGATGTTCATTATCGTGTTGTATTTTTCACTAGGGCTATGGTTTTTCTTTTGAGGGAAGGGCCAGTTTGAAATCCTTAGCTTGCATTCATTGTATTGAATAGATCTCAATGAGCTCTGTAAAGACTATAAATTTTGATGTGGCTTAACTTCAAGTAATTATTTTTTTGGTTTCATAGCATCTGGACAACATTTTAGATTTTGTTCTTTTTGCATCTGATGCTTCAATGGCTGATTTCAGGTGGGGTTAGCAAACAAATTTTGGAAACAAGTGCAGGAAGTTATTGAGATTGTATTTTGACTCACTTCTAAACAGAGGGTGGGGAAATGCAATTGCAAGAATAATAAAAGTGATGAAAAAAGTCCTTGTGTAGTGCTTTCCCAAGGCATTTGGTACAACTTTGAAGATATTAATTAATGCTTGTTAAAGTCCTATGGGGTAGGAAGGGGGCAAGGATTATTAACTTGTTTTATAGGGGAAATGAAGCAAGAGAGCTTTAATAAACTCTGTCGTATCAAGCAGCAATTATGGAAAAGAAAAAGGGTCAAGCCTCAAACTCCTTTTTCTCAGGGCCTTGCTCACCAAAGCACAAGTGTGATTGCTCTTGCATTGCGGCCTTGAGTGAATTTCAGCAAGCCTCATTCGTATCTCTCTTACCTTCACAAATTGTTCCTCAGATCAGGTGTTCTGAGTCCTTATTTACACTGTTCAAACCTCAGCCCTTTACTTCCCTCCCTCTCAGCAGATGAAATTACCTCCTATTCACAGAGATCCTTGAAGCCATATACGGTGAACTCTCAACGTCCCTTCTCTCTGACTCAAAATTTATTTTTATCTTCATCCATTTTCTGCTCATTCCTCTTCCTTGTTTCAGAGTCTCATAGCCTTGAAAAGTGGAGTCTGTCTATCCCTCTTCTGAATTCCACGCATGATAGCCTTCTGGCGGGGGTGAGGGACTTTCTGCCACCTGCCACTCGCTCCCCCATATCTTAATCTTTCCTTAGTTCTTTCCTGTCAAGCTAAAACCAGGCTCAAAACTCTCCTTCCCTAAAAAGACTTTTCCTTGGCCCCACTTTTGTTTCATGCAACTTCCCTATCTCTCTCTTTTCCTGTGATTGCTAAATTTATGAAAAGAGTGGTCTGTGTCTGTTCTTACAGGCTCTTAGTAAAGATCATTTGGACTGCTCTTGTTTTCCTGAGAGGCAGCAGAAGCGTTGGAACCAGACTGCCTGGGTTCAGTTCCAATGAGAGCAAGACTGGCCTTATCACTACTCTGCTGTTCTCTGGAAAAAAAGTGATTACTGCTTTAATACTGTCCTTTCAAGCACTGATTTACCATGCTGCAGTTTACATCAGCTCTGCTGGGGGAGACATCTCATTTGCTTTTATTTTTCAAATTGGACCTCATGTCTGACATAAAGTCTTGTCTTTCCTATGAAATTCAGTTGAGCTTGTATACTGTTAAGTAGAATAACTTCCAGTTTTGAAATTTAGATTTTTCTTCTAATAAAATGAAGAGAACAAGAAGAACAACCACCACAAACTGAAAAATCTACTTACACATAATGGCTGGCTACCATTCACAGCTCTTCAGCTTTTTCTATTAAAAATCTCTGTACACACAGAACCAAATGATCACTCAGGTTTGTGGGGAAGTGATTTTTGTTCGACTTTAAGATAAGGATAAAGCAGTATTGCTTCACCAGTTACCTGAAAGGCTTACGAGCAGTTTTTTTATACTTGGTTTAAAGTCGCTGATTTGATAGATAGGAGAGGTCTAAATATATCATGGAGATTGTTCTAGAATAAGGAATGTGCTCTGATTGAGGGGAGAGAGAAGTAAAAACAAAGGGCTAATAACAGTTCGTGGTATTAGTTCTTTGGGTAAATAAAGCACCATTATGTTAACATGAAATTTCATGACAGTTATAACAAGAGACTGCTGACCTAAAGATACAGAGAAACCCAAGAGAGCCTCAGCTGCTTCCTCTAGCTGGTGACTACCAGATAGACATTCATTCATTCATTCAACAAACGTTTCTGGAATACTTTCTGAACGAGACACTTGGAAGCAGGAGTGAATAATACAGCTGTTGTTCTGAAGGAGAGCACCGTCTAGAGCATGAGACAGATAAACAAAAAGAACGTGTGTGATAAATGCAGTGGTTCAGGTTTCCCTGAAGGTGTGATGAAATGGTATAGACTCAAGGAGTCAGGCAAGCATCCCAGTGAGGTGCTGACTGAGCAGCTCTCGGGAGGACTCAGTCCAGCGTGGAGGGGTAGGAGTGGAAAGGCATTCAGGAAGAGATAGAGTCGGGAAGTTTGGGGAGCTAAGAAGAGTGGGGGGTGCAAAATAGGGTGGGAAAAGTAGGTCAAGTCTAGATCAAAAATTAAATGATGTTGAAATAATACCCGTGGCAATAAAATCGGGGGTGAAAAAATACAGATAAAGAACCAAGCACTACAAATAAAATGCTCTGGCTAGGAATGAGAAATGTAAACCATGACTTAAAATCCCCTCGGAAGAGGACTGTAAACCAAACTGTGTGTGGGTCTGAGTGACCTTGACCAAGCTCAGTAATTCCAAGTGCCCGAAACTCTTTACGCGGTCTCTAAGACTCCAGATCTCAGTCCTGATCTCAAACATGCCATGTTCTTATATTTCAAGGGAAACCCACTTTTCACCTGTGTTTATTTTTATCTTTGTGCTTGGTGCCCTGCTGCAGGGCAGTGAGGACTAGAGGTGCCTACTGAAGTGTAAGTTTGGTTTGCTCTCTAGACATTCCTTCTAGTCACAAGGATAGATGTGTAATGCCCTAGGCTGTGTTTGCTTTGTAGATAGAAGTCTGGAGTGGCTGTATTTCTACCTTTCCCCTCAAAATTTTCCTACAGATGTTATAGCTAGTGGAAGTGATGCTTGATGCTTTCATGATCTCACGTAGCTCAATTTTGTAAATGAATTTTCATAAGTTTTATACGGAAATAGGCAGTTTTTATAAAGAAAACTACTACTTTCCCAATTTTACAGGTATGGAGTAACTTCTCATACAATTCTGGACAAATAACTTTAATCATGGCAGTGAAAATGAAAAGAAAAATAGAGATATTGAGATGGTTGGTTTTTTATTTTTTTTCTGTGGTGTATTTGCTCTGTTGAAAGATAGACTTAACAGCAAAACTGAGGGGAGTAAGTATTTATTCGGCTCTTGTTACATTGAATTTGTTTTCACATAGGTTACTTTATATATGTTACATATCTAGTGAGGCAGGAAGTGTTACTATCTCCATTTTCTAGAGGAAGAATAAAAAAGATTAAATAGTTGATAGAATAGCAGAGAATTAGTAAAAGAGTTGTGAGTCTAGGTCTTACCTATCCAATGCTAAAGATTCAACTTTTCCTACTGCATCAAGTTGTAAAAGTTTGGGGGCTACTTAGGCTCACAGGACCCTATCCTTCCTCTTTGTCAATAAAAAAGTTACACTTTTCGTTGAAGTAAAATATACAACAGAAAAATGCACAGGTACTTTAGGGGTATAGTTCGATGGGGGTTTCACAGACTGGACACATCCATGAACTAGCTCCCAGATCAAGACACAAAGGATCATCAGCATCCCCAAGTGTTCCTCATATTCCTGTCCAGTCACAGACTCCCACCTCCTGAGTAACCACTGTCCTGACTTCTGTCATACACTAATTTTGCCTCTTTCTGTATTTATTACACCTAGACTCATGTCATCTGTTTCTGCCTTCTTTCACTCAATATTATGTTCATGAGATTCATTTATAATACTGCAAGTCATTGAGAAATTTCATTCTTACTGACATATAGTGTTCCAGTATATGAATAAACCACAATTATCCATTCTTTAGTAGCTAGGAAGTTGAATAGGTGTTTTTGGTAGACAGAATAATGGTTGCCAAGATGTCCACATCCTAATCCTTATGAATATGTTACCTTACATGGTAACCTGACATGGCAAGAGGTATTATCCAGGTAGGTCCAATGTAATTGAAAGACTCCTTATAGGAGAGAGGCAGGACAGTCAAAGTCAGAGAGGAGATGTTATGATGGAAACAAAGGTTGGAGGGATGCATTTTGAAGATACAATGTAAGGATGGCAGGTGGCCTCTAGGAGCTGGCAAAGGCAAAGGGACAGATTCACACTTAGCTCCTCCAGAGGGAATGTAGCTATGCTGACATCTTGATTTTAGCCCTAGGACACATGTGGAATCCTGACCTTCAGGATGGTAAGATAGCGTGTTGGGGTGTAACCCATGAGGTTTGTAGTAATTTGTTACAGCAGCAATAGTAAACTAATACAGGGCTATTATGGGTAGAGCCACTAGGAGCATTCTAGTACCTGTATTTCGGTGAACATACAAACATATTGCTTTAGAATATATATCCCTGGGGAGGAGATTGCTGAATCACAGGATATGCATGTGTCAGCTTTAGTTGATAATATCAAATATGTCTCCAAAGTGGTTATACTTATGTATACTCTGCACTAGAGTGATGAGAGTTTTGGTTACTTTACATCTTTGTTGACATTTGAAGTTTGCTTTCCTCATTTTAGAAATTCTGGGGGTGTGTAGTGGTATCTCTTTGTGGTTTTAATTTGCTTTTCCCTGATGAGTAATGAGGTTGAATGCTCCTTCCTGTATTTATTCACCATTTGAATTTCTTGTGAAGGGTTTGTTCAAGTCTTCTGCCCATTTTTTCCCCTCCCAATTAGGTTATCTGTCAGTCTTGATTATTTTGACTATAGAATTCCATTCAGCTCTGCTTTCCAGAAACTGTACTAGTGCTTCAAAATGAGTTTTCTCTCTTCTTTCCCATTTTTCTAACTCTCGTTCTTCAATTTCCCCCAAAGAAATACACCATAAGCTGATTCAGACCTATCATGCCTTACTATTGGAAGTTTGTGATTATGTCCTTTAGAGCTTTGCAATTATTTTTTAAAAGAGGATATCTGGTCTAATTTCTTGACAGCACCGGCATCTTCACAACCTCTCCTTATCTAGGTCTGTAAGGTAAGGCCTGGCCACTCCACATTTAGACACCTCGGGGCTTTCCACCAAAAAGCAAAGTCTACTTACCACACAGCTACTCTTCCGTGTAGCCAAATCTGATGGTTAACATGTAGTTGGAAAGCTCAGTGGCTTATGGAGTTCGGGCTTGGTGGGAGACACCAACATAACTGTAGTTCTTTAGTTTCTTCCTGATATTGGTGACTTGTGACCTCTCTTTTTCTTTGTCAGTCTTGGTAGAGATGTACCAATCTTATTGATCTTTTAAATGGCCAGTTCTTAGTTTCATTTATTTTCTCAATTGGCTTTCTGTTTTCAGTTCCATTGATATGCTGTTACTTTCATTAATTCCCTTATTCTTTGCTTTCAATTGTTTTAAAGTGGAAGCTTGGATTTTTTACTTATGATCTTTATTCTTTTGTAACATAAGATTTTAATGCTACACATTTCTAAGCACTGCTTTAGCTACATCACACAAATTATGATATGTTGTATTTGCATTTTTGCTCAGTTCAAAATATTTCCTAATATTTTTCTACTTTTCCTTTAGTCTCCTTTTTTGACCTATGGGTTGCTTAGAAATTTAGTTTTTATTTCCAAGTGTATGGTGACTTTCTTGTAGTTCTATAATTAATATCTAGTTTCATTCAGTTATGATCTGAGGACATACTTTGTATGGCTCCAATTCATTTAAGTTTGTTAAGGTTTGTTTTTGGCCCAGAGTGTTTTCTATCTTGGTAAATGTTCCATGTGAACTTGGAAAAACTGTCTGTTTTTTCAAGATGTTTTTGGATAGATTATCTGCTGTTTTTAGGTGGAGCTCTGTATACAACTAGATCTACTTGATTAATGGTGTAATTCAGTTGATATCCGTGCTGATTTTCTTCCTTCTAGTTTTGCTTACTACAGAGAGAGCAGTGTTTAAGTCTCCAGGTATACCTGGGACTTGTCTATTTCTCCTTTGAGTTCTGTCAGTTTTTGCTTCATGTATTTTGAAGTTTTGTTGTTATATGCATACACATTTAGAATTGTTACATCTTTTTGGTGAATTAACACTTTTATCATTATGTAATGTCTCTTCAATTGCATAGTTTAATTTAATTTTTTAATTGGTGTATGTAATCTGAGAAAAATATGTCTAGGGCATTATGGATTTTTGAATGTAGACTTAGTCCTGATTATATCATGCCTATTTATTTATTTATTTATTTATGTAGAAATGTTTATTTATTTATTTTTGAGAGAGAGAGAGTGACAGAGCACATAAGCAGGAGAGGAGCAGAGAGAGAGAGAGAGAGGGAAACAGAGAGAGAGAGAGAGAGAGAGAGAGAGAGTGAGTCTGAAACAGGCTCCAGGCTCTAAGCTGTCAGCTCAGAGCCCGACATCGGGGTTGAATCCATGAACTGTGAAATCATGACTTGAGCTGAAGTCGAACACTTAAGCTATTGAGCCACCCAGGCACCCTTATTTATTATTTTTTAATTAAAAAAAAATTTTAGGGGCACCTGGGTGGCTCAGTTGGTTGGGTGTCCGACTTCAGCTCAGGTCATGATCTCACAGCTTGTGAGTTCAAGCCCTGCATCGGGCTCTGTGCTGACAGCTCAGAGCCGGAGCCTTCTTTGGATTCTGTGTGTGTGTGTCTCTCTCTCTACCCTCCTCTGCTCATGCTTTGTCTCTCCCTGTCTCGAAAGTAAATAGACATAACATAAAAAAAATTAAAACAATTTTTTTTATTTTATTTTGGGAGAGCATGAGCTGGGGAGGGACCAGGAGGGAGGGAGAGAAAGAATCCCAAGCAGGCTCTGAGCTGACAGTAATATAACACTCAACCCCATGAACTGTGAGATCATGACTTGAGCCAAAATCAAGAGTTGAATACTTAACCAGCTGAGCCACCCAACTGCCCCTGTGTTCTTTCTGCAAAGCTGCTTTGTAAAGGTCTGGACTCTGAATGTTAGTTGAACCAATATCACCTGTTTGGCTATATCTTAAACAGAAAAGTTAGAAGAGCTGGTCACTGTTTTAGTCGAGTGAAGTCACAGACATTTGCTGGGGCCTGTGAGTAGCTACATTTTCTCTAAAACTATGTGGTGGGAATTGTCTGTTTTTAAAAGACTTAATTTTAGTTAATGGATTCCAAGTGAATGAAGTTAGCTTCCAGGATCCTTGTCCAAGGGCTTCATCTGCTTTGGTTGTCCTTCAACCCTGCTGGTGAGAAGACTGGTACAGTTTCTGGAAGAGAGAGGATATCTACCTGTGACACAGAAGGCCAAAAAAGATGAGCGGAGAGAAAAAGGATATTGTGGGAGTGAGGGAAACCACAGCCTAAGAAAGACTCTTTCCTTTCCCTAGCAGCTTTAAGTTTTGGTCACTCAGTTCTACTGCACTTCTGCTAGGCCGATGATCTGATGGAATGTGGCAAATACAAGTTTCTAGCCTGTTCTCCCTAACCCATGGCTCAGCAATGGAAACCACACTGGCACCGACTGGTGCCAGTCGTCCCTGAAACAACCACTCCTTATTCCTAGTCTGCACTGAAGCAGGATATGACCATCCTGGAGAGCAACATGGAGATGCAGCAAGAGGTTAAGAAGATAGGAGAAGGGAGAGAAGTCCCTGAAAACATTTCTCTTGCTTCTTCTTCTATTTGTCAAGTTAATTATGCTTCACCTAAAATAATAGATGGTCACCAAATTGAATACCACCCCAAAACTCATTCTCAGCATTAAACTACCATGGTTTAACTGCTGAAATGGTGAGCTTTAGTTTATAGCATCAGCATAGCCCTTGAATGAATTATGGACTTGTATTCACTCCAGAACAATCTATTACCCTCCCACATAACAGAAAATGCCATTTATTGCAATTTGTACAAACTA
The DNA here is from genome assembly GCF_018350215.1 of Panthera leo. Taxonomy (NCBI): domain Eukaryota; kingdom Metazoa; phylum Chordata; class Mammalia; order Carnivora; family Felidae; genus Panthera; species Panthera leo. The sequence goes on along the minus strand of NC_056695.1, from coordinate 60,357,739 downwards.
TAAATCAAGACATTATTACTTAGAGGCATGTGAGCTGTGGCCATACTGCATACTCCTGCATTTGTAATGGTGTGTGTGTTGGGGGTGGGGGAGGAATAGATATAGATTAAAAAATTCCCAGGGGATTTAAATGGTAGCTGCTATATCTCCTTATGTTGTGAAGTGGCATCTCTGTTCAAGTGTTCCTTCAGTTGTGAAACAGGTATTGACCAGTCTCAAATAATCAGCCTTTGAATGTGGTTTTAAATTGGAGGAATTGATTGTGCACACTCTAGAAGGTTGTAGAATCCTCTTTCAGAGAGTCCAACCCTGGCTGTACACTGGAACCATCCGGGAGGTAGGGCAGACTTTTGGAAAACACCGATGCCTACACGAAAATCCCAAAGGTTACAATAAAAATTTTGGAGTGGCACCCTGATGCCAGAATTTTTAGAAATCCATCCAGATAATTTTAATGTGTAGCCAAAGTTAATAACTTCTGCTCTACAGAATAGGGAGAGGAAGAAACAGAAAGTGTAAGGGGAGGGTAGTTATTGGCTGTAATTTTCTCAAATCAAAATGGAAATGCATCTTCGGGATTTCAGATAGAAGCAAATCCATGGGATGCTGCTTACAGTATTTCTGTGAACACTCTGAGTCGAAAAAAAGATAAAATTAAGTGTGTCTGAGAAGAAGTAAGTGCTTAATAAATCCTTATTTCCTTCCTTTAAAATGCAGATACCTAACAGAGACCTATGTGTGAAAATAAGCACCTACCAGTCTTGCATAAAGCTTTGTTGCCTTGCTTTGGTCTTTCATGCAGTGCTTCTCAAACCTTTTTATATAATGGTACACTGAGAAAATGATGTTTGATTTGCACACTGGAGTAAATACCAGAGGCTGCAGCCCAGTTACCCTGAGTTCTGAGGTGTTGACATCTGGTGGGAAAAGGCTGTGACTTTTTGTCCCCGGAAGACTGCAGAGTTTGCAAGAGTTGCTGGATATTTCTTTTTTTTTAATTTTTATTTTTTAAATTTACATCCAAGTTAGTTAGCATATAGTGCAACAATGATTTCAGGAGTAGATTCCTTAGTGCCCTTTACCCATTTAGCCCATCCCCCCTCTCCACAACCCCTCCAGTAACCCTCTGTTTGTTCTCCATATTTAAGAGTCTCTTATGTTTTGTCCCCCTCCCTGTTTTTATATTATTTTTGTTTCCCTTCCCTTATGTTCATCTGTTTTGTCTCTTAAAGTCCTCATATGAGTGAAGTCATATGATATTTGTCTTTGACTAATTTCACTTAGCATAATACCCTCCAGTTCCATCCATGTAGTTGCAAATGGAAAGATTTTATTCTTTTTGCTTGTCGAGTAATACTCCATTGTATATATACACCACATCTTCTTTATCTCTTCATCCATTGATGGACATTTGGGCTCTTTCCATACTTTGGCTATTGTTGAAAGTGCTGCTATAAACATTGGGGTGCTTATGTCCCTTTCAAATGGCACACCTGTATCCTTTGGATAAATACCTAGTAGTGCAATTGCTGGGTCCTAGGGTAGTTCTATTTTTAGTTTTTTGAGGAACCTACATATTGTTTTCCAGAGTGGCTGCACCAGCTTGCATTCCCACCAACAATGCAAAAGAGATCCTCTTTCTCCTCATCCTCACCAACATCTGTTGTTGCCTGAGTTGTTATTGTTAGCCATTCTGACAGGTGTGAGGTGGTATCTCATTGTGGTTTTGATTTGTATTTCCCTGATGATGAGTGATGTTGAGCATTTTTTCATATGTTGGTTGGCCATCTGGATGTCTTCTTTGGAGAAGTGGCTATTCATGTCTTTTGCCCATTTCTTCACTGGATTATTTGTTTTTTTGGGTGTAGAGTTTGATTAGTTCTTTATAGATTTTGGATACTAACCCTTTATCTGATATGTCATTTGCAAATATCTTCTCCCATTCCGTCGGTTGCCCTTTAGTTTTGCTGATTGTTTCCTTTGCTGTGCAGAAGCTTTTTATTTTGATGAGGTCCCAGTAGTTCATTTTTGCTTTTGTTTCCCTTGCCTCTGGAGATGTGTTGAGTAAGAAGTTGCTGTGGCCAAGATCAAAGACGTTTTTGCCTGCTTTCTCCTCGAGGATTTTGATGGCTTCCTGTCTTAAATTGAGGTCTTTCATCCATTTTGAGTTTATTTTTGTGTATGGTGCAAGAAAGTGGTCCAGGCTCATTCTTCTGCATGTCGCTGTCCAGTTTTCCCAGCACCACTTGCTGAAGAGACTTTCTTTATTCCATTGGCTATTCTTTCCTGCTTTGTCAAAGATTAGTTGGCCATATGTTTGTGGGTCCATTTCTGGGTTCTCTATTCTGTGCCATTGATCTGAGTTCTGCCATTGTCTGTTCTTGTGCCAGTACCATATTGTCTTGATGATTATAACTTTGTAATATGTCTTGAAGTCCAGGATTGTGATGCCTCCTGCTTTGGTTTTTCTTTTTCAAGATTGCTTTGGCTATTTAGGGTCTTTCCTGGTTCCATACAAATTTTAGGATTGTTTGTTCTAGTTCTGTGAAGAATGCTGGTGTTATTTTGATAGGGATTGCATTGAATATGTAGATTGCTTTGGATAGTATTGACATTTTAACAATATGCATTCAGGAGCAGGGAATCTTTTTCCATTTTTTTGTGTCTTCTTCAATTTCTTTCATAAGCTTTTTATAGTTTTCAGTGTATAGATTTTTCATCTCTTTGGTTAGATTTATTCCTAGGTATTTTATGGGTTTTGGTGTAATTATAAATGGGATCAATTCCTTGATTTCTCTTTCTGTTGCTTCATTGTTGGTGAATAGGAATGCAACCGATTTCTGTGCATTGATTTTATATCCTGCAACTTTGCTGAATTTATGAATCAGTTCTAGCGGTTTTTTGGTGGAATCTTTTGGGTTTTCCGTATAGAGTATCATGTCATCTGTGAAGAGTGAAAGTTTGACCTCCTCCTGGCCGATTTGGATGCCTTTTATTTTTTTGTGTTGTCTGATTGCAGAAGCTAAGACTTCCAATACTATGTTGAATAACAGAGGCAAGAGTGTTCCTGACCTTAGGAGGAAAGCTCTCAGTTTTTCCCCATTGAGGATCTTAGTGTTGGGTCATTCATATATGGCTTTTATGATTTCCAGGTATGATCCTTCTATCCCTACTTTCCTGAGGGTTTTTATCAAGAAAGGGTGCTGTATTTTGTCAAATGTGTTCTCTGCATCTATTGAGAGGATCATAGAGTTCTTGTCCTTTCTTTTACTGATGTGATGAATCATGTTAATTGTGAGTTGCTGGATATTTCTTGACTAAAGTGTACCCTTTGAGGCTATTTTCATTTTACCTACAGCATCAACAAGGCACTGGAAGTTGGTGAGATGGCTGCCAACATCATAAGGTAATAATAAGAGCTACAATTTGTCAAATGAATCCATGAGCATCTCCTATGCTAAAGTGATTCTGATACCTCAGCTCATTCAGTTCTTCTGACCACCTAGTAAGGTAGGCAAATTTATTCCCATTTCCCATTTTCCCGATGAGGAACTTAAGATCCAAGGGGTAAGTGATTTGCTACCCCCACTTCTCCTGACCATCATTCTGTGACACTTTAACTACATCATCTCCATTCCATTCGCTCTCCATATCTAATTATTCCTTCCTGGATTTGACTGTGGCAGGGCCTTTTAAGGAGTATTCTACCCCAGAGTTTGGCTACGTGGAACCCTCCTCCTTTTCATTTGTGATTTAAAACCTGCCTCTATGATGACCTTCCCTGACCACCATATTGGTCTCCTCTGCCTTGGAGTCCTGTGGCACTTAGAGTCTGCTATGTTGCACTCACACTTTCTGTTCCATGTGGTTAGTACATTTGTGTGTGTGTTCATGTGTGTGTGTGTGTGTGTGTGTGTGTGTGTGTATGTATGCTTTATTTGCCCAAAGAGCTTACAACTCTTGGGAGCAGGTCTGTGTCTCATGCTTCTGTTTCTCCACAAATGCCTTAATTCATTACTAGTACCTATTGAGCCCTATTATGATTGTTCTTCAGGAGTTTTTAACAAATTTTTTTCCCCTTGAGGAGTGGAATAAAACAGGGTAAGCGGTGACCTGTAGTGGAAAAGGTGACATTTTGAGGCAAGGCAGACCTGGGTTTTAGTTCTGACTCTGCCATTCACTGCTTGCATGGCAAGTCATATAGTTCCGAGATTGTCTGTTTTTTTCATTTGTAAAGTGGCACTATAGTATTACCTTGCAGAGACTGGATCATTTGCCTCCATGGAACAACATTAGTAAGGTTTATGAGCGAATGAACCAAAGCACTATCTTCTTCTTTGTGACTTCACTTCATGTCCTTCTCTCTTAATCACCAACAACTGAAGTGCTGGTTTAATTTATCATCCAATCATCCAGAGACACTTTTGAGAGTGAAAGGGCTGCTGCTGACAATTAAACTAGAACAGGGATAAATTGGGACTTTTCTGGACCAACCAGGTTGTATGGCTATACTTCCTCTTGATTGCACTTCTTTGTTCACCTAACTTCCCTACCGGATTGTGTTCTCTCCAGGGCCGACCGTGTCTCACTCATCTCTAGACTCCCAGCATCCTATGTAGGGTCTAGGACATACCGGTTGCTTAGATGTTTGGTGAATGAAGGAACTCATGAATTGACTAGTTGGGGACACATTGGGTGACCTTGAGCAGCTCAGATGAGCTCTTGGTGCCTCTGAAAAATGAGCAGTAGACCAATGATTTCAAGGTCCTTCCAACTTCCCAGCATATGACTCCTCCCACTGTGGGCAGTTTCCGCTTATACCCTGTCCTCTTGGATGACTGAGATGTGCTCTGTGAGTACCAGAGGAAAACCCTGGTCCTGAGCTGGAGCTGGTGAGATGGCTCCAGGGAAAGATCTCTTCACGTCTGTGGGAGTCTGAATGGTAGAAGGGAGAAAGAAATTAAGAAAACCATGTTTGTGCCTTTCTAATTTATGGTGAGAGAGAGAGGTAGAGTGCCTGGAGAGGAGGCTCAACAGTGCCAAGGTCATACAATAAATTGGTGATTGGGATAGGAAGAGCCTCAGACAACTATTTACTAAGGGAAATCTTTCAACCTGAGCTGAGGGAGCTGAGCCTGTGGAGTTCCTCAGCACAAGCACAGGGCGGTATTTTTGTCAGCAGCAGCCCTTTCAGGGAACCATAACTGCAGTCATATTGAATCATGAACTAGATTAGCCACATTAGAGGTTTAGCTACAATATATTTCAAAGTTAAAACACAGGCTGTGGCAGTGGTATCAAAACCTATAATTTCTGATGCAAATGAACGGCATGAAAAATGGCCCCTGGCTACTGGGATAGACAGAGGAATATGTGAGTGAAATAACATGGCAGTTATGTCAAAATTGGAAGAATAACTGTATTCCAGAATAGTAAATTATTATCATGGCCTGACTGGTAGAGTAACCCATAAGGTAAGAGAATGTGTTTTTTGGTACCTGTATAAAATTACATTGTCAATTTTGTTTAGTCCCTCTTTAAAACCTGAGCATTCATTTTTGAAAATATGTGTGGAACATAAGGTGACATTTGGAAAAGAAGCATAATTTTCAAAGAATACTGATCCCATTAGTTCTTATATTACAGATGTCGATGAATTTAACTTTTATAGTGTTGCTAACACATGGAAGGCATAAAATGGACTTTCAGCTACCTAGGCTTTTCAACAACATCTTGGGGAAGTACCTGAGCTTTATATAAAATGTTTTTGGGGGTCATACTGTGACATCAGGTTTCATGGGCACAAGCCCATGGAATCAGAAATCTCTACCTTTAAGTGCTAGGGCCATTTCTTATTGGCTGAATGACATTATGCAACCTACCTAATTGTACTCAGCCTAACTTTGCTTATCTATAGATAGATAGATGGGGATAATAATACCTTTTTTATTAGGGACTCATTAGAAATGATAATATGGGGAAAGTTTTAGTAAATATCAATCTTCATATATCTAAACACTCTCTAAAGAACAGCTGATATTACTGTGAAAGCAAATATAGTGGCTTCAGTGTTTTGTTTACATTTTTGACTTTTGTACATGTTTGTATTGACTCTGATAGTGGGTTCTGTGTATAGTGAGTCAACGAATCTTTCTAAAGTTACACTTTTTAAAGTTTTTAACCAATTAAATTGTAGAATCCTCTCAATCTGATGGAAAATATAGATATATTTCATCTTTATTAGAATATCATTTATTAAACATTAGATATTGAAATACAAAATATATAAATATCATTTATTAAATGTTATATTCAGAGTTACCACAAATTATGTATACACACTCACACACATAAGCATACACACAGTAAGCAAATTTATGTATTTTGATTAATTGCATATCTATTCCAGACAACAACAAACCAAGGTGGCAATAACGTTGTTGAGAGCAAGCCTTTGGAGTTAGGCAAACCTGGGCTAAATTTGTGGCTTTTTTTTTTCTTGCTAGCTGTGTGACCTTAGACTCAGCTTCTATGTGCCCCATCTAGGAAATGAAATTAATATCTATTATAGAATTTTAGGGATTAAACAAGACAATGCATATAAATGTTTGGCATGGTACCTATCAAATGGTACAGTCTACATAAATATTGTCTGTTATTAAAAAGTTATCTAGGGTTTAAAACTATAATTTGATCAGAGTGAAGAAATATTCACAGGGTTATTCCATACCAAGACGTCATGTAAATTTCCAAATAGTTCTTACAAGATGGTTAGAAGAATGGATCTAATTTCTGTGTAGACAATGGGATCTTTTTGGTCATTTTCATGACTGAATGGGGTTATTCACTTGCTGTTTGAATGCATTTCTTAACTCCCCAAAACTCTTGCAGAAAGAAAAGCAAAATTGAACATTGTACATGGTTAACTTAATATTATATTTGGAAGAAGAAAGGCTCTTTTAAAAAATATGTTATTTTGGCTACCAACAAGTAGATGTGGTCTTGTGTTAATGTTATAAGTAAACTTAGTTTGATTCAGTGCATTACAGTGTTCTAAGCATTTTTCACAACCATTATTCCAGCAAGAAAGTGTGGATATGATAAAGAAGTGAAGCTGATGTTGATAAATGTAAGGAAAGCTAGTAAAAATGTTATGGTCTGAGTGAACATTTTTGTAGACCTGTTTATATATATCTATATGTCTACTACCTCTGTTTATCTATCTATCTGTCTATCTACCTACCTACCTACCTACCTACCTACCTATCCATCTACCTGTTGTTTGTTATTTGAGGATTTGAAAATGGTCATCTAATAATTTTGGTTATAGGTATCATTTCTTTTGTTAAAAACAGTCAAATTCAACAATTTGCACTGGCTTTCCCCCATGGTGACTATAATGCATTATCATAATTCAAGTCATATTCCGTCAACTCTCTGGTTTCAGGGAGCCCATACACTTCAAATTTATTTCCAAGGTCACGAAGCCATCCCTTATGGCAAGTGCAAAATACCTTTGATGTGGTGGGTGCAACATCTGTGCAGACAGACACAGTTAACTTATGCAGTGCTTTGATTTCACATTTTGGTTGAGAGGTAAGGTCTTTTGAACCCAAGTACATTTAAAACAATTTTTTTAATGTTTATTTATTTCTGAGACAGAGAGAGACAGAGCATGCGTCGGGGAGGGGCAGAAAGAGAGGGAGACACAGAATCCGAAGCAGCTCCAGGCTCTGAACTGTCAGCATAGAGCCCGATGCGGGGCTCGAACTCACAGACCATGAGATCATGACCTGAGCCGAAGTTGGACACTCAACCAACTGAGCCACCCAGGCGCCTCTGAACCCAAGTACATTTAAAGTTAAGTCATATTAAACAGCTAGGCAAATGGGCCTTGTTAGTTGGGGAGATAGCATCCTGGTTATAAAGTCTGTCCTGGAACACCTAACAAGGAAAAAGAAAGAGTCGTGTGCTGTTATCACCATCATCTTGGGTTACATGCCAGCAGTAACTCAGAATCAGCTCTTGAAATGCAACATGTTGAACATTAAACTTCTGAGCTCCAAAATCTGCCTTTTCTCTTGGTTTTCCCAACTCAGTTAATGGCATCAATGTCTACTCAGGTGACTGTGCCAGAGCCCTCGTGTCATTCTTAATCCATTTCCTTCCCTCATCTTCATTTCTGTATCTAATGATGACCATGACTACTGAATCCTAAAGTTGCTCACATGTGTCTAGCACTGCTTTTTCCTCTTCTCTTACTTGATAATCACTACAGTTTCCTGATTTCCTTCCTGACATAGGCTCACCCCACTCCAACCCTCCATTCTGTGGCCATGATGAAATCATTTTTATTATTTTTATTTTTTTTATGTTAGAAAGAGTGAGAGAGTGCTAATGGGGAAGAGAGGGAGAGAGGGAGGGAGGGAGGCAGAGAGAGAGAGAGAATCTTAAGCATCTTAAGCATGCTCCATGCTCAGCATGGAGGCACATGTGGGGCTCAAACCCATGATCCTGGCATCATGACCTGAGCTGAAATCAAGAGTCGGTTGTTCAGCTGACTGAGCCACTCAGGCGCCCTGCCATAATGAAATCTTTAAGCTACTTTCTTTCCTGCACCAGTTTCTGCAAAGGATTTCTCATGTGAATTCCAATTTCTATTTTCTTGTTGACATCACCTGCTGACTGTAAACTCTCAGAGCAGGGAATAATTCCAGTACCTAGCAGAGTGGCACATAATCACTGTTCAAAGAATATCTGTTAAATCAATATATGATTTTAAATCTACTCCTCCCTTTCCCTACAATTCAACACTAGATCTTGATATAGGTTTATCTATATATCTGAGTCTGTGTTGGGCATAGGAAAGGTTCTTGTATAGAAATGCCATTGGAAACCTAGATTATTGTGATTTAATGAAATATTATTAAGAGATATTGGAGCATGAAGTTCCATCTCTCGTCTGCAGGTAGTGGAAGTGGAGCAGAACTGATGTACAGCTTCTTGTAGGGTACAAGCCAGGGAAAGAAGTATGGGGAAAACAGGCACAGTGGAAAGAATGTTTTGTGCACACATTTCTTTCCTCTCTTCAGTTTATAGATCTTTTCTGAATGGTGGTATTTAGTTGGGTGATAAGAAAATTCATTTGTCATGTATGCAAGTAATTTTCAAGGGCTGTCATTTGGGCAAGGCTGAGCAGGCACCCGTGACACCACACAGGAGCATGGTTCCTGCTCTAAAAGATTTGGGAAGATTCAGAAGATGAGATTTTGAATAAAAGTATCAATTAGAAAAAGAGCCAAAACGGGAGTTATTTAGATAGTGATGATAATTGAGGTGAGAAGTGCTGAATAGATGCAGGGCAAAAGAAGTATAAATTCTCAGTCACTTCTCTTCCATTGGCCTCCATAAAGTGAAAGTTCACACCAGAAAGAGTGTGAAATTGGAGACACATGAGTTTGTCTCTGTCATATCCTTGAACAGAGCTGTGGGACATTGAGAAAGCTGCTTAGTCACTCTGATGCTAATTTTTCTTATTTAAAAAAATGGGGATAAGACATATTTTATGAGGTTATCATTACATAAGATCACATGTGAATTAAGATGACTCATGCAAAATTGCCTAACATTATAACTATTTGTTTAAATGTCAGGGCTCAGAATACACAGGAATTATTACATGCATAAGGGTAGAGGAAAAATTTAGAGAAAAGGCAAGTTTTTGTTTTTAGTTTATTTTTTGAGGGGGGGAGAGAGAGCGAGAGTGAGCGAGCAGAGGACAGGCAGAGAGAGAATCCTAAGCAGGCTCTGTACTGTCAGCACAGAGCCCGATGTAGGGCTCAAACTTATGAACCGTGAGCCAAAATCGAGAGTCAGATGCTTGACTGAGCCACCCAAGCGCCTGAGAAGAGCCAAGTTTTTAAAGGAAGATTCAAGTATGCAATAGTTTTGCCCAGGATCTGGGAGGTAACATTATGTGCAAATAATATAAGCAGGATGGAGCCATCACATAAAAGGACTGGGAGGTGTTTGTGGGGGCAACCAGGCATATGCCAAATCAGACACTACCATGGCTGGCCAGGAAGGAAACATGTTTATGCAGGATTCTAAGATAACCTCCCATTGATCCATGCCCTTGTATCCCCTCCTCTTGAGTGTTGATGTGACTTGCAGATATGATAGAATTTCTTTTTCATAATTATGTGGTGATATATGGGGAAAGGATTTTACAGACATAATTAAGGTCAACTAATCAGTTGACTATGAGTAGATCAGAAGGGAAAATATCCTGGGTGGGACTGACCTAACCAGGTGAGCCCTATTTATAAGAGACAAAAAGCAGCAGTAGAATCTCCAACAGTTCTTGAAGAAATAGGTCATTTCCTTTTGAGATGAGAGGTCCATATGACAAGAAACTGAGAGTGGCCTTTGGGAGTTAAGAGTGGTCCCTGTCTGACAGCCAGCAAGAAAATAAGGACCTTGGTTACACAGTCGCAATGAAATGAATTTTGCCAGTAGCAGTGAGCTTGGAGGAGGATCCCAATTCACACATGAAACCATAACTTTGGAAAACACCTTGATTTCAGCCTGGTGAGACCCTCAGCACCTGGCTAATCTGTACCTGGACTGCTGACCTAAGAATATGTGTGGTAATAAATTTGTGTTTTTAGCTGCTAATTTTGTTCTGCAACACTAGAAAATGACCATACTTAGTCTTCTTTGCTCCAGGCAGAAGTAGTTGTTTCATCCTTTAGGTTCTTATAGGCTTCTGGTCTCTCCTTAATGAGAGCCCCAGTCACCTTATTTTGTAATGCTGGATTATGGCTGTGTCTTTCCATGAACTCTTTATAAGGAAGTGAGCTCTTTATGGAAGCTAGGTGTAGTGGAAGAAAATCAGATTCCTTTAGAATCAAGGAGATCTATGTTCTGTTCTTGGTTCCACCGATTAATCATTGTATAATTTCAGCAGCCTGTTGAACTTCTCTAAACATCAGTTCTCATTTACAAAATGGCAGTAACACTACTAGATCAGTGGTTCTCACAGGGGAGCAGTTTTGCAACCCCCAAGGGATATTTGGTAATGCCTGAAGATATTTTGATTATCCCAACTCAAGGTGGGGATACTACTCACATCTAGTGGGTAGAGTCCAAGGATGCTGCTAAATATAATGTGCAGGACAGGCCCCATTACAAGGAGTTATTTGGCCCAAAGTATCAAAAAGGCTGATGTTGAGAAATCCTTTAATAGACTAATAAAATTGTTATGAAGAATGTGAAATGGTCTGCATAGTGCTTTATATTCTGTGGGAAAGGTCAAAATTCCCCATTGAAAGGACTCTTTAAATTATTTGGAAAAATTTCTATAAACTACACATGTGCTTCTACTTTTCTTACATGATCCTGAATTTGTCTTCTTGTCTATTTCTCACCACCCCTAAAATCACTGCACACATTAAGAGATATTACAAATGGGAGTTTCTTGTGTAAGAAATAGCATGCAGCCAAGAAGTAGTTTGAGAACCACTGGCTATAAAACATAGTGGATGCTGGAGTGCCTGGGTGGCTCAGTCTGTTGAGCATCTGACTGGCTCAGGTCACGATCTTGCATTTGTTGGTTTGAGCCGTGTTTGTTGGTTTGGTCTGACAGCTCAGATCCTGGAGCCTGTTTCGGATTCTTTGTCTCCCTCTCTCTCTGCCCCTCCCCTGCTCATGCCCTCTCTCTCTCTCTCTGTGTGTCTCTCTCAAAATAAACATTAAAAAAAATTAAGACACAGTGGATGTTGAACGGTTCCCTTTTTCCTTTCTGAGGCATATGATTTACATCTCATCATTAGCACATATCTACAAGCCTAACCTATATCAGGAATATTTTCAGTACCTAACTAACTGCTTGAATAGATGAATGCCCTCCTTTGGTGGGGGGGAGTTTATTTATTTTTGAGAGGCAGAGAGAGAAAGAGAGAGGGAGACAGAATCCCAAGCAGGTTTGTGCTGTCAGTACAGTCCCATGAATCGTGAGATCATGACCTGAACCAAAATCAAGAGTCAGGCTTAACCAACTGAGCCACCCAGGGGTCCCGATTGTTTAGGAAAAAGGAAAAAAAAAAAAAAAAAAAATATATATATATATATATATATATATATGTATATATATATATATATTTTTAAAAATATTTTATTACATTTATTTATTTTTGAGAGACAGAGTGAGATAGAGCACGATTGGGGGGGAGGGGCAGAGAGAGGAGACACAGAATCCAAAGCAGGCTCCAGTCTCTGCACAGTCTGTCAGCACAGAGCCTGATGCGGGGTCGAACCCACGAATCATGAGATCATGACCTGAGCCGAAGTCGGACGCTCAACTGACCAAGCCACCCAGGTGCCCCTAAAAAATATATTTTGTAATTTATTACTTCTCTGGCATTTTGGTCCTATTATGTTGTATTTTGAAAATCAAACCTTATGGTAAAAATGGACAGAGAATAAACTTGCAATTGGAAACTAACTGTGTTACATTGAGTTATTGATAGGACATTTCTGAACCTCTCGTAAGGAGATGTAATAACATCTGTCCCATAAGATTGCAAGGATTAAAGGAAAGCTGATAAACCACTCCCATCTTTCAAGATTCAGTCCGGATTTCAGCTCCTTTGGAAAAACTTGGTGACTCCCATAGTGCTACGGTTCTGTGCAAGGAATTTCATCTCTGTGTCAATGATTGTACATATTTATGGTATGTTTATTTGTACTTCTGTTACCTCTGCTTGAGAGATGTGTGGGTCATTTTCTAATTAAACTAAAATTTTGAGATAATTGTAAATTCACATCTTATAAGAAATAAGATAAAATCCCATGTGTTGTTTACACAGTTCCCTCAAAGGTAATATCTCACAACACTGTAGTACCAAATTACAACCAGGATATTGACAGCAGCAGCCAAGAGGAAAACATTTCCATCACCACAAAGATCCCTCATGTTGCCCTTTTATAGCAACAACCACATCCCTCCCACCCTACTTACTTCTTTACTTCCTTGTGACCATAAATCTGTTCATTTCTATAATGTGTCATTTCAAGAATGATATATAGGTGGAATCATAGCGAATATAAGCTTTTGGCGTTGGCTTTTTTCATTGAGTATAATCCTCTGGAGGTTTGTCCAGATTCCTATGTGTGTAAATACTTTATTGTTTTTTATTCCTGACTGGTATTCCACAATATGAATATACGAGAGTTTAGCTACTTGTCCATTGAAGGGCATATGGATTGTTTCCAGTTTGGAGCTATTGTGAATGGAATTGATATAAACATTAGTGTGTAGAATTTTGAGTGAATATAAATCATCTTTTCTTTGGGACAGATGCTCAAGAGTGTTACTGCTGTCATATGATAGTGGCACGTTTAGTATTTAAGAAACTGCCAAATTATTTTCCAAAGTGGATGTATCATTTTATATCCATGCCAGCAACATATAAATGATCTAGTCTCTCCTCATACTTCCCAGCATCTGGTGTTCTCACTATTTTTTATTTTAACCATTCTAATAAGTATGTAGTGATATTTCTTTGTTGTTTTAATTATCGCTTCCCTAATGTGCCATGATGTCAGGTGTCATTTTATGTGCTATATGACATCTGTGTATTTTCTTTAGTAACATATCTCTTCATATCTTTTGCCCATTTTCTAATTGGATTATTTACTTTGAGTTTTGGGAGTTCTTTTTCTAGTCTCCATTTTGGTCCTTTCTCAATTTGTGGCTTATCTTTTCATTTTCTTCATGGGGTCTTTCAAAGAGCAAAAGTTTGAATTTTGAGAAAACCTAGTTTATATGAATGCTTCTTTTCATGATTTATGCTTTTGTTGTCGAGTCTAAGAACATTTTTCCCTAGCCTCAGATCCTGAAGATTTTCTCCTATATTTTTTTTCTAAAAGTTTCATAGTTTTACATTTTATACTTATATTTGTTATCCATTCTGAATTAATTTATAAAGTGTTAGATTTACTTTGAGTTTCTTTTCCTTTTTTTTTTTTTTTTTTTTGGCTATGGATATTTAACTGTTCTGATGCCATTTGCTGAAAAGGTTTTTCCTTAGTAAGTTGCTTTTACACCTTTGTCAAAAATCACTTGGGCATATTTGTATGGGTCTATTTTTGAGTTACATATTCTGTTCCACTGAACTATGTATCCCATTGATAATATCACAGGCTCAATTATTCTTTCTTTATAATAGGTTTTGATACTGGGTAGATGGTTACATCACACTATGTTTTTATTTTTTTTTTAATTTAACAATTCTGTTTTCTTTGCTCTTCCACATAATTTTAGAATAATCTTGTCCATATCTACAAAATATCTTGCTGAGATATTAGGAGGAATTTTATCAAACCTATATGTCTTTTAGGGAGAATTACATCTTTACTGTGTTGTCTTCTAATGCATTAATATTGTTGTATCTTCATTTATTTAGATCTTCCTTAGTTTATTTCATTAGCATTTTATCACTTTTAGCATATAAGTTCTATACATGCTTTGTTAGATTTATAACTAAGAATTTAATTTTTAAGTGATTATAAGTATATTTTTATTTTCAGTTTTCATGTGTTTGTTGCTAGTATATACATATAAAATGAATGTTTTTATGTTTATTTTGTATCTTGCTACCTTGCTGAATTACTTATTAGTTTTTATGAGGTTTTTTTAGGTAGATTTATTGTGGTTTTCTATGTAGATAATGATGCGATTTGCAAGTAGGGGCAGGTTTATTTTTCTCTTCTGATTACTCTGCATTTTCTTGTCTTATTATATTGGTTAGAACCAACAGCAATATATTGAATAAAAGCAGTGAAAGCAGCCATTCTTGGCTTGTTCTTTATCTTAGGGGGAGACATTCAGAATGCTACTATTAAGTATGATGTTAGCTGTAAGCATTTTTGTCGATGCACTTTATCAGATTGAGGAATTGCTCCCCAGTCTTATTTTTCTGAGAGTTTTTGTCATGATCCAATGTTGAATTTTATCAAAGGCCTTTTCTGCATCAATTGATATGATCATGTAATTTTCCCCCTTTAGCCAATATATAGTGGATGGTATTGATTGTTTTTCAAATATTGAAATAGCCTTGTATCTTGGAATAAATTGTACTCGGTCATGGTATATAACTCTTTTTATATGTTGCTAAGTTCTCCATTTGCTAATATTTTGTTCAGAATTTTTGCATCTGTTTTCATCAGGAATATTTTTATTATCTTTCACTGATTTTGATATCAGGATAATACTAGCTTTGCAAAATGAATTGAGAAGTGTTCTATTCTGTTTTCTGGAAGGGATTTCATTGTGTTTTAAGTCCGCTTTAATGTTTGGCATATATTTCAGTGAAAGCTTCTGGAATTGATTTCTTTTTTGGAAACTTTAAATTATGAATTTAATTTCCTTGGTAGGTATAGGGTGAGTTTATATTATTTCATATGGATGAGGTGTGGTCATTTGTGTTTTTCAAAGAGTTGGTCAATTTTATCTAAGTTGTCAAATTTAGGTGTGTAGAATTTGTAGTATTCCCTTATTATCCTTTTGTTGTATGCAGATTTTGCAGTTAGTGCCTTTTTTTTCATTCTTGAGATTGCTAATTTTCGTTCTCTCTCTCTCTCTCTTTCTCTCTCTCTCTCTCAATCTGTCATTGCTCCCTAGGGAGGTTGGAAGTCCAAACTCTCCACCTGGTTTTTATTGACACTTTGACAGGGATCTAATGGGGATGAAATCCCTAGCCCCCTATTCTGCCCTCTGTCATACACCTTGGCAAGAGGGTGGTTGTGAGCAATGGGGTGCCTTGTTACAGCCATGTGAGGGTAGAAATCTAGGCTTCCTCCTTGACCTTTGTTGCCATGGGTGGAGGTGGGACCACTTTTTTTTTTTTTTTTTTGAAGTGTTTGGGTAGAATAGAAAGGTTATTGTCTAAAAGTTTTCTGTCTTACTGGAATTTCCCTTTGTCTAGAGGGAACAAGTTTTTGATTTTTTTTTTCTGAATCTTGTTATTTCCACACTGAAAACCTCTTCAGCTCTAAGTCTTGGGTATATGAGGAAAAATAAAACCCAAGGAATTCACCACTTCCTTGTGTTCTGAGGTCCCTGGCTGGTCTGCTTTATTCCTTCTGCTTTACAAAGTCTATATATATATATATAATATAATGCCCAGGGCTTTTAACTCTTCTTAGTGGGAGAAGTACTAAAAGTATATCCATCTTCTTGGAAACAGAAATTAAACAGTATTTTTATTATTTTTATTTTAACCTGCAGCACCTGCTTGGGGGTATTTAATGAAGGTTGAAAGACATAGTGATGGAGAAATTATTTTAAACTGTAAAGCAGAAAATAAATGTAACCGATTATTTTCTTTCCATCATTTTATTATTTTTTAATAGTATGGAAACTAGGAAAACTACTTGTTACTAACGATAGTGGTTTGAGATTGTTTTTGTTATGTTTTCTCTTTTGACTATGGAGTTAATGCTTGTGAAGTGGAATAGTCATAGTCATGGTGAGGCAGCACAAAAGGAAACAGATTCCATTAACATACATGAGCTGATACCACAAAGACCAATATCCTCTTCAAATTGCTTGGTAAACAGGAAGTATAAGAAAAATATGTCTAAGTGAGCACTGTTTCTTTTGAATTAAGGCAAGCAGAGTGTACAGTCCCTATTTCATTAGTTAATCTGTCAGAGACTTGGTCATTGTGAGGAAAGTATGTCACTGAGGGATGGACAGTTGTGTGACCTAGGAACTAATTTAACATGTCAAAACATCACGTAGCTGAAACATCTACTGAGAATTGCTACTCCTTTGAGAAGAGAAACAGAGCAAATTTAATATTGGGGAGTAATAAATGCTTACCTGAATGGTTGTCTGTAAAGCAAATTTTGGAAAATTGAATTGAACTTTTCCATTTGATTCCATTATATATTTATATATAATAAAAATCCCCAGAGATAAATTCTCAGTAAATATAGTAGTCACATGTAATAGACTAAAACTTTGCTTGCAGAGAAGCCTTCCCTGGCCATATATTACATATCCCTCTCTTACAACATCTATCCCGTAGAATCCCAAGAAATATCTGGTTCTACAGCTTTGTTTCTATTCCAAGTTAAATATGCCCTTGGAAAATCTGAGCATTCATTTTTATGAAACCAATTTTCTTTTTGAAGAGCTTTCTTGACAGCATATTCTTGAATTGAAGTATTTGAAGTGCTGTAAAATGATTTTATGCTGTTAAATGTTTTGGTTTAATATTGGTGACTCAATTTTTTTTCTGGTTTTCTATACTGTTCACAGAACCACTCAAAATAGGTATCTTTCTTCAGTTCTTTCCTACCTTTTATTGTCCATGTATTCCACCTTCTTCCTCTTTGGTGAGTTAGTGGGCTTTTTTCTAGAAAATTCACAGTCCTATTCCCTTTGATATGCCCTGAATTTCACCATTTACAAATGGATCTTCACTGTAAGGAAGGTGTCACAGGCTTATTGATTATCACCATACTTCAAGGTGCAGTCTTGGATCCTCTTCTTGGCTTCAATGAAACTAGCTAAATGGCCATGATTCAGAGCATCAGGCAGTCATAAATCAGCAGCGTGAAGTAAGCGCAACCAGTTTCAGAAGTTAATACTTCAGCTCATGTGAATCAATACATTGTCTAACTGGCTAGCTACTATTATTCTCCCTGCCTAGAATTTTCTTCACACTTTGTTCATCTAGCTTAAATGTCACTTTCATAGGGAAGTCATTGCTTAGGTTAGGTCATTTTTCTTCTAATGTGTTCATAGCATTTATTATTTTATTTACTCAATCAATAAATATTTATTAGGTATCTATTATGTACTAGGAATGATTCTAAGCTTTGTATATCTCAGGAGATTCATGTTCCTCTTTTAATAATTATTCAAGACCTTATTCACTTATCATCTATTGAGCACCTACTATTTGGTAGGCTTTGTGCTATGTACATTCCCATGCATTGTGAACATTTTTGCTTTTAGTTGCTTCTTTACATAGATTGTGAAGTTCTGACCAGACTTTTAACTCCCAGAAGGCAGGAACAGTGTTTTATTATGTTGATGTTGTATCTTTAATAGTGCCTGGTTTGTAGTAGGTGCTCAGAATATATTTGATGGATGAACGAATGGATGAAAACACGGGCAGGTCTGACTTTGGTAGTAGAGAAGGTTCTGTGTGTCATCGCATGTGAAAGGTTTTCTCTGCCTGTGGTGTCTGACACGTTGATTCTATCACAAGCAATTCCAGCCAAATTGACTCTCCTCAGGCATAGAGATGTTTTCTCTCAATCAGATTATGTGCCATTTACCATATTCTGCTTGATGCCAAAGTATGCTCCCCTGATGAGCATGACATTTTATTTGCATGCACATAAGCAAGTCATAGTGTTTAATTTAGAAGTGCAACCCCGCTAAGAATGCATTTGTTTGTATTTATTTAAAAGCTTTGTTTGGATGGGCACATGGGGGTGATCTAGGATATGGAAGCCTGAAAAAGCTGATGAAAACTGGCTCTCCCTTGAAGAATGCATTTTGGATAAAAAAAATGTGACCTTTAATGACCTTTGGTCCTCTTTTTATTCTTGTTCCAGAACATTCTATGAGTAGAAACTCCTAGACCTCTTCGGTTCTTTTATGTTGATTTTATAGACTGATCATATATGCCTTTGGTATTTGAGATGAGTGTTCTGGTGTTTAGGTAGAGTATGTTTAAAGGGAGTTGGTTGGTGGTTGGGAGGGTATATTCGAGCAGAGTTTCCAAGGACTGACTTGTCTAGATTTCAAACAATTGAGGAATAACTATCACTCCTTCACGTCAGCTTCAGCTATCACCGATAAATCAATCAATCTATCAAGGTAATATCATGCTGTCTCAAGGGACTGGGCTAATTTTTTTTATGATTTTCTCAAAAATGTTATAACTGTGGTGGATGGAGCGAGAGGTTCCATTTTGCCTCCATCCAGAGTGAGGAAGCCTACCTTAGATTGTTGTGTTACAGGTGCCCCTTTGTTGGTAGAAGATTTAGAAAAGAAAAGAAAACAAGGAGAAATCAATTTGTTTTTCATATCCAATGATGTTGCATGGTGTTTCTATTTAATGGACGAGAGTACACCTTGTACATTTCTTATGTAGAGAGACTTGCTTGGGATAGGTAATGAAACAGAAAACCCAGAGCAAACACTGAGGGAAGGAAATGGTTACTTTAGCACAGTCTCAAGCACCTCTTGCCTTCATTTCAAGGCAGTCAACAAAAAAGTCAGCCTCCTTCTCCTGTAGGATATCTGTTTATATTTCAGTTAACCAGGAAAAGGGGAATTTTTCTGAAGTTTGGTTTTGATTGAAGATTTGTAATTTAAATGGAAGCTACTGCTTTCAGGATTAAGAGCATTATAAAGAAATTTCTCATAGGTTTTTGTTCTATAAAGTTTATAATGGTTTATACTCACACAAAATATCAACCTATATCCCTGTAGGTTTGTGCTTTTTCCTGTTTTTATTTTTTTATTTTTTTGTTTTTGCTTTTTCCTTTTTTATGCCAACTTCCTCATTGCAGGAAACACCTGAATTCAACCACAGTATTGGGGGTGAAAACAGACATATATTCACATACACCCATGGACTCTTGAGAATAATTTTCTTCTTTTATTACTATAGAAAGTGATTTATAACCAAACCAAGGAAAACCTCAAGTCACTGGTGTGGTGAGATTTATTATTACTATCCAAAGTCAAGTAGGTTGGAAGGGTTATATTTGGTTCCTAGGTTCATCCAAATCACAGTGGTTTGGAAATCATCTTAAACTTGAGTTCTTTTTCATTTTTCCCACTTAAACTGGCATCTTATATTCACTTTCATTAATAGGAGTTAAGATAATTTTAGGAGAGCTTTTGGTTTATAGCTTTGTAGCCTAATTTAATGCTATGAGATTGGCTCACATAACTCCATATGCAGTGCTCTCACCATGTTCTAACTTTTCCCACTCTGCTGTTAACATGTGTATGTTTTGCATCCAGTGTTTGTCCCTCAGGAAATATGAAGAAAGTTGGTTGGCATTAATATTAGAAGACAATAATTATAATATCTTGGTTTTGTATAGTGCTCTAGTTTGCAAGGCACTTTCACATGATTAAATCATTTGATCCTTAAAACAGTCTTTTGAAGTCAGCAAGGAGGATATTATTATCTCCACATTAGAGAGGAAACAGTCTCAGAGGGGTTAAGTGGTTTGTCTGTCATGATTAGTAAGAAGAAGAAGCAGGATAGGAGAGTGAGGTCACGGCCCATAGCTGCCCACTAACCACAGTGCCCCTCAACTCTGTTTTGGACCAGAACCCAAGGAATAAGATTTTCTCTGAATGAACTAAAATAAGGTTGTTTTCTTTTTTCTTTTCTTTTCTTTTTTCTTTTTTCTTTTCTTTTCTTTTCTTTTCTTTTCTTTTCCTTTCTTCTTTCTTTCTTTCTTCTTTTTTATAGTGCATAGCACCAAAACAAAGCATTTACTCTTGAAACTACCTCAAAAATACTTAGAAAGCAATAAAATAGCAAGATGCTGTCAATAGGTACTTAGAATTTTAAGGGCATACCTTTAAGGAGTGTTAATGAGAAGAGTTTACTGTGGAAGGCAAATTTGAAAATTATCGCTTATGCGTGTTTTGTTTGAGTCCTCTGAGAAGCAGACACCAAGACAGGATTAGACAGACAGGAGACTGGAGAAAAGGGTGCGAGGGGAAAAGGGCAGGCGAAGAGCTGGAGGAGGTGGGAGGACGTTCAGGGCACCATGCAGGTCTGCCCCCTGGGAAGGAGGGAGGGAAGGCAGAGAGAAAGGTGGGTAGGAAGAGTCTCAGACTGCAGCCCAGTTATAAGAAGGTTTGCATTGAGGATGAGGGGAAGCCCTTGAGCCAGACTCTCCCGTAGAGGGGTCCTCTACCTCACAGGATGGGGTCTGTGTTAGCAGACCTAAAGGGCTCAGCCTGTGGAGTAGCCTGTGGGAAGCATGGTCTCAGCATGAACGTGGTGGCTGCTTTCAGAGCCTAGCAGCTGGGACAGGTCAGTCAATTACATTCCCCACAGCAGGGGACCTGAGTGGCATGCTTTCCTGACTACCACGTATATGTCATGATACCACATTCGTTTTCCACCTCCTTGAGAGTAAAGAGCACATGAAAACAATAGCCAATATTCTTAGCAAAATGCTGGAGTGTCAGAAGTAAAATTGAAAGCTTAGGCATCATCATTAACAAACTGACCTCTAATATAAAGGATATGCTAGGATTCTAGAAGACTTAGATTTTGGTTTTTCAAAGGTTTTGTTAGCAATCTTCTTGATAACCAAACTCTATGCTCTGTGATGGCTAGATTGGTAAACTATTTTTGTATTCCTAACACAAGCAGATTGCCTGGTCCATAGTAAATGTTCAGTAAATTGCTGTTGAACAAATGTGTGACCAAAGTTAAAAAAAAAAACAAAACCAAACACATAATTATTTCTGAATTTTTTCATTTCTTTGGTATTTGAATGACTTCCAAGGGTATTTCTTTATTAAGCTTATTAACAGCAGACTCTAATTTCCTGAAGTCAGGGGGAAACTAGAGACTCTAGAAAAAATCATAAAAGTCAACCTTTTCTAGTTTAATGATTTTGCATCTGAGGACTTGGGCAGCTGACTTGGCCTTGTACATTCCTTCTCTCTGCACACTAGTCTGCAGATGGAAAAGCTTATTTGTCTAAAGGGGATTTGCTTTTTCTTAGCATTCTTGTTTAGGGAGTCAAGAGGCACTAGGGATGGGGAAGAGAAGTAAATGGAAACTATGGGCACAGAGGTGAGGCTATTCCACATTTATAAAATCAGTAGAAATTCAGTACTTAAATGATTTGTTCATGAGTTTCAGGTTCTGTTAAGGGATATTTATATGGCATTCCAGTGCATATTTCTGTTATTAAGACCTCAAATATCCCAGGCCTTTTGGATATGTTGGATTTTTCCTGTCCGTCATATCCAACTAGTTAGGAAATACTGCCAATTCCTCTGTCACATTATCTATTAAGATCCTTTCTTCCATTTTAGGAAACATTATTTAAGTGCCCTGAACTACTATGAATGCCCCTGATGGGTTTGCTCACCTCCAAGAGCTCTTGGCCTTGTGAATATGTGTTGTGTCCAC
This sequence comes from Panthera leo, assembly GCF_018350215.1. Lineage (NCBI taxonomy): Eukaryota > Metazoa > Chordata > Mammalia > Carnivora > Felidae > Panthera > Panthera leo. The sequence goes on along the minus strand of NC_056695.1, from coordinate 60,335,528 downwards.
TTAGGCTTCAGTCTCAGATCAGCCTCTGCCCAGCAGTGAACTTTAATGCAAATCATTGACCCTCTTTCAGCCTCTATCGTCCCACTGGTAAATGGGAATAATAGATCCTACCCCAGGGGCTGAGGTGGACTCGAAGTGAGATGATACATGGAAAGCACCTAGTATCACACCTATGGCATAGAAGTTTCTCTCTGCCACCAGGGAGCCCAGGTGGCATCCCTGATACCATTGTCTGGCTTATCTTCTGCAAAGATTGTTTCACTCCAGTCTTCAAGTTAGCTGTCCAGACTGGCTGCTGTTTCTTCAGACATCTCCAATGGTGTGAAATCAAGGAACCACAGAACAAATTTCAAGTTTATCAGTCTGCCATTTAGTGTCCTCTGTTAAGTTACTCTTTCCCTAAGTTCCTGATGGTATCTTCTATTATTTTCTTAAGGAAAACCTCCTGTTCCACTTGAGCTGGTTTATTTATTTTCCCTCTTATTCCACATATGGACATACCTGTGAACCTTAGTCACACCTTTGAAGGTACCTTTGAAGGACTGAATTTCCCCTTTTTTCAAACATCCCAACTCACAATCCACAGTGATCCTAGTTCCATCATTTACCATGTGATCCAGGGGACTGACCTCTTTGGGCCTCTCTTCCTTATCTACACTATGAAGGTGAATAATACCTACTCACAGCATTGAAGAGAGGATTATATGAGGTAAGAAATGTAAAGCACCTACCTGGCAGATAGCAGGGGCTTGCTGAATATTAACTACTATTATTTGGCCTGTTTTGCTTCTGAACTCCTCTGCACCTCTGTCTATGCACTGGTGACCACCTGTGGCTCCAAACCCAAACCTGGTGGCTGCTCAGTATGTGCACATGTATTTTCACTATGTTCTTGTACTGAAAGGACAACTTTTAACACAAGTCCTAAATGATGTTAAAATTAGGTCTGCTGTTGATTTGGGAATTCGGATAGCTTTCAAAACATACTTATCTATCTTTTTTGGAAAATTTTCTGTCTTTCCAAATGGATCTTTTTTAAGGTTTTATTTTTAAGTAATCTCCACACCCAACATGGGGCTCTAACTCACAACTCTGAGATCAAGAGTCGCATGGTTCACTGACAGAGCCTACCAGGCTCCCATCCAAATGAATTTTTTAACATATGAGGACCGAGATAGTGCTTTTTGTTAGTGTCAGAGACAGAGTTTTTTGTTTTTTAAGGTATACTTTACAGTAAAATTTTCCCTTTTTGGCATGTAGTTTTATGAGTTTGGACACATATGTGGCGTTTAATCACCACCACATCAAGAAATAGAATGCTTCTAACCCCTCCCCCGACTATTCTTCTGTGGTCCTTTATAGTCAGCCTCTTCTCCAACATCCAGCCTCTGGCCACTGGTAATCACTGATCCATTCTGTGTCCCTTTAATTTTGCCTTTTTCAGAATGTCATGTAAACAGAATCATTTGGTATATAGCCTTTTGAGTCTGGTTTCTTTTACTTAGCATAATTCATCTGGGATTCACCTATGTTATTGCATGTGTTGCTAGTTGTTCCTTTTGATTGGTGAGTAGTATTCCACTGTGTGGATGTAGCATGGTTTGCTTCTCCATTTTCCTGCTGAAGGACATTGGGTTGTTTCTAGTTTTTGGAAACTAAGAATAAAGTTCCTATAAACATTTGTGTACAAGTTTGTGTATGATTACAAGTTTCTATTTCACTTGTGTAAATAACTAGGAATGATATTCCTGGTTCATATGGTAAGTGTTATGTTTAACTGTATGGGAAACTGCTAAACCATATTCCATAGTGGCTTTACCACTTTCCCTCCTACCAGCAGGATATGAGAATTTAGTTACTCCACATCCTCACCAGCATTGGGTATGAAGAGAGTACTTTTCACATAATAAGCACTGAATGTTTTTAAAGTAATTTCACTCTAGTGCTTACACTCATTCCATTGCTCTTGCTATGACCACTATCTCAACAACCTGTCTCATGAGTTAACTAACTTCTGAGTGTGACTCAATTTCTCTCTGAAGCCAGAGCACCTTTTCATTAAAAACAAAATATTGGGTTTGGCAGTTGAAGAGGCCACACAGGTTTTATGCCTCATTAAAACAAAACTCAAAAACCAAACACAATAGACAGGAGGATGGGGATTAATAATTTAGGATCTTCAATTTCTAGGGAGTAAAGAAATCTTCTATATTTGTTCAGTTGAAATGGGACCCTGCTTTAGCTCACTCTCCCTCTAGCCATGCTTTTCTCTGGTTGCCTGATTAGACCATTCAGTGTTTCCATGAGTGTTTGTGTATGGTACTTTTTTTTTTCCTGAAGCCAACTAACTGCAGTGAGGGGGAGGGTGGGCAGAGATAAGTAATGAGGCACCAACTAGGTGCTAACAGAGGGCTATAGCAAAGAGGAGAGAATGTGGAAATGTGATAATGAAGAGCGTCTAATTAGGTTTCATGGGAAGCAGAATTTTTAAGAAGGGCTGCACTAAAAAGGACATTAAAAGCAGCAGAGCTTTGAATGTATGAGAGTTAACACCAATCTTCTGGAGTGGGTTGGAAAGGCTAGCGAGGGAAAGCACTGGTGATTTACCTATGTTCGTAGTCATGAGCATAAACAACTTCATGGAAACCAGCAACCACTTCCTTGAGGATAGGTGATAGCTTGGCCCAAGATGTAGATGGAAAATTAAAAACAAGGAAAAAATGAAAACGAAAACAAACGAAAACTGCCTTTTCTGTCTATACTGTAAACTCCTTGAATAATCTTGAACGATTTTCACCAGGTTTTTGTTTGCCAATCTTTTATCTGTGAAAGTAGCTGAGATGTATTTATGGATTGCTTTGTTTTAAAAGCAAAAGACACTTTTAAAAAAAGATTCTAAGACTTTAACCATTTAAATATGATTGGAATGGAAAAAGGCCAAATGGTGTAGCAGGTAGAACTTCCAAATGGGGATTAGAACCTGGGTACTAGACCTGAATCTGCTGCCAACCAATGAGATCTTGGAAAATACTTACTAATCTTCCTGAATCTCATTTTCTTAGGAATAAGATCAAGGTATTTGAGTGGGAAACTTTTCAGATCCTTTCTAGCTTTAAGATCCCATCTTTCTAAAGAGTAAGCAGAATGCAAGTGACCAAATGCTCAGTTTTCTTTTGGAAATATTTTTCTGTGGTTTTTGGCTAGAGAGATAGGAGGTAATCCTAGTTTTCATGGCTTACGGTGAGGTGAATCCTCTTATAAGAGCTGTCCCGTTAGGGGGTGCCTGAGTGTCTCAGTCAGTTAAGTGGCTGACTTTGGCACAGATCGTGATCTCACGTTTCTTGGGATTGAGCCCTGCATCGGGCTCTGTGCTGACAGTTCGGAGTCTGGCGCCTGCTTTGGACTCTGTGTCTCCCCCTCTCTCTGTCCCTCCCCCCAGTCACACTCTGTCTCTCTCTCTCTCTCTCCTTCAGAAATAAACATTAAAAAAAGTTTTTTAAAAAAGAACTGTCCCTTTAAATTGTTTGAAAATTCTGATGTATGTTTCATGGACATTCGGAGTTGTGAATCACCATAATTATTTTCTAAAGAAATCTCAGGTATCTATCGTCTGTAGGCAGATCAGCTAGGGAAAACCAGAACACAACCATCTTGAGATTTAACTGGAATGCTGTGCTAAAACTATTTTCCATTTTCATTACAACTGTCATAAGAATAGATGTACATAATAGCAATTTTAGTTTCTTCTGTTCCTCATTGCCTCGTATGTTCTGTGAATTACCAGGGTATATGGTATTTCCCATATGCTCTGATTGAATTTACTGCTCCTTCTAGTTAGGTTTTTAGTAACCTGTGAAAGAGAAGGATGTAACAAGAAACTGAATCTCATGATGTGGAAAAGGTGAAAATACTACTGGATTTAGGGATAAAGAAGGAGTGTCAGAATGCATCGATGACAGAATTGCATTAATTGCTGTTGCTCTCTGAGTCTTCTCTTTCCCTGTGTTTAGATAACAGCTAAAGAGACAAGGGTCTAGGGTCTTGAGACCCTTGAGACAAGGGTCTCAAGAGCAGCAGCTAAATCTCCTACATTGAGACTTCATGAATGAGACTTCAATAACTGGATGAGGAGCCTCTCTTTTGTTAGCAGAAGTACCTTAATGCTAGTAGTCAGGGTCTGTTACATTGACCTCACAGCCAGATGTGTACTAAGATGGAGAGGAAGACAGAGAGCAACTCATCCCCATTTAGGGAGTGCTTCACGCTTGAATGACCATGTCATGATCTATTCACTGAGTTGCAGACATTAAATAAATTTTTATTTACAACATATTAGATGCTGTAGGTAGGCAGATCAAACCCATTGTTAATTAAGCGATATATCCTTTTACCAAACAACATTGGCAAAACTAAATGACTCAGATTATATGAACATTACACATTTTCTTTTTCACCTTGAGGCATTATTTTTTGGGTATAGTGATAGGCAAATTATAAGGAAAGTATTGATTTGGATTATGGCAGGGTGCGGTACTAGCCACAGGCTTGGCATTTGTGAAATATTTATTGAATAGGACCTTTCTTGATAGGTTCCATTACTTTTCAAAAGAGATCTTAGACATTTTCGTTTTTCCTGATCTACTAACAATGTAGTGGAAAGAATCCTGATCTCCTAGCTGTCACTACCTGGTTAGTGATTTGGGTTCATCGTTTTGATTTACTCAGAACTTATTTTTATCATCTGCAATGGAGTAAACAAACTATGGCCTACAGGCCAGATCTAGCCTGCCACTTGCTTTTGTAAATAAAGTTTTATTGGAACATAGCTACCCTCATATGTTTACATACTGTTTATGGTTGCTGTCACCTATAATGGTCAAGTTGAGCAGCTGTGACAGAGACTGTATGGCAAGCAAAGCCTATGATATTTACTATCTGGCTCTTTGCAGAAAAGAAGTTATGGATCTCTGATCTACAGTGTAAGAGAGATAAGTCACTAGATTTCAAACATTTTTTTTTAACTGGTGAGACTAACTTTTTAAAGTAAATCTTATGCAGAACTCCAATATACAAAACAGACAAAAACAAAGTTTCTGTGGTGGAAGAAGTAGCTGGGATTGAAGGGATCCATCCAATTTGGCTCTCCCTGTCTCCTAAGTTATTGTCAAAGACCCCCAGGGCTCCAGTGTGAAAACCCTTTGAAGAAGTCCTCTCCAAGGTATTTTACAATTCTGGAACTACGTATACAGGTTCTTATTTTTTAACATATGTGGGAAAGTAGAATTAAGTGATAGATTTGCCTCTTGTTTCCAATCTTCCATTCTTAGGTTGTGGCAAGTCTTCATTTGTCTTTAAGCCAATTTCAATTGATAGTACTGTGGTGATTCTATAACATGATGTATGCTGTGTGGCAAGTCTTTAAAGTCTTCATGTTTCTTGGAAAACTTTTGTATACTGATAAAAGAGAAACTAAAGTTACACTTTTAAAGCAGAGCCCAAGGGTAGAATCTATCAGAGTATAATGTCTCAACTGCTACATGCGAGTTTTACTTTCAAAGCATGGACCAATGGGTAAATTGTTTATTTCCATAGACTTTAAGCCAGCTTTTCTGATGATGGAGGCAGCAAAGGAATTGGATGTGGTCTAACAGCATAATAAAATCCAATTCAGTTACTGTTTATGGAGTGCCCACAGGGTGTGGGCTATTGTGTTAGACAAGATAAAAACCTCTGTGATGCTCATTTTCTCTTCAGTGCATTTCTAAGGCCTGTTTTGCCTTCCCAAATAAGCTGGAAGCTTTCAGTTCGTTGGAGAATGTCCTCAGTGAAGGGTATGTTCTTGTCCCGTGACTTTTTCGTGCGCAAAGGTACAAAAGTGTTAGTGAGGTAGTGTCATAGACTTTAAGTCTGGAGTTCTGTCTTGTCCAGCAAGAGAGTGGGCCCATAATTAAATACAAGAGAGGCTAATGTCCGGGAGGAGACAAGAGCCCCAAGTAAGGGTCCTTGCTTCGCGTTTATTAGGATCAGAAGGCTTACAAACGTGATAGATGTGCAGAAAGAGACAGTGAAGCAGTGATCATTAACTCGTGTGTGATAGAAAGGGGGATTTCGAAGATATGTGGTGTTAGGGGTTTGAATCAATACAAAACAGAATCCCGGTGCCCCCAGCAGATGGCTGTTTATGGTAGGCACCAGGTGCCGTGTCTGTTTATCTTAACTTGCCTAGGGGATAAGACAGATAGAGCATGCTACCTCAGGGTCAATAAGGCACCTTTCTTTTGTTAATTAGCTCTGGGCAATTTCACCCCGCTGCTGCTGCTGCTGCTGCGGTGGTCTGTCATCCTGTTTACCTGTTCTTGGATGCTTTTGTCCTGTGGAAGCAACTTTCTCCTTTCAGTGCTTTCGCTGGGGGTGCTTTTGCCCTGTTTACCTATTCTCGGGTGCTTTCGTCTTAAGCCTATTAACCCATTGGTGCAAGCTCAGGGAATTCCTAAACTTATTCCTCACAAGGTAGGATGAAGGTAGAGGAAAGGAATGAGTAGCTATGGGTTATCTAATAACTTTTTCGTAAAATGTTCTCTTTTATTTCTCAAAACTATGTAGGGGGCAGGTCTTAAATTATATAAATGTAAAAACAATAGCTTCCCAAAGTTCCACAACAAATAAGTAACAGAGCTGAGATTCTAAATCTGGATGCTTACAAGTAAAAAATTGTAGTGTTTGTTAGCTCTGGTTCAGATACTTAAAATACCATGTATACTCATGTAACTAGGAATAAATACATCCACAACCACATAAAGGCTGGAATTGTCATTCCAAATGCACAGGACAGCATTACTTTGCATAATCAGTGCCCTATATGACTTGGGAAATTATCTTGCTCTTTAGTCCAAACAGATAATAGGGAGTTGTTTTAGGAGGAGATCAAGAATGAGAATATATCCTTCCAGGAGTCTATAAACATTTTCTGCAAAGAGCCAGACAGTAAGTATTTTAGGCTTTGTGGGCCACATGATCTCTGTTGCAACTACCTAACTCTGCCTTTCCAGTACCAAAGCAGCCACAGCCAAATGTAAACAAATGAACATGGCTGTGTTCCAATGAAACTTTATTTATGGACAGAATTTCATACAATTTTCACATCATCAAATTATTTAGATTTTTAAAAACTATTTAAAAAATGTAAAAATGATTATTAGCTCGCAGGCAGTGTCAAAACAGGGGCAAGTTGGATTTGGACTGTGGGGCATTGTTTGCCCATCTTCTGCTTTAAACCAAGGCTTCACAAACACTCTAAAAATCAACCAAAGAACTTGTTGAAATGGTTTCCCACGCTTCATCTCTAAAGGTTCTGATTCAGTCGAGGCCTAGAATATGTATTTTTCAAAAACTCTGTAGATTATTTTTTTGGCAATGTCAGGTTTCCAAATGAAAATAGAAGGCATGCTAAAATTAGGATAACTTAGAGTTTTATTTCTGTGAGAACTAATTAGAAAGATGTGGGTGCAGTATAGGAGAGCCATAAGGGAAATGCAGGAACTCCGGGTTAGCAGCGGAAGCTCTGTCAACACCAGGCCTGAAGGGTAAGGAAGGCAAGGGTCACTAGAATCCAGAAGGAGACAATTGCTGAAGTCCACCTAAATTTCTGTGGTGTTGAGGGAGGCATCCATCCAAGCAACTTTGTAGGGAGGGAGCTGGCAGAATAATGGGCCAACTTTACTTTTTTTCCCTTTCCTGATTTCCTGGAAGGGGTCCCCTTAATCAAAGCTAACCAGAAAACGGGAACACTGGAGCCCCATTTGTGTGATCCATGCTGGTCAGCCTTTTAGCACAGAACAGGCTGGAGAAAACAGGAGTAAATCTGAAGGGTCAAACAAGACACCTTGAAGAGTGGCATAGGCATTTTTAAGAATTTTAGTCTTTGTCTCTCCTCCTATTCCCTGGATGATACATTTCATCCTAACTCCTGATTGCCCACAGCCGAAAGCAGTAACGGCAGATGATAGCTGATTACGCCCATTTCTTTGGCTGGTTGCCAAGCATTTGGAGGTATAATTTTGTCACATGTTCTGATGAGTATGTGAGGGTTCAGGGGACATTTGTGGTGTCTTTTAGCTCCACAAAAGCCCTAAAGTTGACTCACACAAGAAGTTGGTTGAATGGTTTGGGTCAGAGACCACAGATCCAAATGTCAGCGTAGGTCTTAGCCTCTGATTTCCCTTTTATTGATGTGCTTGGGAGAAGAGATGTGAAACTTCTAAAGCTTGGGCATAGGGGACAGAATAGGGAAAACAAAGAAGACCTTGGGAGTCTCTTGAGCCTGAGGTTCAGACTTCACCTATCTTGGTGTAGAGGATTGTCAAAAGTACCCATTAGTTACAAAAACCATTTATTGTTTAAGTGACAGGTAGTTGAGATTGGAAAAAGTTAATCTAATGGTCGGGGTGGGGGGGGATTGATTCCAAATAATAACATATGTTGTAATATACTGTAATATGTATTGATATATTGAAACCTTAGATCTTACCAAAGGGGCTGAAAGATAGGTGAGACCAATGATTTGGAGCGGAGATACTTGACATACAATAATGATAACTGGGGAAAGTCTTCTGGATTTGGTTATTAAAAGGTCACTAATGGTCATCAGTAGCACAGTTTCAGTGGGCTCAAGGCTAAGAAGCAAGACTTGTATGGTTTAAGGAGAAAGAGGAAGAAATGCAGGTTCCTAGGCCCACAGGCTTGAAGGGGTCTCATTGGAATGTACATGCCAACAGCCTGAGCAAATCTCACTTGACAAGGTGGTCATGAAAGGAGAGGGCAGGTTAGTTTACAATTTAAAAAGGGCATGAGCGTTTTGGAAACTTACAAATTTTTAGAATTTAAACTTAGTGGTTACCATCCCTGGAGAATCTGCTCACTGTAAAATATGTCTGTTGAAAAGTATTACTCCAACTTACCTTTTTTCTTTTTTTAACTTTTTTAAATGTTTATTTTTGAGAGAGAGAGAGAGAGAGCACGTGAGCACATGAGTGGGGGAGGAGCAGAGAGAGAAGGAGACACAGAATCTGAAGCAGACTCCAGGCTCTGAGCTATCAGCACAGAGCCCGACGTGGGGCTCGAACTCACCAGCCATGAGATCATGACCTGAGCCAAAGTCGGACACTTAACCTACTGAGCCACCCAGGCGCCTCTCCAACCTACCTTTTAACAACCTCTTCTTTTCAAAGAACATGATTCCATAGCTGATAAGTATTTTGCATGCCAGGAAGGGCTGAGCATAAACATTATCAAAAGGTGCAAGTACTTTTCTACTACTGGTTTTATGTTTGTTTGGTGCACTTGAAAGAACCACACAAACTCAGTTCATTCATTTTATGGCAAAATTCTGTTTCTTAATTCTTTTATCTTCCCTATATATGCCCATATATGGGAAGACTGTCCAGTCTACTTAAGACTAAGAAGAAGGGGGAAATAAATATAAGCTAAAGGTTGAATGCTAGATCTCTTGAGTTGATTTTGGTTCTTATGGGTTGAGGAGCTCAAAGGCAAGAGCAAAGAGAACATTTCTTTGAGAAGGCGCCACTGTGGTCTAGGACATTTCACATATCCATTTGGCTTTTGCTATTTGCATAATAACCATCCATTTATTTTCCCATTTGTCTAAATTTACACATTCATATGGTTTACTTTATACACAAGAAGACATCACTCCCCCTTACCCCCCATCAGTATGAAGCAATAAAGAAAATCTGTTTGCCAAATGAAAAATTTAAGAGATTTTCAAAAGGCACATTAATGAATTGGTGGTAGCTCTGGAAAAAAAAAAGAATGGCAATAATTTTCAAATTAGTAAGTTTCTTCTTTGTTCTTCTCCAGAAGATTTTGAATGGATTGTCCTAACCTCAAGCCAGAAAGCCCACTTTTCTCTTTAATATCCTGATTATCTCATAAGTCTGTGATTCATTACTTTTTCTGCTGTTCTATCCTTATATTTTCAGACAGAGCCACTTTCATGGGAAATTCAGGATAGAATTCCAGTATTTCAAAAGGAGTCCACATACAAAGTTTGGAAAACCAATGTTGCAAAGAGCTTTTCTCCTATTATCTTCTTCAGTGACACCGAAGCAGGGCTTGAGAAATTATTAGGCATTTTCCACTTGGAGATTCTTAGATAATAAGATAAAAATATATAGTTGGAATGGCAGTGAACAGAAAAAAATAAAGAAGTAACTAACTGATCAATCACCGGAGTAGCTAATTACCCAAAAATAAGTTTCCATTTGCTTTGATGAATTCTCTCTGGCTCTGGCTATCTGATTAATTACAGCGTATAAATCGAAACTAGCTCCTCAGAGGTGAGAAGCCACTAGAAATGCTCTTATAAAATGTTCAATGAATTCTATCTGTTCCTTAAATCATGAATTGCTATTTAATCCCAGGTTACTTTTATTCAGCAACATAGAAAGGAATGACATAATAACCCCTGAAAATTGCTGAGCCTGCTTTTTTAAAAGTATACATATAGAATAAAATATTTTTCCCAAAGATATCATTAAAACTAAAGATCTTGACTCTGTTGCTCGATTTAGTTTTAAGAATATTCCCTGCCTCAATCCTCAGCGTTCTGTTTGGTTACCATTTTGTCATTGTCACTTTTCATGCCTATAATCTAGTTTTTTCCTCAAATTATTGTGTCATTTTCTTTTATTTCTGTAAGTTACTATTAAAATATCAGACTTTTCTAAATATCCTATGATTTGATCACCTTATAACTATAATTGTGTCTCAAACTGAGATTTGGGCGAGGGCAGCAGGGGTAGGAATTGTGAGAAAAAGGTATTAGAAAGGGTTGTCTTATCTCTTTAGTTTTCTTCTTTTTTTTTTAAAGTATATTTTATGAGTAGTAGATGAGACACAAAAGGGAGCAGGAAGTGCAGGAGGAACTGCGATGCACTTTTCGTCTTTACAAAAAAGCGTTCTAGTGAATAATTTCAAACACAACAAAAGACAAAACAAGAAACCCTGGAATTATGTTCTGGTTTTCTATTTCTGTTCTTCCTACATTCTTCATTGTGCTCTCCCTCTCTGCAAATACTTTTCCAGACTCTGGTCGCCTTTTTTTTTTAAGCTTATTTATTTATTTTGAGAGACAGCGATAATGAGGGAGAGGCAGAGAGATTGAGGGAGAGAGAGAATCCCAAGCGGGCTTCACGCTGTCAGTGCAGAGCTGGAGTTGGGGCTCAAACTCACCAACCATGAGATCATGACCTGAGCCAAAAGCAAGAGTCGGACGCTTAACCGACTGAGTCACCCAGGAGCCCCCAGACTCTTGTCACTTTTAAAACCTGAGGATGTGGAATGAAATGCCTACAAGACAAGACAGGAGCCCTGAGTAAAGGACCAGCTGAATGGGACTGTCGAGTTCTGGAGCCCACCTGCCATCTAGAGGGAGTGGCTAGTGATTTAGGAGGGATGTGTGCCCAGTGTTCCCAGATCTCTGTATTTTGCAAGTCTAGAAATTTGGATTTTCATGTGAAATATCTTGAATTTTCAATGTTGGAGACTGATTCAGTTAAAGGAAAGGACTGCACACGTGCAGGCCAGATTGACTCTTCGGGCCACCACTTTGCAACCTCTGACAAACAGAGTATTACAGGCTTTGGATAGATCCCTGCTCCGGGGACTTCAGCACTACCAAGAAAGGAGAAACTGCTGTACATATGCTTTGATTTTAGTAGAAGGAGAGAATTAAACTGACAGAAACTCATAAGTACATATATTTGCACAAAAGAGAGACCCAACTCTAGCTCATTGTCTTTGCGAGGAAGACAAATGTGGAATTATATACCTATTTAGTTTTTTCTCATAGGAGCTACTTTTTCAAAGTCTAATTAGCTCATAGAAATATTTTCTGATTTCACAGAAGCCTTTGATTCATACATTTTTTTTTTGTTTTATATCAAGGAGCTAAGATGAGTTAAATATACTTTCATCTATTTTTAGCATATATATTTAAGTGAGACATCAATCTTTAAATATGTACTTGTCTTTGAAAATTGTACCATGTGTAAGTCTTGGCTAATGTGGTTATTAATGGAGCTAGACTTCTTTGTTTCTGTTCGCAATTTATACTTTTTTTAGTTGATTAAAAAGGGTAGAGTGGTTAAGAGCACCAGCTTCTTGGTGCACAGAAATTCAAGAACCAATGGGGGCAGCTTTGGAGTGAGAAAAGCTTGAGTTTGAATCTCCCCTTTTTCCTTCCCACAACATGTCCTTGATCGAAGTACCCAACATCTTTAAGCTTCAGTAGTACTATTCACAGCACTCGTAGTATGCTCTGTGTACTTCGAAGCCACTAGATGGACGGAGACCTGGTGAGCTGGTTGTGATGAAGGCTTTGTTTCAGGAGCAACTAACAATGTGGGGTAGTAGATAGAGCCAGATAATGGAAGCTCTTGATTACCTGTGAGGAGTTGGGAGTCTGGGGTCCAAGTTTGGAGTCTAGGGTGAAGAACAAGAGCATTTGAGCAGGGGGCATCCTAAAAAGGGAGCGCTTGAGCACAGGGATGGAGCTGCAGCTTGTAGCACGGCCCAGACTTGGGTAGCTATCGTAGTAATCCATGGAAGAGGGGAGAGCAGTCTGAATTCGATCGCGGTAGTGGAAACAAAAAGGGGGAAATGAGTTTAAAAGATAATCACTAGATGTAACTTTCAAATGAATAGACTCAATCTGAAATTCTGAGGTTTTTGGAAAAGCTACACTGCAGCAAACTGAAGAGTTTTAGGATTATTTTTAAAGTAATTTAAGGTTGTCATGAGAGACAAGAGCACTAAGGACTGAGAACTTAGTAAGGTCTAACAATTAGGAATTGAGAAGGGAAAATATACTAGAGGAAATGGAGAAGAAATAAGGAATATGAAGAAGGAATAGAATATCCTAATAAGTTCTTTTTTTGTTTAAATATTTCAAGCTATTTTTGCATCCCTTATATAGCTTCAATACTATTGATAATGATACTTCATATCCCACGTATCTCCTAGGAATGAAACAGATTTCCTCTCCTTGTGTTTTCCATTTTTATATGTCACCTTAGGGTTTGTCTCTCCTAAGAGGTTTCATCACTTGGTTTTCACTATTCTGTGCCTGCCTCTGAGTTGATGTGGGGTTATGGAGATGAACAAGATGTAAGACATCGCAATCTGGTGTAAAATATGATACTGCATTTCCTGGCCCATTTTGTGTGTGTCTCATATCAGCAAGGAGACAGAGCCCATTTCATTTTCTTCTTAACGAGTTGTATGATTTTCATTTTGTTAAACATAAGACTGTCAGCGTTTGCAGGGCTGGGGCCTTCTTCTGTTGTTGCTTCTGTATATTAAAATCTTATATTATACCTTATGATCTTATCTCATGAAATATGAAATTGAACTGTGCGACTAGGTTTTTGCTAAATTTTAAATAGTAGATATTTATTTTCCAAGCCTGCCATACTTAGTAGAAGCTAAAATAAGGGGTGATGTCAAAATTTGCAAAGGATTGATTCATGCTTTCTGGTCATTTAAATTTTTATTTAACATAAGGTGATTGATTAACTTATTTGCTCCCTCACTTACTCTGGTCTCTGGTCACTTTAAATATGGCTAGCGTAGGCCATTCCTTCCTCTGGCTTTCTTCCACATTTGTTTTCCATCACTCAGTCAGTAGTTTGGGAAGTAAGTCTTTATAGCATTTCTTTCCCTTCTATATCCTCTTTACTCTGCTCTAATATGTTTCTCTCCCAGTTGCCTCATTTTCAAATGTATTTTTGTTGTTGGTCTTGTTCTATTTTGATATTCTTTCTAGTGCCTTGATGCTTGCTTTCCTTACCTTCTCCCCTTTGGTATGATTGAATTTAATCTCCTGGAGGGCAGAGGCTGTTTCTTTGTGGCCCCACATCCTGAGGTAGCACAGTGCTTCTCATAAAACAGATGGCAGTAGATACATCAACACACAAATATTTAGGATCTATTTGAGTATGAGTCGCCATGTTAGATGCTGGGATACAAATTCAAATAAGATGTTGCCTCTATTCTCCATGAGCTAAAGTCCAGTAAAGAGGTGGGCAAATAAATCAACAATTGTATAAGAAATGGCAAGAGCTTCTAGAGACCTCCACAGGTTGAAATTAGGGACATCTTCCCAGAAGGGGGAAGCCCTTGCTGAATTTTGAAGGATGTATAGGTGTGATGAGAGGCAATAAGACCTGATCTTAGATGGTGTTAGCAGATGAAGAGAGGACAGGATGAGGGTAGGAGACGATAGATTCTGTAGGAATTCCAACTGATGGAATGTGGGGAGATGGAGAAGGAAAGGGTCAAGGATGTCCCCTATATTTCCACCTTGGACTACTGGGTAGAAGGTGGTATCTGTCCAGTAATGTAAGTATTAATGGAAAAGGAATAAGTTTAGAAGGAAGGTGGATAATGATGATGCCAAGAATAGCATTGTTTCTTTATCTCTACTCTTATATAGTCCTTTTTTTCTTCCTAGTGGCAGGATATTTAACTAGAAAGGACTCAATCTTGGATCGTGATGAAAATGTGGCCATCCATCTGTACATTCGTCTTCTTTTACATCTTATACATTGGGGGAAGGAGAGCCGTGTTGAGGGGAGGAGCAAGTGGATGCGGGACCCAGATCTCCTTTAAGGAAGGACTTGTTGCCTCAGTCCTCAGTCACGTGGAATGACTAAGCATGACAGATATGTAAAGATCTAGGCATTTCATGCCGCGGGAGATGTTATGATGGCAAAATATCTGCTTGAGAGCTCCCTGCTAGGTTGACTGAGGCTTTGTGGGATCTACCACATAATTCGATTTCCTCCTTTGCTTCATCCTGTTTCGTCGCCTTCCCTCCCCAAGTGTGATCTCTGATATAAATTCTGCACTCCAAACTACTCTACTGTCTGCTTTTGGAGAAGCCAACCTATAACACAGATGCTGCCAGGCAGATTTTTCAGAACTTTCAGCATCCCTGGGATTGCCCAAGCTCTCTTTCCTCTTAGAGTTCCAGAAGGGAGGGGTCAGGGAATGTACCCTAGAATATAGTGGAGTAAGGGGCTGCAGTTATATCTTAGTTGTTATTAGCCTAATATGATGAGGTGAGGTTGCTTTAGCTTGGGAAGAAATGAATCTGAGAAAACAAGTGAGCAGTTAATTTTATGATTGGATTAAGGGTACTTCCAATCTCCAAAAGGGGCTTAGTTAAAAACCAACATATTGCAGCGATTGACCTAAATGGGAGCCTCCTTCATATAAAGAATATCAAAGAAACCATGGGAAAGTTTGAAACAAGTTTAGTTGCTGTGAACCGGAACACTTTAATCCCTTATTAAATGAATGCAGTGTGATAATAATATAATGATACCTTGCATTTAGATTGCATATTTATTTTCCCCAAGACATTCCTAAAGCACTTTAGTGCAATGCCTTTTTCCCCCTTATTGCTGACTTTCCTCAAGTGGGGGAAGGAAGAATAGAGATAATTGAATCTTTAATAGCTAATGTCCCATTTTTTAATTCAACTGCTTTCCCAATACACCTGTATTAGAGCTATGAGATAGTACTAGAAATGATTTTACTTCCTGTCCCTTTGACAGTCTAGGGGAGGTTATCAGAATAAGAAATGAGATGGTTTGTATGAATAGAGAAATGAGGGTTGTGGGGATAAGGAATCTGGCTACTGAACAATCTACAGACAGAATAATTTACCCCTTGATCATCAAAAATTGTTACTGATTCCTAAGCTTTTATCATAATTATTAAAAAGCTCTAATTATTGATATTTGTGTATCTTAGTGGTACGCTTAGCAGGTATTCTGCTAAACATTTTATATATACTATTTATTCCTCACAATATTCCTGGGTGGCATTTTTCCCCTTATTTCATAGAAGCAAAAACTCAGGTTCTGAGTTGAATAAGAGGTCCAAGGTTATAGCTGGTAAGGGACAGTGCTGGGATTTAAAACTAGGAGATAATTTCACTCCAAAGGTGGAACTTCTAGCTGTATGGCTTACTGCTTCCATAATGTGGAAGTCCCTTATCTGCAATTGCTGCACTGACTCTGTAGTCAGAACAATGGTGTGTGTGTGTGTGTGTGTGTGTGTGTGGTGGGACAGGGTTTGTGGGGGAGTCTCCTGAAATAGCCCTTAAGAGAACAGCTTGCTGCATATGCTTAAAACAAAACAGCTTCACCAATCAAGCCTCAGGCTTCTATCAAATATTCCATCTTCCCAAACTCCCCCTTCATGGAAATCTTTGGCTTTTCCAGTACAACTCAGGGAAGAGGATTTGACATCTTCAAGGATGACATCAAAAAATAAAGGAATAACAAACAATAAACATTGCACAACTATGCTAATTCATGCCCCAAAGGGAAGACAACAGGAAAAACCTAGAGTTTGCCAAATGGAAAAACAACTAAGTTGGTAGAGACAGAAATGTTAATTCAGACTTCAAGATGATAAAAGACTTGTTATAAACAATGGGGATTGGAAAAAAATGTTGTACTCAGCCAAATCCCTCAGATATATGTAAGCAACTAACTCCCACTGAGATAGATGGATGCCTCAGTTCCTTCATTTTAATGAAGACTGTTAGACTTCGCATGTTCACAGGCTCTCTGTGTTCAAGTCCTTTTCTGGCTGGTACTGATGAAGCAATAAAAACAGTCAAATGCTTACACTGCAGTCAGGGCAAGAAGTAGGCTCAAAATGGAAAACGCATGGCTCAGTTTGCCCTGGTTCATTACATCCTGCTTAGCCCGGAGGTAGGGGAGTATGGGCGCCTACGTAGAATAGCTGACCTTATTTTTGAATTCATGATAGGCCGTTATTATTATATGTTTGTTCAATATTGTTATCTTAGGAGCAATCTTCCCTAAATTGCTACCTTCTACATCTGATATTATTTAGAACAATGTACAATTAGCCGCATTTTTGCATGGAGAACTTTTCTTCAAAGCAAACATGATAAACTTTGGTGGTATCGTATTCCTACAAACAATGCTTGATTGAGGCAGCTTAATTTAGTAATTTATTTATCAGCTTAAATGATCCCAGTCGTCTTCGCACATGTCAACATCCATTTGTTTTTGTGCATATATTGGGGTCAAAATCAGCCTCTCATTCATAGGAATATTTATCTATACCCACAGATGCATCTGAGTCTGCATTTGATATCGCCTCATGCTAATCCATAAGGAAAATTTTCCTCTCTAATTAAATTGCTTTTATATTCTTACTGGGAGATATGTTAATTTGTATTGTTCCCATGTAATTCCATTTGTTTATTTTTGCCTCTCCAACCAGATTTTGAACTCTTAAGAGTAGAGAACAAGGTTTCTATTTCTTTCATAACCTCGTTCCTTTCCCCTAGCCAGTTACCAATAGATGCTTTTTAAACCTTGCACCCTGAGGAAGTAGATATTAAATAAATATTTGCTGGATGACTTTGTAGATTTGTGTATTCAGACAGACAGGGAAATACCCTTAGAGAGAGAGCCTAGTTCCAAGTATGTGAAGTTTTAAAAACCAATAAAAATGAAAAAGCAGTTTGAACCTTTGAAGGACTTGGATTGCCAAGCAAGGTTCCTCTGGCAGTTCCTCAGGCTTGATGACCACCTCCCCTGAGAGATGTAGTCATCAGATGAAGCAAAGTTAGCAGCATGTGTAGAGGAGGTGGGACATACACTGGTGAGTCCATAAAATAGGTGTTTCCCTGTGACTTTCTCCTCAAAGCATCTCATGGTTTCACTTCTGATATTTCATTTATGCCTATTTCCCATTGCTTCCTCCATTACTTTTTTACCACCATCTTTCCCACTATCATGTTACCATATTACTGTAAATCTGTTTCAAGGGTGTCATTTTGTAGAATGTGCCTTAGGGAGAAAGTACTTTCCCTAGCCCAACCTTAGTCTCCCTACAGTTTTGTGTTTCCCCTGGAATTATGAAAAGCGCACTTAGAATGTATAGGCCACATATCTCCCACTTCTTGTCAGAGTAACCCATGTTATCCCCCCAACCCCTTCCTGTTCTTAAATGACTTCTGGGCCGGCCCATTGGAAACTAGTAGAGAAAAAAAAATCATGGGTACCGCGAGCCTTTGCTGATTGATTATTTCATACTTGTGAAACAATTTTCTGTACCAATTATGTTTTTGCAGATGACAGAAGCCATTTAGTCTAATGACCATAATAATTAATTTTCATTATGAAGCAGATTGGTTAATGATGCTAAAGCCTAGATTTCATTATGGAATTAAAACACAAAACTTGCTCACACTCCCAGAACGTAACTTTCAAGTTTGTTAAATCAGGGAGTAAATGCAATCATTGCTTTTCTTATAGGGTCAACTGAGGCAAAGTTAGGATGAAAGTGTAAACGGCTATAGCAGAGATTTTTTTTGCTTCGCTTTTTGCATTGTGAAATCAGTTGTGCATCTCAAAAAGGAGTCCTTGACCAGCAGCAGCTGCATCACTGGGCAACTTGTTAGAAATGTAAATTCATAGACGTGGCCCTAGCTCTAGACTGCAGAACCTGGAGACTCTGGGGGTGGGGCCCAACCATCTGCATTTTCATAAGCCTTTCAGATGGTTTTGAAGCAGGCTAAAGTTTGAGAAACACTGGTTTGGAGAACATAGGAATAAACAGTCTTCCTTGTCATTTTTAGTGTTCCTTCCTTAAAGTGTTGGGGACTATAGGTCTCTCCAGTATAAGAAACTCAACAACAACAACAAAAAATCCAAGAGCAATATTTGATATACTAGTGTTTATTGCCTACCATTTGGAATGTTAGACAAACATTCCAAAAGCTGGGATTCAGACAGAGATCTGTAATTTGAGGTCAAGGCACTCTTCTAACCACTATAACATCTAGTGGGTGGAATTCACTAGATCCAAGATCCCAGTGAAATTGTAGGCAATTTTAAATGTATTTATTCACTTTTTAAACAATTATTAGCAGAGCAGCACTTTGTTTGGATCAAGATCTGTTCTAGGTGCTAGGGGTTTTAGTAATAATAAAAAAGACAGAATCTTTGCTACTATTCTGGAGTGGAGAGGCAAGCTGCAAATGAATAAACAAACCTATAATGCCATGTGGCATGACATGCCATGAAGATAAATGAGAGGTGATAAGGGGAGAGAGAATGACGGCATGAGGGACTGCTATTTGAGATAGTTGAGCAGAGAAGTTCTCCAAGATGAGTGGACATTTCAGCAGTGTAGGAGAAAGGCAAGCAGATATCTGGGGAGAACATTTTAGGCAAAGTAAACAGAAAATGGTATGCAACTGGTATGTTTATAATCCACCTTTCAAGGAAAGTACAAAATTTGGCTGAGGTCATGAAGCCTAAATATACTTGGTTGATTCCCTTATGCTGTATTCTCTCCCACTATATCTTTTCAGTGGATAGTTACCTGAAAAAAACCTGTGTGACTATATGCTTGATGGTAAGACCTGTGGTTGATGTTTGATGGTTTGATGGTGTATTATGCCCCAGGCTGGGACTTTTGTTTGAACTGACCAGCTGCAGTGGTTCTTTTGGTCATATGGCTGACTCCATCACTTCCAATGAAGTTCATGGTTATATAACTCTTGGTGCTGTTTAGAGAGGGATGGGGGAAGAGACAGAGCTTCTCTGTTGTAGCTGTCATTCTTGGTGACATAATTTTTGAACTGACATTGATTGACCATTTGCTATGTTTTAAGCACTGAGCTAAGTGAATTACCCAGATTGCATTCTTTTAAAACTCATTTTTGTTTTTGGTGTTGATTGGGACATACTAGTATGTGAGTTCCACAAGGGCAGCATTTTATCTTTCTTTTCACTGAATTTTCCTGGAGCACTGCTTGTTCATAGTAGGTACATAATAAATATTTGTTCAATGTAAGGATGAAGGAATTTCTGTAAGTCACAAGGCAACACGGAGACTTGAATCCAATCTATGTAGTTCCAAAGCTTTAACTAATGTGTTACACTGTGAGTTAGCCTGGAATGGAATGATGAGGAAAAGATGAATTATGAAGGTTGAACATAAGCAAAGCAGCAGTGTGGAAGAAGCCACTCATCTGGGGCACCTGGGTGGCTCATTCAGTTGAGTGAATGGCTCAGGTCATGATCTCATGGTTCGTGAGTTCAAGCCCCACGTTGGGCTTGCCGCTCTCAGCACGGGGCCCACTTTAGATCCTCTGTCTCCCTTGCTCTGCCCCTCCCCTGCTTGCACTCTCTCAAAAATTAAAAATTAAAAATTAAAAACAACATAAAAAAAGAAGCAACTCATCTGAAGCTATTAATTAAGCAAAAATAGTGGGTCTCCACTCCGTGACTGAACTTGTCTTAGACTTTCTTGAGGCTAACAGAAGGCTGTAACAATGCCAGTTCTCTGCCCTCTAAAAGAGCAGACTGGCAAGACTAACTATCATGGAATAATTAGTCAGCAATACGATAAATTAAGTGGGATGGCATCTCATTCATACTGCCCACTCTAGAGCTTGTCATCCTTGGAATCACAAACATGAAACTTGTAAATTACAGCATTATGTTAGAAACTGAAATTATATCAATATGAGAATGACCCTCATGCTAGTTTTAATTAGTTTCAGTTAATCCAAATTACCAACATTTCTAATTTGCTGAGGCATAGTGTTCAAATGCAGTGTAATGCTTTGAATGGGTAGGAGGGTTCTCCTCTCTTCTCCTTTCCTCTCTCCACCCTCCCTGCTCTTCCTTTCTCTCTTCCTCCTTCTCTTTCTGTTTGCTTTCTTTCCTTTTCATCTCCTTCCCTCCCCTTCCTCCTCCTTTCCTTCTCTCCCCCTCTTCCTCATCCTTCTTTCTTAGATTTATTTTTCCATTTCCAAGTTTGTGATTGTAACCTTGTAACTTTTATGTGGATTATGAAGACGTAATGATACCCACTTTACACATGAGAAAACTAAGTCATTGCAGACATGATGTAATTTGTGAATTTTGGGGTGAAAATGGAAAAGAAAAAACATTTCATAACTTCAACTACCTTGTGCTTTTTGATATGTCCACAGATCCCAAAGCAAAATTTCAGGTTCAAGCATGGGCACTGGTTTACAGTGTATAATGAATAATGATACATTTATTAAAGGTAAATGAATATGAAGGGTAGCTTGAAAGCCCTTTCTGACTTGTTATTTTAACTTGAGTAGTTCACATCACTTTTCATCTATATTATAGGAATAATAATGGATCCTCCTATATCAGGGATGTAAAATCCTTTTATAAAGAGAGAATTATATTTTAAAGACTTGTTTTCTGTGGGATTAGATGGCCTTGGATTTGACCAAACATCGAGAAGTCCTGTCTTTGGGTATCATTTCTTGCCTACACTTGAGTAAGAGTTATTAGGTTGGTTCTGTTTTTTTGCCAGTAGGTGGTACTAGCAATTTGTATAGTGTTCGTGAACCTGTCTTCATAGGGGAAAAAAAGGCACGCTTGGGTTTTTTGAGGAGATAAATAAACTCTTCAGACTCTGTGGTCAATGAGGAGCCTTCGGCTGGAAGCATTTCCTTAGGCTCTATGGTCTACCTACCAGGGATACAGTCTCTAAATGGTTAAAATGTAATTATTTGAAGAGTTTTAGTTTTACAAAAGAAGAAATAAAAAATAAACAGTAGGGAGCTGACATATTTTTCCCCCCCAAGTAATTGGATTAGCAATGACTTCTGATCATATGATAGCCAGTGTTAACTCATTTTCTGGGGAACATGCTATTAAGATCAGATGGTAACTTTTTGCAAAAGATGTTCTAATAATGAAGCTGTGTTTGAAAGACATTCAGCAGAACAGGTTTATTGCTTCTCATATCATAATGATTGTCATTGTCCTGATTCTAATAAGGCTGAAGTATTTTAGAAGCAGGTAGTTCTTGTTGGAGATAATGTCCCTGTATAGTTTTTTTGGGGAAAAAAGCCCAGTTAAACAGCTGAGATACCCAAAATGGACCATTTAAGGTTCAGAGTACTTTCCAAATGTGTTTTAATATGAAGCATATGAGAGAACCTTGTTAATTTATAGGAAGGTGGTTGCAACACTAAGTCCAATTAAAATGAATGGTAACATTAATGTGAAGGGGAGCTAGTGTCATCACCATCTCTTATTTTCCTCAACTGCCACCCTCCACAAAACAGTAAGAAATGAAACATGACCACAGACAATCCTACTGTCACTTAGTTTGTAGACAGGATGGGACAAAGTGGTGGAATTCTGAGCTGAGGACCTCACTGTAGTTCTCAACTCTTGCAGCCTGGGGGACCGAGTTGGATGGGAGCCTTTGGCCATGAAGACTGTCCTCAAGTCTATTTCAATGACTGTATATAAAACCCCAAGTGAGATAGGAATGCATAGAACTGCTGGAGTTTTCATTAGTTACTCTTTAAACCCAGCTGTATTTTGCCTTTTTCTTCTTCATGCATTAATAGAGTTAAGGATTATTTGCTTAGTGCTTGTAAAATTTTCAGTTTTGGTCCAGACTAGGATAATACTCCTCTTTTGGGTTTTCTCCTGCTGGTGGGTGGGCAGGCAAGGGGCATCCTTATTTGCCTATCTGGCAGCACTATTGTGAGTTATATTTATTGACTGGAAACTTGGCAAGACTAATATTTTTTCTCAGTAACAAGACACTACCCTCAATTTTTACTTACAAGATTCCACGGCAACCAGGTGGAACATACATCATTAGCTTACTGAATAATGAATATATTTTAAACCATGACTTAAAGCTGTTCATTTATAGTGTATTAAACCAAAGAAAAGTTTTAATGCAAGCCCAGTTTTATGCAGTAGAATTAACTAAACCAAAATGAGTCTTCTTTTTTTTTTCTTCTTTGGTCAACTTTATTGAAACTCATTCAACTTTCCAAGAACTAAAAATTAGCTTCCTGTCTTGACTGTTTGGAATTACTTACTGTCATCTGTTTCAGACGTTAAAGGATGTGATTTAATATCAGCAATAAGGCCTCTTTTCCTCATTTGGCAGGTGTTAATTATTTAAACACTACTCATTTTAATTTGTTTCCAACACTCTTTTGAGTGATTTGCTTTACAGGTTTCATTATGTGCATTTCTTGAAAAAAAAAATCAGAAGGAAGACAAGTTGAAGCCCTGGAACCGCATTGGCATAATCTATCTATTGATAGGTGGGGCAAGGCAAGGTTGTATTTCATGTATTATGATCTTCATGATCTCTGCTGATGGAATATAATATACAATACATCATTTTTATCTTCTTTGTAATAAAAAGTTGCTCTAGACACAAAGCCTCGGGTCCCTGCATGCTAATGAACTTGACTGACTGACTGGAGAAAGCCTTTGCGTTTCCTGATCTGTCAATTAGGAATGAGCCAGGCAACTAGAATAATTGAAAATAGAGGACAGACATTTTCCCCAATGAAACCACTCCTTTCTTGAATTTGGGGTATCATCCTTTTTGTCAATTCTTGCTGCTTTGTTCCCTCCAGCTAAACTGGCTTCTGCTCCATGATGAGTCTTGTTTATAAAAAGCTGTGGGCTTGCGTTTCCCCCAGGTTAGGTGCTTGTCAGAGCCTCCTCTGCTCAGATGGTATGGCCCTGTGTGTGCTCATATGGAAAATCAGCTTTGCACTGGACAGAAATGCTGGTGTCACTTAAGTCAGGCACTAGCCTGAGTGCTTGATAGAAAACTTTTTCAGAAGACTAACATCTAAATTTGAAAAGCAGAGGGATACGGACAAAAGAGAAAGCTTTCACAATCCCTCTGGGAGAGGAGAAACTGACAACTCCGGTTTTTTTTCAGTAGTACACAGCAAAGTAATTTCATCTCAGTGTGAAATGGAAAAGGTGGGTGTTTGTTTAGATTGAGGCCATTTGGTAATGATTTTAACACTCATTGGAATCTCTTAGCCAAAGTATTCCAGGGACAAAGTCTGTAATGAACACTTACCCTCCCAATTAAAGTTTCAGTCCCAATGAAAATGTTACCTGATATTCTCCTTCTCCTATTTTAAGTTTTTCAGTCTTTGCTCTGTTTTTGCCTTCATGATTGGTGGCCTCCTCGCTCATCCTTTTTCCAGTGAAATTATTCTTCCTTTGGCAGCCAGCAACGAAGCCAAACAGGCTGATCTTCCAGCTTGAGAATCAGGTTCATCAAACTCACTGGCCTTTTAGATCTGAGGGCTGGATGAATGGACTGAACTTCTGGGTGAAACAGTTTTATTTCCTCCACTGAGTGGAAGAGGGAGTCATTAAGTCTTTATACATAAAATGTTAATAAACGAAAGCCTTAACTATTTCAAACATGACTCAGTTATCTAAGTTAGCTGTTATTCAGTTTGCTGTTTTCCAAATCTCCGAGGCCACTTTCGGTTTGGGGCTAGAGGGATGCCTGTGGTTGAAGTGGTGGCAAAAGTATGTAATGTGAAATGCACTTTGTAATGAAGAGCACAATAGCCTTGCTTGTCATTCTTCTCCATGTGTCGACAGAGCCTGTGAAGATAACATGTGTGGCTTCGTTGGAAATCATCACAAGAATGGGCGGAGGGCTCATGTAGATGAAAAATAGATGAGAACTGAGACCTTTGAAAACATTTCAGCGTTTCTTCTTCTGTTCATTCATTTGTTCAACAAATGTTAACTGAATGTATATTCTGTATTACAGGGGAAATTCAATGTTTCAACAATCCAGTGGATCGGACAAAACTGTGAACAGAGAATATTAATCAATGTGTCACATGAACCAAATAGCAGTGTTCTAGATGAGCTGAGAGCAGAGAGACGCCTACATCCTGGGGAGTTTAGGAAGGCTTCCCAGAGGAGGTAGTATTTGAGTTGGGTGTTGAAATAGTGAGTAGGTGTTCATCACGTAGAAAGGGGGATGGGTTGGGGAAGCAGGTGGTAGAGGGTATTCCAGGCAGAGAGGAGTAAGGGAGTATGGGATAGCACTGGTGCACCTGTCAGAGAACACTCAGGGTTTGGAGACATGGCAGGATGGGCTCACACTGTGCAGGGCCACGCTAGGAAGTTTAATCTCTTTGCCAAAAGCAAGTGATCCTCTAAAAGGCTTTAAGCTGGGAAGAGTCAGCGTCACAGTTGCGTTTTAGATGATCACTCTGATGACTGAAAGGCAGACATTTTCAGCAAGGGAAGGAGAATGAAATTGGAAGACGACTGAGGAGAATTGAAAGAAACACAGGTGAGGGGTAGGTTCTGAGCTAAGCAAAGGCACTCACAGAGGGTATTATGTAGAAAACTGGGAAGAGTCTAAACCTCATCCTACTTGTGAGCTAACAAGTTAGTCTGCCACAGTTGAACATACAAATACTGGCAGAAGACATAAACCTTGAAGTTAGAGACAGATGCTTTGTTACCTACAGCAAAAACAGCAGCTAGACCAGCAAGCAGTGTCAGTCCCTGTGCCCCAGTCCTCACAGGGTGACT
Source organism: Panthera leo (assembly GCF_018350215.1). Classification (NCBI taxonomy): domain Eukaryota; kingdom Metazoa; phylum Chordata; class Mammalia; order Carnivora; family Felidae; genus Panthera; species Panthera leo. The sequence goes on along the minus strand of NC_056695.1, from coordinate 60,310,044 downwards.
CCATAAGGGTAGGGTGTTACCTATGTGTGTAAATGGGGTGTACCCCAGGAGAAGACCCCAAATTTTAGTACACTCTGATCTTTTATAGGATCACTAGCATAGCTTCCCATCTTTCCTCCAGAGAGAGAGATTATTTATTACCTGGCATGTAAGCCAGTCTCTTCTATGTGAAAGGGGCAAGCCATCTCTAGGTTTATAACCCTGGGATGTAAATAAATGTCTCTGAAAAGATGCATCTCTAAATCTCTCCAGAGGGATATACTGTCTCGAGCTTTCTAAGCTGTCTGCTATTTAAACATGTTCTTTGCTCAGAAGGCACATTGTGTGAACATGGGAAATTTATGGAGGTTCATTACCAGTGCAGAGATGGAGAGGAAGGGCTAAATAAATAAAATTTGTGAAGGAGAATTGTCAAAGAACTATACAAAACAAAACCCTGGAAGCTGATTAGATGGGGCGGAGGTTGGGGAAGGAGGCTGAAGGAGGCCTCAGGTGTGACCAAGGTTTCTGATTTGGTAGATTTGATGGTAGGTGGGTAGTAAGAGAAGGGGAACCTTTTTTTTTTTTTTTTTGGTGATGGAATGGGGGTGCAGATGCAAGGCACGAGTTAACAGGTTAGAGGTTGGTTTGCATAAATCGACTATACCTGAAGATATTTGGGGTTCTTCGAGAAGTGGCTACTTTTTTGTGTGTCATTAGTGGTTGCACAAATAATAGGGAAGAAAAATACAAACAGTAAGCAAAGAAAGCCAGAATTCCACATCTCATGTGGACTTAGATTTGTTAGTTTGTTTTGTTTTTGGAGAGTGGCAGTGGCATCCTATTAGACAAAAAAGAAGTAAGAGCTATGTATTACTTAACCCTCATTTTGGGAAATGAGCTTCAAGGGGAACTTGAACTTGCCTAGAGTAGAGCTCCGAAAATACTTTCCATCTTCCAAATTGCCACTGAGCAATTACTCCTACAAAGCAGACCCGTGACAGGCCTTGGACATGTGAGAAGTAAAATGGCATAGAGGGGGAAGTGCCCAGCTCTTTAAGATCTTCTAATGAGCTGCTGTAATGGCAGAGACTAGGAATCCTGGAATGCATTTTTCATTTTTATGGGAATAGCAAGGTGTGGTGGAAAGGACATTGGACCGGGAGTTGGAAGGTCAGGGTAGCTGCATCATTGACTAGTCATAGAAGCTTGAGGGATTGCTAGGCTACCTGAGCCCTCCATTCATCTTTTAAGTGGGGAGAAGACTGCTGTTCATCAGTGCTTTGATCATCAAGTGAAGAATATTTCATAAACTGTGATGATCTTGCAGGGATAAATTGTTGCATGCCTTTGCCTTTGAATCTGAATTCTACAAACATTCAGTGAAGGTGCTTAATACGTATTAGGATTTGAAGCAAAAGATGTTATTGCTGGTTTTTTTCTCCTCTTCTTTCTCCGTCTGTGAGACCACTGTCTTTTCCTTTTCCATAGCTTGTGGGATGGGTAACCATCTGTAGCTTTTTATGTGTGTATGTGCCTTCTTTGATTATGTACAGAGCATTCTACAAAGTTTGTACCTAAATCAATATAAGGCAAATAGAAACTTGCATTGTAAATAGATAAGAAAGTATCTTGTCATCCCTTCACTGGGCTTAAAACACGAGAGCTTTTTGGGGAAAAAAATTAGTGTTTTTTTTTTTCTTCTGATTGAGGTTTATTTTTAGTGGAAGCTTTCTTTTTCCTTGGCATCTATGGTATTTAAAATACAATTTTATTACCCATGGTATCAAATAACTGTATATTATCCAACGTGCAGAAGGTACTGTGTCTGGATTGTTATGAAAATGTCAATTATGATTGCATCACTTTAGGGCTGGACATTTAATCTGAGAAAATAAACTAAGCATGTACGCATGTTCTGCATTTCAGGGCTTGGGTTCTAACTTCTTTTCTGGTGTATAACTACTGGCTGCTGAATACACGAGACTCTACTTGATTCTAGTGTAATATATGAAACCCTTGTTACAACTTGTCTTCAAAAGTTCACATGCTTTTCCTCTTTAGTCAGTTTAAAACATTACAAGCTACACTTTATCTTTAATTATTGCTCTTTTATATACTAATTGCGTAGGCCAAGCTGGGTGAGTTTAGAATTTTGGTACTGCTTGGCCTTCTGAATCCATGCATTTTATTTCAGGCTTAAGCACCTAATTAAGGTGGGACACTGAAGAGAGTCCAGTTTGGCTTCCCAGGTACAAGAAACGAGATGTAAGATTGCTCCATTCTGATGTCTGGCGAGTCCAAGAAGAGTGAGGGAAAGGTTGAGGAGAGGAGAAAGATTACTTTTCAGAGAAGTATGGAGACACATAATATTAGCGTTACAAGGGATCTAAGTGACCCTTTAATCCAGAGGGACAAAGAAGTGAATTAACTGGACTTGTGAAAGCAGTTTGTTTATTGGGACAAAGTTGGGCAAGAATCCTGTTCCAAGTTGAATCTTGAACCATCTCTGCTCCTCAGGTCGTGCTTCTCCTACCTGAAGTTTGAGAAAGAGGTCCGAAGAGAGAAGAGCCAAGGGGCAGGAGAAATGTCGACTTAGGGGAGAGGTGTTAATGGAATTTAGCTCAGATTTCATTTCATGGAAAAGAGATCAGTCAGTGTTATGAGCTACTAAATGTGACTAGATTGCTTAAGAGCTCGCGAAGATTTACAAACTCCTTGGGTTATTTCCTCTGAATTGCAGTAGATTTTTATACAGTCCTTCCAGTTTAAGGCACATTGGGTTGAATAACAAATCGGTTATTTTGAACGGTTTTGTTTCACACCTGTTAAGAGCTAATAAATTGCAGTTCTTTTCTTTGCAAAACATTATCCAAATAATTTAGATGTTGCCCTGCCTTGGACACTACCAACAAATTCTTTGCACTTGGGACTTAAAACAGCAACTTGACTAGTCGCTAGAGTTGGGAGAATAATCACCCCAGTTCAGAACACCTGGAATCCTCATCAGTTCTTGGGAAACACTGCCACCATTGTCCTTTGGGTGATGTGAGCTAATTGTAGCATTACTGTGCAATAGCCCTTTATTTGGGACTAATAAAACCATAACCTCATTGGAAAGTATGGTGCTTACCCATTGGACTCTTGTATACGCTCAGTAATGTCTGCATTAAAAAAAGAAGAGAAATAGAACCCCTCTTCTGCTAATAGAAGAAAACATATCTATTTATACTTAAGGGCACTAGCAAGAATGTTTCCTGAGCAAGATTATGCAGTGTGTGTGTGTGTGTGTGTGTGTGTGTGTGTGTTTGTGGATAGGGGTGAGTAGGCATGTAGTTCTGTCAAGATAAACAAAGCTTGGAGGGCCTGGAACCTGGAAGGGTGGTGGTGCCGATGTGCATGGGGTAGTGTGTTTGGTTGTAGTGAGGACAGCTTGTCTCCTCATTTCAACATACTAGGCAGGAGACAGCACAGCTGAGTTTCCCCAAATGGCTAGTGCTATAGCCTATCTTTTTCAATGTCACTGGATTGATCGATCATTAAGATGTCTCATGTTTTTAAAAAGAGACAGCTTACTGACAAGCAGAATGGGCATTTAAAAAAATCTTAACAGGGAAAGAAGCCAGACAGACTGAAAGAAAACTATTTAAAGTATTGTTTTGGAAAACATTACTACCTTTGGCTAATCTTTTAATTCTGATAAGTAGCCAACGATTACGTTGGTGGGCAAGTCTCATTTCCTTGATAAAGCCTCCCCTGACCCCATGATGGGATCTCTTTTGCCTCTGCTGTCCAGTGGCATCTATTGTCTGTATCACTCATTTGCCAGTGAATCTCGTCTTTTGCTCATCATTTAAACCTTTTGCTTCAGTTTGACTTTGCTGGTTAGAAACTCAAGATTAGTTGGAGATAAGACCATTCTCTTATGTGTCTTGTTTTTTCTTAGTGTTGCATGGCCAAACATAGGGTGGGCGCTAAAAAATGTATCTGTTGACTTGATTTACTCTAGAGTAACTTCAGTAGAGTAAGAAGCAATTTTACTCTTTTCTGAAGCAGTAAACAGCCATTATTTTGTTATTGTAAGGTTGCCTAAGGCCAGGTTTTCAGACTAAAAGTGAGTGTGAGCCATCTATCAAGGAAATAGAATTATTTAGCACAATAAACATTTTGGTGTACATTTGTCCTAGAGGAAATTTTTGTCTCTCTATATGGCCCAAATTCTTAAAATAAGGACATATTCCTTATTCTTTGTGTTTATGTTCCTGGTTATCAGGGAAATCCAAGTCTAATCTAAAAAGGGGGGTAAATGTACTCTAAATGTAGACTAATGGTGAGTAAAATGCCAGGATGATTTTGAGAGTGTTTCTTAGAAAAATATCAGTAAACATTCCAACTTGAGTCCAGGGTTGCAAGGCTTAGATCTGGGGGTGAAGTCTCACACTCAGCTCTGTAAATGATTAAGATTACAGGTTGCTACAAGCATCAACATCCTGTGTGCAGAAATGTTTCTGCTCACAAGGTTTACTACAGTGTGGAAAGTGCCATCCAGTGCCTCTCATGACCCTGGGAAGTTTCAGGAATTCTTAATCAGTTGATTTCATGTTTTCAGGCTAATTCCATTTCCTATTCTGAAGACTGAAAGAAAAACATCAGTGCTTAAAAAAGCAGTTTAGGATTCTTGCTTTTATCTTGAAGAATGTGATTATTAATGGCTATTTTAGAAGTGCTTTTAAATTTGGAGGCATTTTTCCCCCTCCTTATTCATGAATCCTGAAGCTGCAACCCGTAAGCCGTCTCCCCTTTCTTCTACTCTTCCTTCTTGCTATTTCAGACCCTCAGGCAAGCTTTTCATCCTCCTCCTGTATGCCACAAAATAGAGGAGCTAGTTGGAGGCCTGCAGCTTTTTGTGTGTGTCAAAGGAAGGGATCCAGACCTCTTTAATGTAACAGCACCCATTGGTCAATCCATCTCACTCCTTTCCATAACCATCAGCCCTCCCCCCAAAGTCCCTTGGCACCCTTTGCCTTGAAGCCAAGGCCCAAGGAGATCAGACAGCCTCTCTTGCCTTGCCAAGCATCACTCAGCCTCAGCTGAAGTAATGTTTACATATATGATCATTCCATGCCATTTAAAATATGTAATGGATACTGTGAAAACAATAGGCATATTCAAGCTTCAGTGCTGTGCACAAATGAGAGAAATATTCCAATACTCATATCAGAGCCTAATAGGTATAATTTTGCTCATGATAGAGTAATGTGCAGCAGCTTTCCCCAGACTGCTGGGTAAAACAAAGAAGTGGTTGTCAACCTTTTCAGAATCAGATGTTAATGATATTTCGTGTCTTTGTTGAGTCTGTGGAAAGCAGCTACTGCACCTAGAAGGGAAATGACTTCCATACCAACCGCCCTCAGCCAAAGTCATTCGGACTGGGAAAGCTGGACCGAGGCCATATTTACATTTCGGAGAGAGGTGTGAAAGAAGATTTCAAGACAGAATGGACTGAGCTGCCTCCCACTTGCCTTACCCTATGTTCGGTCTTATCTATGCTATGAGGGGTCTTATTATTTCCAACATATAGAAGGGGAAAATGTAGTGTAAACAAAGGGCCGACGTGTTTTGGCAAAGGAGGGAAGTGTTTTCTGCATTTCGTGTATTTTTGGAAACCTCTGAAATCCCAAAGTCATACATCTTCCAAGGTTAAGAGGGGGGTTTATTCAAGCATCGCCTATGCTCAGCAGCGTGGGGGGCAGGGACTTTGCTGCATCTTTTGTAGCAAGCAGCTAACTCTTCGGTTTTCTTCTCAAGCTGGTTAAGAGCTGCAGCCATCAAATAGCTTGCTTTCCGCATCTTCCTCAACCCTCCTTTTACACATTACATTGTGTCTTCACTTCAACAAAATTCTGTTTCCATTTGTTTTAAGAAAAGGTCTGAATTCTAATTCAAGTCCTCCCAAAGAGTAGGGCCCCTTAGCACTATGTTGATGAAGCTGCTGGGAATTAGGCCACTGTTTTGACCAGATACATATAATTCTGATCCTAAATCTTTTTGACCAAATACATATAATTTAAACGTAAATCTTTAGACACTGTACAACTAACACTCTTCTCACAGGTACAGAGATGAGGGTTGGATCCACACCATTCTTAGGGAAACACAAACTCAACTAGGATTGTAAAAAGCAGAAGCTATACCACAGTCACACTTAATATTATACTTTGATTGAAATCCCATTTTCAGAATGATTGTAGTATGTCTTTAAATAAAGACCTTCCCAGAGTTGTACAAATGAAAATCAGGGGATATTTCTCTTGTCATGTGTGCTCACTTACGAAGTCTATGTCAACTCATCTCTGTAACTGTGAAAATTTTATTTTATAATTAAATTAGAGGCAACATGTCTGCCAATATGGAACCTCTTGTGTTTATACATGTACTCATGTAAGAGTCCCACAGAAGTCCTGAAATACTTTATAGACGTAATTGTGATTGTATGATGTGTTGATTAAGACATTTTCCAGATTTGATCAATTACAGGGACTTTGGCACAACTAATTCAATCATTTCAGTTATTTTGAAGTCTGTTTCTGATTGCCATAGCTTAGTGTCTTGCTGTTCAAAGTATTGTTTGTGGACCAGATTGGCAGCATTTGAAACTTGCACAAATGTGGAATCTTGGGCTCCAAATAAGACTTACTGGATCAAGTGCCGGTGCTTCTGGTCTGCCAGTGATACTTGAATAGTAAGGACCTGGTAGATTCTAAGTTAGGTGTTCAGGTCATTTTGAAGTTTACAGAGCTTTGGAAGTATGCATGCCTTTTTTTTGTCATCAGGAGGGAATTATTTTATATATGATTGAATAATGTAGTAACATCCTATAAGTTATGTGGTTTCCCAAAGAACCTGCTTTAGGGGCATCTGGGGGACACAGTCGGTTAAGTGTCCAACTGGCTCAGGTCTTGATTTCGTGGTTCACGGGTTCAAGCCTAGCATTGGGCTCTGTGCTGACAGCTCAGAGCATGGAGCCTGCTTCGGATTCTATGTCTCCCTCTTTCTTTGCCCCTCCCCCGCTCATGCTCTGTCTCCCTCTGTCTCTCGAAAATAAATAAAAATGTTAAAAAATCCAAAGAACCTTTTTTTATTTTTTAATGTTTATTTATTTTGAGAGAGAGAGAGAGAGAGCGAGCACATGTGCAGGCATGCACAAGTGGGGTTGAGGCAGGGAGAGAGGGAGAGAGGGAGAGAGAATCCCAAGCAGGCTCGTGCCGTCAGCGTGGAGCCCTACACAGGGCTCCATCCCATGAGCAGTGAGATTATGACCTGAGCAGATACCAAGAGTCACATGCTTACTGACTGAACCACCCAGGTGCCCCAGAGCATGCTTTATTTTTTAGAAGTATGCTTTTGGCAGAATCTGACTAATTAATTTATTAATTTATGAATTCCTAAGGGTGACTTTTGAATAGAATATGCAAATAGTTGTATATTTACAATCAAGTATCTCAATCATGTAGATGAAATACTTAAGTATCATTGGAAATCTAAAATAATTTAAAACAATAATAATAGAAATAGGTAATATTCATACAACAGTATGTGCTAGGCTCTCTTCTAAGCACTTTACATATATGAACTCATTGTACCTTCTTGACAATCCTATGAGATGTCTTATGATAATGGCCACTTTACAGATGAGGAAACTGAGACATAGAGAAATAGTGACTTGCCCAAGTTCACATAGCTAAAAAGTGGAGAAGTTGGGATTGGTTTGATTGCCTTTTACAAATACTAGATGGTGATTAAGCAAAGAATTCCAGGTTGGATGTTTTTTGTTTTAGAGCCCAGTACATTCTCTTGTTTTACATATGAAGGAAATGAGGGGCAAAAAAGCCATGGGGCTTTCATAACATTACAGATAAATATATGGCAATTGGCATATCTTAGCCCCCTTGTAGCTTACACATTAGGACTTCATAATCTCCCTGGCAGATAGGCAGATATTCTGGTGTCAAACCAATGATGACATTTTGCTTTACTACTTCAAGGAAAGAGGCTGACATAAGTACAGATGATAGTGCCCGTAAATTGGTCGCTTCTTATGTGGCAGAATTGTGCTTTCTCCTTTTCATGCCTCTACTAAACCCTGTCCAGATGTGTACTGTTGCACCAATTACTCTGATTTGCATTTTTTGTTGACATGACTGCTCCACACTGAGGCTTGAGAGCTACGGCCATGTTTTATTCTTTACGAACCTAATATTACCATGGACTATGATGCACAGTAAGCTCTTAGTAAACCATTGTCATGTGGACCAATGACTACTCCTTACCACTACAGATATGCTATGGAAATGGGTGTGAGGCTTGGCTGGCTCATATAGGAAAGGAAGGAACTAAGACCAAGTTGAACATGGAGAGGCAGGGAGTATAGTTCCATGGGCCATTGGTGGCTTTGGTAGTGCTTTGTGCATGTGACAACGCAGTTCAGTGTTTTGGCCTGATTATTTATTTCCTGTATCTCTTCATGTGCATATTTTCTGGTTTTCCATGTAAATTCTCAAAGGCAGCAACTCCTTTTCTTTACTTCTTTTGTACAGTACCTGGTTTTATACCACACACAGAGAAGAACTGGTGAATGCTTGCGGGGATAATAATGAAATTGTTAATCTGCACCATGGAGAATTTATATTATCCTTTCCTGGGAAAATATTCTCCTTGAAGAATTTCATTTGTTTAGCTAGGTAGATGAATCTGCTGGTCAGAGTCTTGGAGAATAGTTAAAACATGGATGTTTTAATTTTTACTAGCCTATGGTTTTAAAATACAGTCACACTGGGGCTCCTGGGTGGCTCCATTGGTTAAATGGCCAACTCTTGATTTCAGCTGAGGTCATGATCTCATAGTCATTGGGATCAGCCCTTTGTTGGGCTTTGTGCCGAGCATGGAGCCTGCTTGGGTTTCTCTCATTCTCCCCCTGCCCCTCCCCTGGACTCACTCTCTCTCTCTCAAATAAATAAACATTAAAAAAATACTTACTTTTAATGATCAAAGGAGCCCTTACTAGTCCAGAGAGTCCATAATCAGAGCATTTCTCAGTTATTTAGGGGAGTCCCCAAAGAATTGGCCCATATATCCCCAGAAAACCAGAAAACCAGTCAACTGTAGTTATCACTTGGCTCCTTCCCCCCCCACCCCCATTCTGACTAGTATTTATCCACAACTTCTGTCTTCTAAGCCCTTGCATGAAATGTCATGGAATTGCTACTGTAAAATGTATAAGGAAACGTCAAGAAAAGTCATTTGAAGAAGAATGAGTCTTGTCCAATCAGATTTATTTTTAAATATTAAGCTATTTTTAGATGATCCACATGTATTTAAAAGAAATAATTCAGTGAGTTCTCATGTAACCTTATCTAGTTTCTCTCAATGGTAACTTCTTGCAAAACTATAGTACATTATCACAACCAAGATATTGATATTTATATTGATACAGTCAAGGTAAAGAACATTTTTATCCCCACAAAGGTCTGTCGTGTTGCTCTTTTATAGCCACATCCACTCACCTCTACCCACCAACTCCCACCCTCTCCTGAACTCCTGGCAACCATTAATCTGTTGTCTGTTTGTATATATATGTTTTCAAATTATAAATTGTATATAGTCTGTAACCTTGTGAGATTGGCCTGTTTCACTCAGTACACTTCTCAGGAGATACGTAGAGGTTGTTGTGTGTATAAATACTTTATTCCTTTTTTATTGCTGTGTAGTATTCCATGATACGGACCTACTACAGTTTAACTATTCACCCATTGAAGAATATCTGGGTGTTTCTAATTTTTGGCTATTACAAATAAAGCTGCTATGAAATTTGTGTACAGGTTTTTATGTGGATGTAAGTTTCATTTCTCTGGGATAAATGCTAAGGAGTATAGTTGCTGGGTCATATTATAGTTACAGGTTTTTGTTTTTGTTTTTTAAAGAAAGTATCTTCTATAGTAGATATTTCACTATACATAGGATTCTTGGATGACAGTTCTTTTAATTCAGCAGTTGAAAATAATTTTGGTGATTTCCTTTTCATTTCCATGGTTTCTGAGGAGAAATATATTATTGTTAGCATCCCCCCCATTATTAGTAAGGTATTTCTCTCTCAACACATTTAAGATTTATTCTTTTTTAGTTTTCATAAATTTGACTATGGTGTGCCTTGATGTGAATTTGTTGGGATTTATCCTGTTAATATTTACTAATTTCTTGAATCTGTAGATTTATGTCTTTTGCCAAATTTGGGGAAGTTTTAGTCATTATTTCTTTGAGTACTTTTTTTAGCCCCACACCCTCCTTCTCCTTTTTTTCTGGGACTCTGAGGATGTGAATGTTAAAGCAGTTCCTTGAGACTCTGTTAATTTTTTTCATTCTATTTTCTCGCTCTCTTTTTTTTTTTTTTTTTCGGATTGGGTAATTTCTGTTGTTCTGTGTTCCAATTCAATGATTATTTCCTTTGTCTCTTCCATCCTCCCCTTGAGTTTATCTATTCAGTTTTTTTATTTTGGTTCTTGTATTTTTCAATTCTTAAACTTCTATTTGGTTCCTTTTAAATCAGCTACGTCTTTACTGAGACTTTCTGTTTTTTATTTGTTTCAAGTGTATATTCATACTTGTGCATTGAAGCATTTTTATGATGGATGCTTTACAAAACTTTTTCAGATAATTCTAACATCCCTGTCATTTCAGTGTTGGCATTTATTGATTGTCTTTTTTATTTTTTTTTTATTATTTTTTTAAATTCCAGTTGATACACTCCTGATTGTTGATTTGTAATCTTAGGCTGAAACCCAAGTTTCAGATACTGTGTTATGTGAGACTGAATCTTATTTAAACCTTCGATATTAACTGGCTCATTCTGACACACCCCTCCAGCAGGGGAAGGGAGAGGAGATGCCACCTCTTTCATGATATGCAAGGGTAGAGATCAGGTTCCCCGCTGACATTCATTAACACTTGAGAAGGGAGGGAGAGTCTTCTAGATAATACTAAAAGGAATTGAAAGTTCCAGCTCTTGGATAAATTCCTAGCAGTGCTATTGCTGGGTCATAGGGTAGGTCTATTTTTAATTTTCTGAGGAACCTCCACACTGCTTTCCAGAGCGGCTGCACCAATTTGCATTCCCACCAACAGTGCAAGAGGGTTCCCGTTTCTCCACATCCTCTCCAGCATCTATAGTCTCCTGATTTCTTCATTTTGGCCACTCTGACTGGCGTGAGGTGGTATCTGAGTGTGGTTTTGATTTGTATTTCCCTGATAAGGAGCGACGTTGAACATCTTTTCATGTGCCTGTTGGCCATCCGGATGTCTTCTTTAGAGAAGTGTCTATTCATGTTTTCTGCCCATTTCTTCACTGGGTTATTTGTTTTTTCGGGTGTGGAGTTTGATGAGCTCTTTATAGATTTTGGATACTAGCCCTTTGTCCGATGTGTCATTTGCACTGCTAGGAATTTATCCAAGGGATACAGGAGTACTGATGCATAGGGGCACCTGTACCCCAATGTTTATAGCGGCACTCTCAACAATAGCCAAATTATGGAAAGAGCCTAAATGTCCATCAACTGATGAATGGATAAAGAAATTGTGGTTTATATACACAATGGAATACTACGTGGCAATGAGAAAAAATGAAATATGGCCTTTTGTAGCAACATGGATGGAACTGGAGAGTGTGATGCTAAGTGAAATAAGCCATACAGAGAAAGACAGATACCATATGGTTTCACTCTTATGTGGATCCTGAGAAACATAACAGAAACCCATGGGGGAGGGGAAGGAAAAAAAAAAAAAAAAAAAAAAAAAAGAGGTTAGAGTGGGAGAGAGCCAAAGCATAAGAGACTGTTAAAAACTGAGAACAAACTGAGGGTTGATGGGGGGTGGGAGGGAGGGCAGGGTGGGTGATGGGTATTGAGGAGGGCACCTTTTGGGATGAGCACTGGGTGTTGTATGGTAACCAATTTGACAGTAAATTTCATATATTAAAAAATAAAAAAAAATAATAAAAAAAAAAAAAAAAAAAGAAAGTTCCAGCTCTATGCTAGACCTCCATTAGCTCCTTGTCTGGCAGGGGTAAGAGTGATTTGTTGTTGCTTGCTGCATGGTTTCCACTGATACATCTGGGGGTGCCAGTGGCCTCATTACCACTGGGTGGTAGTGAAAGTTCTGATTCTGCTTACTCCTTCTCTGGCACCATTCCAGTGGAAAAGAGGTGGGGTGCCTTCTTACTCTCAAGTTGGAATGGAAGTCTAAATCTCTGCGAGGGCTTTGCTGGCTTGGGTTGGGGTTGTGGCCATAGTTTTTTTTTTTTTCCCTATGGTGTTTGGCAAAAGTAAAATGATTATAGTCTAAAAGTTTTGTTATTTTCTAGGCTGCCCCTTCCTAGTCCTTTGGCCGGATATAACAGGCTTTGTTGGGACTCCTCTTCTCTTCCCTTCTATCTGAAATTGTTGGTGTTTCTAGATTGTCACTGTCTTAAGTTCCAAATCTGGAATATATGAAGCAAAAAAAAAAAAAAAAGTTCAGGGAGCTGTAATTTGAAAGTCCCTAGCCAGTCTGCTTTCTTTTTTCTTTCACTGTTTTCTTGTATTATTTTCATATATAATGTTCTATGATTGTTATTTGCATTAATGGAAAGATTAGAAAAAAAATTTACCTACTTTATCTTTTTAGAAGCAAATTTTCTCTATCAGAGATTAACAATTATTATAAAGATACAGAAAAGTTAGCAAATTTTTTATTCAACCCAATGATTTTAGGTGAATAGGCTTCTGGCCAGTTAATGTTTGGTGAGTTACCCTAGAACTAATATATCAATGGATAAAAACAACTACTAGGGAAAACTAGGTGGAAGGATTTGTCTTCAGAATGGAGCTGTGCTCTGATATCCTTTGGGCAATTCTTTTCGAGCAGTCATAGGAAACTGAAAGAGCAGTAAGAATACTTAACTATTTTTCATATCAATTTCCTATTATAAAATACTTTTTAAATATCTGATATGTATAAATGATTCATATTAATACACCAGGTATCTCTTTGTGAGGAATAACTATAGTTTATTAGTTTAACAATTTTAAGAGTAACTAATTAAGACCAACTATAGGTTCTTAGATGGGTCCATGGGAACAAGAGGGTTCACATAATCAACTAACACTGATTTACTAAGCAAACTGAATTGCTGAGATTTCCTTTCAAGAGTAACCAAACAATTTGTGGTGTTGACCTTTCACATTCAAGGGCTGCTGCTTAGATTTTTACTGTAACACCAGATAACTCATCCTTCCTCAAATAATGTCATACCCTAGGTTGCAAAGCAGTGACCCATCAACTGCATTCAGTGCACTGATATGGGTATTTCGTAGCATGGAATGTTAAACATTTTTAAGAAAACCCTCAACTCAATAGATTTTAGGTAATAAAAAGGGTTTTTTGTCTTATCCCGAAAAAAAATATTGCGTAATCTAGAGATGGTTGACCCACACTCTGTTGGGCAGTGTAGTTCTGAACTGAGAACTGACTAATTCTAACTACTCTTATTTATGTTATCTCTCAGTTTTTAAATGAATGAATTAGTCTGAATACTTTTCACAGAATATCTTTGAGGGAAGTACATTCCTATAGCTACAGTAATATAAGTGAAGAATATCCTGTGAGATGTCCTGAATTATATCCAAAGGTGTTCTTACTTAAAATAAATATGTTGCCTATGTTTTAAGGCTTATAGTTCAAGAACTAGAACCTGGCATCAACTTATTATACTTACTTGTCTTATCTTTCTTGGTGTATTTTATATTTCAGCTATATAAATTATGTTTCATTAAATAAGAATATAAGCTATGTTCCATTAAATGAGCTTGTAGATTAGACTCACATCCTAAAAAAGTTAATATTTGTTGGGCACTATATGGTAAGCACTGTGCTAAGTGATCGTCAAAACTTACCTCACATTGTCTCCTCAAATACCTAATTTTCACATTGGGCAGAAGGAGACTAATGAAAATTAATTTATTTGTCCAAAATTTATACACAGAAAACCAAGAGGTGGTGTACACTCATATCTGTCTACTTAGAAACCCATAAACTTCTTTGAACACCTTGTTTTTGTATTTCTCTTAATTTACTCCTCCATTTTTCTTTACTTTGTTTATAAATTTTCCTTTATTGGTGCTACATGCCAGTTACCCTTTTCCATGAGATCAGCTTTTTTGAGTGAAGACTGTTTTTCTTATAGAGAAAATTGTATAGTAGAAGTTGAGAATATTTTCTGACAGATTTTACATTTCTTTCTTTTTTTCTACCATTGTCTTCCCCAAAGCTACCTATACATTTAATTCCTTAAATCCTGTGAGTTTGAACACTTCTGTTCTCTGTCATCACTGCAGTGTCTCAGAAAAGAATCTCATTCCATATGCTTTCAGGCACTCAAGGAACCAAAACATGAAAACCTGGAATTTGTCATTACCCATTTGGCCTCTGGTCCATCAAATCCAGTAGCTTGCCTCCAGGAGAGATCAGTCCTTGACTCCTCAAAAGAATCTCTTCTCTCTATTATGTATTTGGTTAATTGGAAAATGCTGTTTTTTAGGTAAAAGATCCTGCATCATTTGGATAGCAACCAAGCCAGCCATATGGGAAGGAAAATAATCTAGTGAGTTGCAAAATAAGAAATCATGGTCCATGTGTTCCTTCTGATGGTTTTCTTTGGGATATGAGGTACTATCTTTTTGTGTTTCAGTTTATAGCTGTTAAATGGGGATATCCTTGGCTCTGTTACTAAGATTTGAGAATATAATGAATATGCATATAATAACTAAATCTTTTTACCAAAAAAAGGAACTCTTTTAGAGAATTCCCTTTCCTGACCACCAAAGAATGTTATCAACTGACCTGGCACTCTTCACAAAGTTAGTGATTTCACCTCTTCTCCTTTCATGCACTAGTCCATTTGTGAAAATGTGTTGAGTACTTTAAAATACTGGATGACAGCTTTGCTGTAGAAGTAAACTGGCCAATAAAAGCCTATGACAATGTTTCCTGCATTTGCTCTTCTATTCCTATTCCTTGTCTAAAACCAATGACTTCCTGGAGAACAAAACACACTACTAATAAATATGGCAGAGATAATGACAAGGCCAGAATGCTCATTTCAGCTACATTGAGAATAAGAATTCTGTTTATCTATGCATTGCTGTAGCAAATCTTTTTTCTAGAGAACGAAACACCAGGAAAGAGGTATACATTCTTTATTTAACACCGACCAGCAAAAGAGGAGAGGGTCTGGAAGAGTGTCTGGTATCAGACCAGGTGGTCAAGAGAACCATTTGATAAGTGTATGTGTTGTCAAGAAATCTTGTCCTCCCCAAGGAGTAAAAAGAAAATGGCATCAGGCTTTCATGAGAAGCGGAGCATGCTTAACTGGGACTGCGAACAGTGTACTTGCTGAACTGGGGACTCATGTATAAACAAATCAGGTTGAATGAGTTCAAAAAACTGTATTTTAAACTGTAGTTGTCATTCAAATTGTGTAGGTGCTTCAAAGTGGTGATGTCAATGAATTCATTCAAATTGTTTTCCTAGAATGAGTCAACTTTAAGAAATGTGAGAGGTTTCATAACCACCAAGCAGTCTTTGTAAATCCATCTTGTTACTTATGTGAGGGTCCTGTGAAAATACAGTGTGAAATTCACTCCCCTGGAGAATAGGATAAATCTTTCTGGAACGATTTAAGTAGGATCATGTCTAGATGCAAGGGAATTAATAGTTTGTTTTGTTTTGTTTTGTTTTGTTTTTTAGCTTCCTAGGGCCTTTATATTTCTGTGAAACACCACAGATAGTGAGTAGATACAAAACACTTTAGTCTTGTGATAGTCTTTTCTTTGTCTCTACACATCTTCAGAGAATCTCTATTACTGTACTTAGGAATTTGACCAGAAAATAGACAAAGATGAAAATGTCCTCTGGAGAAATTGCCACACAAAAAGCATAGCTGAACCCCTGGTTATACCTTGTGGGTAAAGCACTCATAAGATCCAGGTGCATTTATTTAAGGATAAGATTTCATAGCTGTTCTGGAGCTAATTATTACTTAGAAGTCTATCTTTGTTTACGATTTATAGATTTATTATTTTGCCAAAGTTCAAAATCTTGTCACAAAAGACCAATCAGTAAAAAAAAAGTTTGACTGAATTTGCTGGTCATGGAGTAGCAGTAAGAAGTATAATGTTAGCTACAAAAAGAAAAATATCTATGAAAAACTGAAAAGAAATGATTTTGTAGTCTCTCTTGCACAAAACATGGGGTGTACATTTTTTGGACCCTCTTTATCTCATGCTGAAACAACCTTTGACCTATAGTCATAGCTTTGTTAATTATTTGTACCTTTCATAATTCAGCAAAACTTTATTTGGGTTTATCTTTTTTCTTTGACATTAACTAGTACTTTACTCAATTAAGGTAAACATTCCAAATATGTTTGTAATGCGAAAAAATAACATGGAAGAAGTTTGAAATGAACCAATAAGCATCACCAACATACTCTTATAAATTTGTCAATGTTACAGGCAAAATAGAACTTTGACTTCTCTCCTGAAACATCTGTGACACAGTTTAAGGAAATTCAACAGGTTAGTTCGTATACCTGATAAGTTTGCGTAGCATCTTTGATACTTTTACGGAAACCTCCCCAACATTCTTCTATTAGGTCAATAAGCCACTAAGCCCATCTTTCCAAGAGGGGTAAGATATACAGGAAGACCCAGGAAATGAGTTTCGTATATTGATTCAGTTACTGTTGTGAGGTTACAAATACAGCATGAAGGCTATTGAGGCCATTTTGCTTAGCATGTGAGCAACCATTGGAAGGGTTAATGAATAGCCACAATTTTAAAGATCACATTTATGTGATTTAATCACCTTTAAATACCTGAAGAAAAATTAAGAGATCCGGTCCATCTCATGAGGTGCTCCATATAATAAAACATTATGGCAGACTTAGAGGTATTGGATTTTATAGTGTCTTTATACTAAACATACCACATCGATCATTTCTAACTGATAACGCTTTAATTAGTCAGGTTATTTAAATGTGAAATGGTGACCTAATGGAGTTTTATGCCTGATAATAGCCAGGTGGAAGAGAACATATGAATAACAGGATCCCTGTTCTGTTGGTAGATGATAAGCAAGTCGGTATCTTTACATTTTAAAAAATTTTAATAAAGTAGCAAAACTTTATTTGGGTTTATCTTTTTTCCTTGACATTAATTAGTACTTTACTCAATTAAGGTAAACATTCTAAATAGTTTGTAATGTGAAGAAATAACATGGAAGAAGTTTGAAATGCATCAGACTGATAAGTTTATCTGAAACAACCATGAAGTACTATATTAATATATTAAACTAGCATTAGAAATTAATTCATTAAAAAAGAAACTAATTTATTCTGTGCTTGTGAGGATATAATAAAACTGCTATCTTCACATAAAGGTAGCAAGATGACACAACTTCTCAAAGGAAATTTGAAAATATGTGTTTCTAACTAATTCTATTGCTGGAATATTATCTTAAGGACATAGTCAAAAATACAGGACGAAAAGCTCCGTCCACTAGTATATGGATAGCAGCATTATTTATACTAGTAAGTAATTGGAAATAAATTAAATGTCCAACAGTAAGGTAGTTTATATTATAGTATGTTACATGGCTATTAAACTCATACTTATGGGGTCTATTTAACAGCATGAAAAATGCTTATGTCCTAATGTTAAGTGAAAAATTTATAGAAAACTATGTACATACTATTATTATAAATATATGTTAATTATATGTGTGTTTGTTTAAAAAAGATTTGAAACCAAGTAAAAAAAATTATGTACAAGGAAACAAGCCTGAAGGAAATATATGTAATTATGTATTTGGTGGTTATTGTTCTATTTTTCTTTTGTAATGTGTTTTAATTGTTTTTATGATAAAAAATTATAACTAAAAAGTAAATCCTACTGCATACAAAACTTCACTCCCCACCCCATAGACAGAAATTTAGATAAATTATGGAACTAGAAGAAGAAGAAAATAAAAGGAGGTCAAGTTGAAAGTTAATAACAAAGTAGTGGATAAAGAAATATGTAAGCATAAGGGGAACATTCCTGTGGGAGGTCAAGCAAATATGAACAGATACCTAGACGGCCTTGAAATTCACTGTTCACAAGTGAAATTTGGAGATCAGTTGCATAGGGAAATCGTAAAAAAAAAAAAAAAAAAGCAACTAAAATTCAGCCACATGGTAAATGGAGAGATGAGGGACAATGCATGACCTGAATCACATCCAGCTTCTTGAACAGTTCTCCTAGCCTAATCTGTGAATTTTGCTGAGTGCTGAGTAGCAAGGCAGGTTATCAACACTAAAGACTTGGGTCAGAGCCAGAAGTTATCCCAAAGGAACTTGGCTAAGCAGGAGCCTATTCAAAGAATTGAAGATAGAAGGCTATTTAAACAAGTTGTAAACTATTGAGCTGAAGTGGTGGCCACTTGTGAACGGAACATTCATATTCCACCATGATAACTTTGAAAGAGGAGTGGTCTCCAAAAAATAGCAAGCCATCTTTGAGATATTGTTGGCAGTAAACAAAACAAGGGGTTGCAAAAAGCATGTGCTTTTTGAGACTTCATATGATGGTTACTTGTTCTGGAGTTTCCAACTTTATCTACCAAATGTGTCTGTATGTCATTAATAAATAAACACTTTTATGTATGCATATAGAGGGAAGTGTTTGTGGAAGTAAAAGGGTTAGTGGATTTGAGGATAAATGTTGTATTCTGAAGGGTAATGGTTTGGTCATATTGTAGACTCTATGCCCTGATGATATGAGTGTGTAATCAAATTATACTACCTGTTAATGTCTTTGTACTGGCATACTCAAAAGTAGTCTACACTTGACTCCATTTTCTCACCTTACATTTGTTGTTGACTGCTCTTTAATTCCTTGGAATTTGGATTCCATTTTCATCACTTCATTAGTGTTTTTTAAAGTCTTTCCTTACTTACAAGTAGCCATTGGCTTTTCCTTTTTCCCTCTGCATATTTCCATATGCACACACCTTTGGCTTTGTTTTCATACCAGTTGGCCTTTTTTCCTAATTGGATAAAAATGGCTAACATTTAGTGAGCATTTACTCTGTACCAGGTATTGCACTAAGAATATCAATAGATGTTACTTTGAATTCTTTTCCGGTCCAGGTTGGAGTAAGGGGTCCTCTGATGTTGGGCTGGGATAGTTACCTTGATTCACTTCTCCCTTGAAATCATTTCCAGGTATAGTATAAGAATAAGAATAAGAATAAGAAGAAGAAGAAGAAGAAGAAGAAGAAGAACAGAGGAGCTTGCTTTCACAAAGAAAGTCATATCAGTTAACTAGACTTTCTCTTTACTATAAAACCAATTTGGAAATTATACGAGAAAGGAGCATCTTTACAAAGGAGATGCCTTTGAGTGTTAGTAGCATTTGCCTCTTTGTTTCTTTCCCAGCTCAGTGTTAAGTGGACATCTGACAAGGGAATATTTTTGGCCCTCATATCCAGTTGTCTGTCCCCCTGGTAATAGTAACCAAGGAATTATCTTTGTGTTGTGTAGATCTCAGTAAAAAGTGCCACGAAGAGCGCTTGCTATTGCATCGATACAGAGAAATTTATTATAGGAATGCAAATATCATACATATGGAAGGTTTGAAAATTAAAACAAAAAAAATAATAGAGGTCTCTTTGTATCCAACTCAGTGAGTCCAAGGTTTGAATTGGAAAACAGTAGAGGCGGGAGAGGTGAAATGGCATTTCACCCAAAGGCACATTCCGGGAGGATGTTTTAACTCAGCCTCTCATTTGCTGCCCTTCCTTGCCTCTGTGTTTTTGAATTGTCCCTTCTTTCTGCCTTTTCTTCTCCCTCCTCCCGTTTCCCTGTGGTTACAAACTGCTGTTGAAGTCGAGCATAGGTAGGGTGCTGTGACAATGGCAGAGAGAGAGAAGAGAGGCACTGTTTCTATTCAAACTCTCTATATCTTTCCTCATTCTTTCTTTCAGCAAGCATCCCACATGAACTGTGGAGAACACACACACACACACACACACACACACACACACACACACACACATTCTGTGCCAGAGCAGATCTCCTGAAAACTGCTGCCAAGTGGCTGCCGCCCAAGAGACTGCAGAATTTCTGGCACTAGGCAGAATCGATGACTGCAGCCAAGTGATTGTTGCTGAACTTACCTGTGTCGAAAGGTCAGCCTTGCGGTGCTAAGGCTGGGCACAGTCACTGAAGGCAAATTGGATTGTGAATGGAGGCCCTGAGGCATGTTCTGCACTTTGCAACTGGTCTGGCAGGCTCCTCCACCTCCTGAGTCTGCCACAGGCATGGGAAACACCTGGGCAGTGACAAAGGCAGGTAAGGCAGCTTCGCCAAGGTACAGTATCAGGTACCTTTGTTTTGCCCAGAAAACCGTACAGTGATGGCCACGCTCTTAGCAAGTGATTCTCCAATACACTGCATTGTGATGAAGTTCCAGATCTTTGCATGAGCTATTTACCTCAACACTTCAACTCTACAATCGTGTGTTATTTGAGTGGATCCTACACTGATTTGTAACTTACATAGAAATCTTAACCAATTCAAGACAGCACTAATGAGTCAGAGCACAGCTTGGACATTGTTCTGCGTACATATTCGTCTGTGTTTGTGTGCGTGTGTGTGTGTGTGTTCATGGGTTTAAAAAAGAACCATGGGTTATCAAAAGAATACCTCAAAGTGTAAGAACCAAAGTTATTTAACCATTGGTCACTTTTGTTCCTCTCTTCTTCCAAATGAAAAATAGGTAAAAGAAAAAAATACCATCTAATTTGTAAGAGGGTCAGAGGGATGGATGAAATAATAACTTCTTTATGAGTGAAATGCATCTTCAACTTCCTGTGACTGCCTCCGTGCCCAGGGAGCCAACTCTTCCTCCTTCCTACCTGCTGCTATGGAAGATGAGTCTACCCCCTTCATTCTGCCATCTAAGTCTAACCCTTTTACCTTCCTCGTCACACACCCTTTCACCTCTTCAGGAACTGTATTCTATTGCACGCCTCCTCTCCTGGTAACTTCAACTAACTTCCTCCCGTTAGTATTTAAATGTGATCTAGTCTTTCTTTCTTACCTTTTAGGAAAACCTTCCTCAATTCTACGGTACCTTTCAACTCCCCTGTATCTTTCACTACCAAACTCATTAGAGTCTGATCTATACCTGTCATCTTTATACTGCTTCCCATTCTCTCCTCAGCACACTGAACTCTGGTGTCCACCATCACCATCTGACTTTTTTATTTTAATTTTAATTCTTTGCTTATTTGATCAGTCAGCACCACTTGATCCTATTGACTATTTGCTCCATTAGAGGTGTTTCTTCCCTTGGGTTTCAGTGACACCACACTCTAGTTGGTGACTTCTGCTTCTCTCAAGAAGTCCTTCCTGCTGTGTCTTTGTTGCATGTAGAAAGGTAATTCAGGATGATTCTCACTGATCTAATATAAATATTTTAATCTTATTTTTATAATAGCTAATATAATATCAGTTAAAATCTATGGGATTCCAATAAACTTTTGATCATCAATTTTAAAGTCACTGTATTATTACCATTACTTTATAGTGGTATAAGCACCTAGGATCATCTATCATTTGACTCCAGATCTATTCTTGCCTCTCTTTTTCCCATGAAAGTGCTAAATACTTCATGAGGGCTATCATCTTTATTTTAATGGGATTCTTTACAGTATCACCCATAATTTCATCTTACAGCTATTACAGCAGCGTCAGTATGAAGTATTCATGTTACTATCAGCTTACATTTAGTGAGCAACTGCTATGTGCTAGGTATTCACATTTGTAATGATCTCAACTCTATTCCAGTAAAAGGTGTAGTATAGAAACAATAACAATTAATTATTCTAGTCCAGAACAAGTCTGCAGAATTAGATATACTTATGTCCCAATATTAAATTAACAAAGATAAGATTCACACCAAGTCT
This sequence comes from Panthera leo, assembly GCF_018350215.1. NCBI lineage: Eukaryota > Metazoa > Chordata > Mammalia > Carnivora > Felidae > Panthera > Panthera leo. Next base: position 60,287,967 of record NC_056695.1, on the reverse strand, counting down.
ACCTAATACCCAAAACATATTTTCTTTTCGTTGTACATACTTACATTCTTCACTATAACCCAATGTTCTGGTTCAGAACACTACAATTTAAGATTGTCTAAATAGTTAAGTGATAGCTTCTTATCTGGTCCTTTCTACTCTAATACATGACTTTCAAAACATTGAAGCCCCTCAAACCCCAACCTTTTTGGAATGACCAGAAACATTTCTCAGATTTCTTTTATAAAATTTTCATTTTCCCTGTATTGGTTGTTGGTTGTTGACTTTGACAAGGCTTGCTACACTGTCAAGTAAATTTCAAAAAATTACTCTAAAAAGACAGCACACACTCTGATTGTCCATGTGAGGGCTTGGCACAGGGATGAGACAGAAAGGAGTGACATGTGGAACTATAAGAGAACAAATAGAACTAATTGGCTACAGGGCAACTAATTGGCTGGTGGAGGGGGAGTGATTTTGTTCCCCTTCTCCCAGGGGATATTTCACAGCCTGGAGACATTTTTGGTTGTTACAGCTTGGGGAGTGGGCACTGTTACTGGCAACTAGTGGAGAGAGGCTGGGGATACTGCCAAAAATTGTACAATGCACAGAACGGTTCTAGCCTCGCTCTCCCGCAACAATGAATTTTCAAGCTCAAAGTGTCAGTAGTGCAGAGGTCAAAGAGACCCTGCTGTAGAAAACGGGAAAAGAAGGAAAAAAGGAGACTTTGCAATTTTGAGTCTCTGTGACAACAGACATGGAGATTTCAACCAGAGCAATTAGAAGCCCAGAAGTTTTGCTGCATTATTGGATAAGGGGATGAATCATTTCAACCAGCTTGAGCTTGCGGTTAATGTGAGAGACACAGCTGGCAGAACCAGGAGGCAGAAACCTTGTTAAACTAAAGCAAGAGGAAGAGGAAATGTGGATATAGAAGTAATTCACCTTGGGGTGATAGTTGAGACCACAGAAGTGGTTGAAATGTTCACAGACATGTGGGAAAAGAAGAGTAAAGGCATTTTACTGGGACTTTAAAAACATACATCCTTCATATAAATGGTGTATTTTTAAGTGATATACAGTAAGAATTATTCCTGCTATGCCCATCTGTTTCAACATGAGGAATCAAAATTTGAATACCAACCTTTCTAAAATAAAGGTTTCTGGACAGATTTAGTTTCACTTGTGTTAATAGTTTGTTTCTTCTACATTAATATCACACTTTCCCTTTGAAGCAGAGGTTATCAAATTTAATATTTATTTTTGCTTAGGGTTTACATGTTAAGATGATAATGTGGCAATGGTAAGAGTAGCTGAAGATATTTTGCTGTAACTCTAGATCAGAAGAAGGATGTATATAAAGAGAGGTGTAGCCTAGCTCTTTTTTTTTTTTTTTTTTTTTTCCAGTCTGTCTGCTTTCTGGCTTGGTTTCAAAGCACTTAATAGTTTCAGCTTATACTTGCTAAACATGGAAACATTGAAACACCACACCCTTGTGTTGCTTATAATGAATAGTGTCTTTAGCACAAACGTATTTTTATCAAAGCACCTAGAGACAGCCTGCCACACCTGTCATGTTATTACTCAGCCATACTCTCTGGCTGCCCAGTCTTATTGTGGAGAAGTTGTGGGGGGTAAGGAGCTGCTAAGTTAAGCAACCTGCAGCTGAATAATTTTAACAACCCGGGCTGAGGATCATTCCACTGCATCTCTTTCTTCCTCCAAAGCAAGACCGACCCATAATCAAATTAAGAAGTTCTTATTTATGGATACTTGTAACTTCACTTATCTGATCCTAGAAAACTCCTAGGTTGTTTAGAAATATTGCTACTGAAGAATAAAATGTTGGCAGATAAGACACCCACTGGTTCTGTAGGAAGGATGAGTTGGCAACATCTGGGCCCTCCCTCCAAGGCCTTCAGGCACAGGGAGATTTGGAGTTTCCCGGATTAAGGAACCAGTTTGGTTCCTCTTAACTCCCTTATAAAAATTTCTTGACTTTATTGGTTGTGTCTTATGAAGATTCATGGCTTCATCTGCTCTGTCTTTTGAATAATATTTACAGCTTCGTTAGCCATAGCCTTAAAAAAAAATCTTAACCTTATTATTCAAATAGATGTCTCATCATGCTGAATAACGCATGACCTACACATGCTAAGAATAAACTGGATGGTGCCATGAAATCTTCCACCCACGTAACTGGAAATGCATGGAATGCAAAACTGTATCTCAACTGCAGTGCTCTGTGCAGAAATGGCTTTTCATGTTGGTAGAGGAAACCACCCATTCATACTTCGTTAGAATGGTCTGGAAGTGTCTGTGTGGCAATTTCTCCCTGAGGCCTGCTTTCGTATCTGAAATTCTTACCATTACATACAATTCTTTGTCTAAGACATCATTTCAGTAAAAACACCTATAAAGTGCATAGAAATATTCTAGAAGGGTAGGAACATTGAGTCAGTTGAAACACAGATAGGTTTTTCCTAATTTGAGCCCTGTTTCTTGGAAAGTAGAGCTCTGACAAAATAGAAGGAGAATATTTGAGCAAGGTAAGAAATCAGCAATATTCAAGTATTACTAATGGGCCTATTGTAGTGGCAGTAGGTAGACAAGGCTGGAAAAAGCTGAGGCATGAGGCAAGGATCCATTGAGGCAAGCATGCTGCCTGAGGAAGCAGAGCATGCCCTTTGGGCTGTGGCCATTAGAAACCTATCCTTGAGACACAGAGATGGGTCATTTCTAGTAACAGCAACAGGAACAATAAATCAGTAACAGTTAACTTCAAGTATTCTTTATTGGGTTCCAGGACCTTGGCTATATATTTCACATTAGTTATCTTATTTAATTCTTACAACAACTGCAGATGAATAAACAGACTCAGAAAGGGTAAAACCTACCCAGGGATGAAGTTAAGAAAGTGGGAATAATTGGGATTATAAATGAGGTTGTTCTGGTTCCAAATTCATGATATTAGCCAGCATTCATATTGCATCTTTATGATCTTTCCCCTTGTTTTCTCTCCCTCTTGTCATCCCTTCAAACTTATCCTTGCCATATGCTGTTTTCCCTGCCTAGGATGTCTCTGCCTTCTTTTCTACCTACTGGAATGCTTTTTTAATTTCTTGAGAAATAAGTGAAATGGTGAATACCACCTCTTTTAAAAATTTTTTCTTTAATGTATGATCTGTTGCATTCATATTGTAAGTAACCAGGAAGATAAGGCTCTATTCCCCACCAGATTGTAAGATAACTTTTTTTATTATAATGTTTGCAGAACAGAGTCTAACTTTGCTCATTGAACACAATAGATAACCATTAGACATTTGTTGAGTGAGTAAATTCAGTCATAGGTATCCTGTAAAATTAGAGAATAAGAAATTTTCATCCTGAAGTTAACAACAAAGGATTAATTATGTTTTCTAGAGTTGATTTTAGAAGGCAGAAAATAACTTAGTACTTTCAAGAATATTTTCATTTTTTAATGAACTAAAATTTTCATTAGCTGTCCGGACAATTGTTATAAAGGTCACTAATTTGCTTGTGATTGGATAATTGAATTTTGTTGTATATCTTCAAGTGACATAAGAATGGAAAAAACTATATACATACATATACATATAGTTTTTCCATAGTTTATACCTTTGAGGACCCATAATTGCAAACTTCTGCCAAAGGCGAATATATGCACTGTAAAAATGAGGAAAACAAAATACGTGCCAATTTATTATTCAGTGCATTTATGAATAAATGATATAAATGGGTGTTAGGAGATATAAATATGTATGCTACAGATAGAAAAATACCTTATAAGTAACTTTAAAAGAGACATATAAAGGTGCTGTAAGTGTGGGAAACACATCACATATGGCCCTAAAGACATAATGCGAAACATCAGAGAAACACGTGGTTGCTTTTTGTGGTCCTAGGAAACCAGAGATGTGTATTTACCCATTTGTAAATTTTTGTGTGTGTGCCTTGATGATAGCAAGTTCTTTACAAAATTAAAACAAGATAGATAAGTCCCTCCACCTACTTATACTTTTTAAAAATAGAAATTGTTTGTTTTATATTTCCCAATATTAAATATAAATTGGAAATGTAAATACTTCTGAAATGGAGAAAAATTTATAGGAGAGCTATCTTGTCCCTGCAGTTTCCTCTTCCTCTTAGCCAGTGGGACGTATTTTAGTAACTTTGTTAAGCCAAATCAAACTGAGTGTGTGTATGTGTGTAGGTGTATGTATGTGAGTGTATCTCTCCTTACTCTTTGTAATTTAAGAACCGAAAGTAGCTGATAACTCCACTGGCAGCTTAGGATATGAATATCAAAATGGTGCATTTATATACACTATTCTCTGGTTCTAGACTGAACATAATCCATCCACCCATTCATTTACTTCATGCACAATAATTGAGAACCAACAGCTTTTCAGGCTGGAGTACAGAAAAGAATGTGCCATAGACTCAGTCTTGAGGACTTAGTCCGGAGGAATAGGCATACTTATAAACCAAAAATGTGACAAATACATACATTTTTAGTGTTCTATTTGAAGATCTGATGCTGTTTTAACCTTGGATTCTGGATGAAGGATACTTAAAACGTTTGCCCAAGAAGAACCACCCAATACAGATTGCTGTGTACCACACAATTCTTAGCTGTGTGATAAGTTTTTAAATGTTAAGGGCAGGTAGCACTAGCAAATTACCCGAGCTTCAGGGCTCTGACCTCAGTTTTAGCCACTCATGAATCCACTGGGAGTCATGCCGTGGGGGCTTCCTGTCCTAACTGACATCTGTCATCTGAAGAGCATTTTATTTCTGGTCTAGATTTGGACTAGCAGAGAGCAGCAGATAGGGTAAGAAACTGAATCCATTTCTCATGATATCTGAAGGTAAAACCCTTGAAAGTCCTGGCTATGCACCATCATAGGCACAGAAAAAAGTTACTTTGTCCTTTTCACTCTCTTTATCTGCTCAATTTATAGGGCATTATTGCTTAATGATTATGCCTTGAAGCTAGGCTTTCCGAGTTTATCACTTAGTTCTATCATTTGCTGTCTGTGTGACTTCAGGCAAGTTATTTAACTAGTGCCCATTTCCTCGACTGTAAATGTAAAATAACAACACCTGCTAATAAGATTGTTGTGTAGATGTAGTTAATGAATGCATGCAAAGCAATTAGAGCAGCACCTGACATATATAGGCAGTGCTATTGTTATATTACCAAGTTTTTATGACACTTGTTTTTGCTGGGCCCCCGGAAGGCAACAGACTCCTTCTCAATATAATACTCCAGACAACCACTGTCTCTGGATTGGAGTTGCACATGAGGTAAAATTAATTTGTTAGCATTATCCTATGGAGGTATAAAGATCTTTCTACTATTATAAGAAAAGTCCTCTGAAAACCAGCTCTAAGCAGTCTTACAGGACATTGTTCTTATTAACCTGCCAACTGGTCCTTTTATAGAAAGCATCTCATAACTCAAGGGAACTATCCCTGCCAGAGGTATTTGCATTTTAACAGACTTACTAAAAATATACATGGCTTCACAATCCTCAGGTATAGTGTTTTGATGGTGAAATTCCAGGTATCATAATCAATAGTGAGGGAGCGCGGATCTCCCACAATGAATTGAGATACTCAGGGGGCCTGAAGCTGACCCAGTTTAGTTGCATCCTCTGGCTATCTGCAGGAGAAAATCTTCTCTGCAGAAAGGTTTCCCCAGTTCTCAATGAAGGACTGAAGGACTCCTACAAATAAGACTAAGAAATGAGCTCCTAATAAAAAATCCTTGCATGTCTGAGGAAGCCACTTTGACTTAAAGTTCTAGGACTAACAGACAATAGATTTAGAACCTTGAGATACTTGAATTTTTTCAGGTATGGAGTATACATGTAGAATATCACATAAAATGTTACATGCAGTAACTATATAATAATTAAAGACATAAAGGATGCAGAAGTTACCAGTCAATAGAAATGTATTAAGAAAGAACAAGGAAAAATGGAAAAGGAAAAAACTCTAAATATGTAAAACACTGTTGACAGAATGATAAAATAAAACTCAACTATTACAGGTAGCATATTGGAACCAAGGTTAGAATGAAAAGGTCTGACACACAGAATGGAAAAGAGGTGATATGTAAAGAGAGATAGTTGGATGTGAATTTTCCAGACCTGATGAAAAAAACATGTGAATTCTCAGATTTTGGAAGAGTAATGCAGCCTAAACAGGATAAACAAAAAGAAATTCACACATTGTTGTGCAATTGCAGAACATCAAAGACAAAAAAAACCTTAAAAGCACCCAGAGAGAAAGAACAATTAAACTGAAACAGTAAGTGGAGTGACAGTGTCTTTCTCAGCTGCTTCTAGTAGAAGCAGTTCCGCATAATGGAATAATGGAGTAATGTTCCCAAAGAGTTGAAAGGAAGTAACTTAAGAACCATTCATCTGTATACTTAGCAAAACTATTATTCAAGAATGAGGGTGCAGTAAAGACACTTTCATAAAAATAGAAGCTGAAGACAAAATTTACTACTGAAATTCACCAAAATCACTGCTTTAGGGAACTTTTTTTTTTTTTTAACGTTTATTTATTTTTTTTCTGAGACAGAGAGAGACAGAGCATGAACGGGGGAGGGGCAGAGAGAGAGGGAGACACAGAATTGGAAGCAGGCCCCAGGCTCTGAGCCATCAGCCCAGAGCCCGACGCGGAGCTCAAACTCACGGAGCACGAGATCGTGACCTGAGCTGAAGTCGGACGCTTAACCGACTGAGCCACCCAGGCGCCCCTTTAAGGAACTTTTAAAACAATGCTTCCCACACTTTTTGGTCTTTGGGACCCTTTTACTCTCTTGAAAATTTTTGAGAGCCCCAAAGAGCTTTTGTATATGTGGGTTGTATCTATCAATATTTATAGTATGAAGATTTAAAAGGAGAAATTAAAAATAGTATTTATCAATTCACTTAACAATAAGTTTAAAAGCTACTGTATGCTAACATAAATGTAACATACTTTTTATGAAAATAATATATTTTCAAAAAATAATGAGAAGAATGGCATTATTATACATTTTTCCATCTCTCTTTAATATCTGGCTTAATAAGAGACAGATTCTTGTATCTTCTTCTCATGCCATGTAGCTCCTGGAAGATCCCACTGACAGAGTAGAGTGAAAATGGCAAATAATTTTTAGTGTTTTTATGGAACTACTTCTGACCTCATGGATCCGTTGATAGGGTCACAGGTACATACAGAGATCTCTGCCCGATAACTTTTTGAGAGCTAATGTCTAAAATATGTCCTACAAGAAGAAAGTACATGAGACTACAGGGAGACATGAGATACAAGAAGTAATTTTAGTAAGAATAAAGTGGCAAAATATGCAAATTTGCAGATAAATATGTGTGACCACAGTAAGAATGATGCATTTAATTGGTAGAGTACATATGAGCATGGATAATAAATGTTTAGAATGAAGAACAGATAGTAATGATAAACATAATACTAGTAATAGCAGACGTTATTTATTGACAACTAGTGTGTCAGATCCTATGCTGAGCACAGTCGTTTAATCCTGACAGTAAATTTGTAACATAACTACTCTTATGATCATTCTTTTTGTAGTTGAGAAAATTGGGGCCCACAAAAGTAAAGTTACTTGTCTAGGGTTGCAAAGTCAGTAAATGATGGGCCTAAGATGCTAAACCTTGCGATCTGACTCCAGGCACTGCAGTGGAAGCAAATGATGTCTAAAGTTAGAAAATAAAAATGTAGAGGTGGAGAGTAATTTTGCTAAGGGGATAAATAAATTAATATCTAATGGCTGCCTTGTATATGCTTAGCTGAAGCATAGATATTATGGAGAATTTTAAGTCTCCATTCTAGTGGGGTCTGCAATCTTGTGGGCATAAAAAGTCTTAGGCACATGAGAAATGTATACATTATAACACAAAATCATGTTTTCAGACCTATAGACATTTCTGGATAATGACATTGTATACAAGTATGGGGGCAGAGCATGAAGGAAAAGGATTTGAGGTTGTGTTAGAGGGTGAGTGGAATATGGATCAACCAAGAGGTGGTAGGAGCGTATCAGTGGACGTTTGAGCAATGGGAAAAAGAATAGACAATGAAAAGTGCTTTAATATTGTACAAACCACATTTGAAAGATGATAAGTCTGTCATATATAATATATGAGAGTTATTATGGATGTTTCCAAACTTCATGTCAGTGGTGTCCTGTGGGCCCCGTGGCCTTCATCTTTAGGCAGATAACAGACCTGTTATAACAGTCTCCTGACTGTGTGGTCTTCTGCAGCGTTTTCCTCTTCTTTTTATCAATTCTCTTTATATTCATCTGGTCACCAAATTTTCATGTGTGTCTTTGAGTTGTTTTATGTTGCTGAAAAACGCTTGATGTTGCTGTATCCAGGAAATAAATCCAGTGTGGTGAGGGAAGAAACACTCTCAAGACCTGGAATAACAAGACCTTTTTTTGGCTGCTCTATTGACTACACATGACCTGAATCAGCTCTTTATTCTCCAGTCTTTTCATCTCTGACCTGGGGAGGGCAGCCACATTACTGCTAGACAATGTTGAAAAACACTGACTCATTCTGATAAAGGAGGATTGCTAGAAATCATTGACTAAAATCCTAAAACTTTTCATTGCTATTTTAATTTAAGCAACACTGTGCCATACGTTGTGTTTTAATTACTAGCTAGGTTTCTAAATGTAGACTGTAATTTGATAAAATATCTGTAATGTAGGCAAGCTACTATAGCTAAATACCCTCGCCATTTGCTGATACATATTGTATGTATACATGGGCACCATATGCACACATATGGCGACTTGCTATATGGCTGTAAGACTTGGACCTGTATTTGTATCAGTTCCATTTGTGGAGGTTCAGAATAGTGTTTATAGGAGAAGGAAAGAGAAAAATGGGACTGTCTTTGACAAGAATCAAAATCTGAAAACTTTCCTCCTCAACCATCCTAAGCACATGCATTCCACTCCTGACTTTGATAGTAATAATAGTTAATATGGATATAGCACTTCACAGTTTATGAAACATTCATGCATAGTTTTCATTGTGATTGTGGGGCACCTAACTGTGGGAACAAAGCCAGTGTAACGCCATCATGTGAGTAATGGGGAGGAGGTGTGGATTGGGTCTGTGAGCTATGCAGCATCTACATTGCAGGGCAAGTATTTGGTGATGAGGAGTTGGCCTTTATTATGTATGCAAAGGGAAGCCACTGAAAGGTTTTAAGCAAGAGAGTGACATGAATTAATTTACATTTTAGAGAATCTCCCAGATTGCCACATGGAAATGGATTGTGGGTGGATAAGGGTGAATGCATAGAGACCAGTTAGGAAGCTACTAAAGTAGCCTCCCTGAGAAGTGGTGGTGGCTTGCGTGTATTCACCTTGGAGCTAACGAAGCTTTATCTTCAGGGCCCCTTGCTTCAAAAGCTACTTCTTAGGCTGGGGAAGAGCCTGAGCAATGTATTCGTGACATCGTGTGTCTGGTGATATTAGTCAAAATAAGACATTTTAGCTATTAACTGTTGAGACAACTGTTTCTTTCCATTCTGACCTTCTGTCCACTGTATTTTCACTTGGATGGGGTGATATTAGAGTGGCTATAAGCATTTTTACGATCTTGTCAAGGGGAAGTTGAGTTGGGCATATGTCATTTTAACTACAATTTGGAAAGGTGTTTTGGAATGGTCCCGTCTTACAAATGAAGCATGCTTCTTTGATAATCTTTACGTTTATTGGAGAACCAAAGAAATACAGATTAAAAACTAATGATAAGAAACAAAAGTGATAAAGATGAACCACAAAATCCCTAGAAATTATTCTGACATGTAGAAGCAAATTGTGTAACCCTCAAATTTTCAAATTTCATTAATCCATTAAGAGATAAATTTTGAGTAGAAGTAATTGATAGTTCACTGATTGTTTGATAACCCAGTTAATGAAGAGGAGTGAATCACGTGGGCTTATTGGGAAAAGATGTAAATTTCTTGCTGTTTTGATAAAAGGAAGAGAACATGAAACGAATGCTATACCATTCCCAATGAGAACATCAACAAACTGCATAATGAGTTTTGCTGATTCTAAGAGTATTTAAGATGAGTCACTAAATATATAGAAAACTTGAAATGCTCTGAACTTTTAGAGCTCATCTACAGAAGAAACCATAAAAATTTGACAAAAGTCTGAAACATGTACATAGAGCTACAATAACACGCGGTGATACTGACATAAAACTGCTAAGCTCTCAGCAGCTATCCTCAACTTGTTGGAAGAAAGACTGAATTATCTATTGTCTTCACCAAAAACTATTTTATAAAACTGTTGTCGTATGAAGAGGTGATCAAAGAGTATGCAGCCATTTGTGTAGGAAAAATTATAGCGATGTGTGAACATCTCAACTAATAAAGATAGTATGTCGTTTTTCCAGGTTTAAAAATAAACTTTGTAGTGTTTTTCAGCTTAAAAAATGTGCACGTGTGTGTGATTTTCTTTTCCTCATTAAAAAAAAATATTCTTCTTTAACTTAATTTGTATGTGTAGCTCTTTAAATATGGCCTCTCAAATTCAACAAGCCTCAGGTTCTACCAAACCCGGCTCTGCCCTTCAACCTGGGTTGTGGCTGAGCAGATGGTGAAAAGTGGAGATATTTAGGATGTATTTTGGAGGTAAAATAAATTCTCCTATGGTTGTCTTTTCGAAGGGCTAGAGCCCCTTTCTGAGGGTGAGTGAGTTAAAACTGAGAAAAAATGTAATTCGTTTAGAGTCCTACAACTTGGAACTGACTAACTAGGATGGAATCTAGATATGTTAGGTTCAAGTGCCCTTGTCATTGTCATATTTGAAGCTTCGGTTTTCGTAGGGTGGTTTAGACGATTCAATTAGTTGATGCCAACAAAATGCTTCATGTGGTGTCCAGCACATTGTTGAGTGTGCTGATAAGTGTTGCTATTATTAAGGTGTTAAGAGGTTTATTCTTTAGGTGCACGTGTTTTGTTGTTTTAAATTGGGTGTTATTTATTTTTTTGTCCGCTTGCCAATCTCTCTGAGGGAGACAGCCCGCTCTGCTGTAAGTTTCCATTTTTGTTCAGTGGATAAAGGAGTCTCTCTTCTTTGCTCTCTACGTGTCACTTTTCAGCGAGGCAGCGCCCGTAACTAGGAGTGGCTGCTCCTAAGCAGCAGAGCCCTTCAGCTGATCAGCCTATGGAGCTTCAGCAGCTGATCATGCCTCAGAGCTGCTTGGGGAAACCTGTACATGGGACAGAAAGTGTACGTGCTTCAGTAGGGATGTTGGTGGTATCCTCATGTTTTGTTTTGTTTTATTATTTTAATCTTACTTATTTTTGAGGGGGGGGAGAGAGAGAGAGAGAGAGAGAGAGAGAGAGAGAGAATGAGCAGGGGAGAGAATGAGCAGGGAGAGAATGAAGCAGGCTCCAGGCTCTGAGCTGTCAGCACAGAGCCCGATGTGGGGCTCGAATTCGTGAACCTTGAGATCATGACCTGAGCCGAAGTCAGGCGCTTAACCGACTGAGCCACCCAGGTGCCACAGTGGTACCCTCATGTTTTAAGAGGTGGGAAAATGGAATCATGCATTTCCTGATGATACAGAACAGGGGAAGTCTTTAGGGCTCCAGTACTTTTCTAAAATAATCAGATCTAGCTAGTTTAGAATATTTTAGGCAGATTTAAGATGAGGAATGAGATGGGATGAGTCTAAATGTTACAGATTCTACACAGCAGAACATTCTCTAAATGATTTGCTATTGAAACTTGTTTCAATGACTAACAACTCTTAAGGTCTCTTTGGACTTCTCAATTACTTCTGTAGAACTTATTTTGTCACAGTTAACGAGGAAGAATAACATTTATCTCTTTGAGAACCACAATTTCATTCAGGGTTTTATTTTCTACATGTTATCATAATGAGTTCCTGCTTTATCATCCAATATGCTGATAGGCCCTCTCTTTTTTATTTTTAGTTTTAATTCTAAGATCAGAGACCTGAAGGCTTTCAGATATACAGGTACATGTTTAAATGCATGCACAAGTTGTTTTTGCTGGGAGAGAATGAGAGCTCTAAAATTGGGTGTTTTTGTAATGTTCCTTTCCATCTTCATGTAACAAAGACTATTGCTTCTGTTCTCCCAGGCTACCACACCCTTAATTGGTCATCATAAATCCTGTGGGCTTTCAGCAGTTTGCCAGGAGAGAGAGCAGTTACTTTTGTTTGTTCTTTCATTTGCTGGTATTCTGCTTGTTGGACTTCTAAATTAGCAGAGTGCCTGATAGAGATTTCAGTTTTAATTTGAATTCTGCACTTTAATTATGTGTTTTCCACCTGCTCAAATAGGGGCTGGGGACAACTTCTTTTTCTTTTCTTTAGCAGATCCACATTCCACGACCAGAGCTTTAGAACTCTCTGGGAAATAATGCAAACCGATTGTGACTTCTTTCTTTCTGTCCCCAGTGTGGCACTTGAAATTATGTAAGGTATGGGTCAGTGAGAGAGAGAGGAAGTCTGACTGGAAAGAGAGATGATTCAGAATTGAAGAAAGATTCAATTAGGATTGAGATTTGGGGGCAAAACCCCATTTAGTGAGTTTCTCTTCTCTATGAAAATTTGCTTAAAATATAGGATGAGATCAAACAACCTGATTTTCATAGCATTAAAAGTTAAATGTTTCTCATTTGAATTTTACGATAGGTAAGCAAGGTATCTTCAGAATTGTATGGTAAACTGTTGTCTTCAGGCTGAAGGACATTCATTTTACAGACCACTTTTTGCATGAACCTTTTATTTCTTGTAACAGAAAAGAATAATTCCTACTCTGAATTTCTAATGAGATTATGTTTTCCTTTCTCCCCAGGCCCCTTTCTAAATATGTATACACACACGTACGAAAACATGATTCATGCATGCCGTTACAAATATGCTTATATTTACATAAACAAAATATTTAACTTTTTTTCTTTGGTATGATGTCAATGTTTTGTTGCTACAATTGAGTGAAAGCCCCAACGGGGTCAGGAAGTGAGGTCACTTTTCTTTCTTTATACGGAATGTGCAGACCCTCTGGTAGCTCTGTCTGCATTCTCTGTTCTGCTTTGTGAAGATGTTAGGAAAATCAGACGTGGACAGCCCAGGGGTAGATGTCTTCCCTTCCACTGTGATAGACTTGGTTCAGTGTAATCCCTGTAGGTCACCGTGGAAGTGACTGCAGGGTATCCTGGAGCAACTTCTCAAGCCTTGCATCCCTGACTCTGTGGAAAACAGTGTACGTTTTTTTTTTTTTTTCTCACTGCTTTTCATCTGATCAGATGCCCAGTGCTAGATGAATAGTTTAATCTCTTAACCCCAATAGGAAGAGGAAGGAATGGCCTAATTATTGTATAATTCATCACTTATTGTGCTTTGGCTGTCGCCCTCCTCCCCCTCTTAGTCACCTCCTCAGGACCAGCTTCTCCTAAACTATTCTATCCAAACATTTTGAGTCTTGACCTACTTATTGAAGAACATGCCCAGAAATTTGATCCTGTAATTTGAGCCTATACTTCTTTATACTTCTTTATAGTAGTTCTTTAGAGTAGAGGCAGTAAGTGGTGGTCCTTGATTAAGCATTGAGGGTTTTCTGTTGTTGTTTAAATGAACAAATAAATATTTCACTGGGACATCATTGGTATCTTGATTTGGTTTCAAAGTGAATGCAGCTACATGCCTCGAGTGACTGCTTTTAAACAATTAGGTCCTGTCTCCACCTTAACATTTTGTTCATTAGTCACTGTTGAACCTTTGTCCTTACTTGTCAGTATCTGAAAAAACAGACTTTAGCTCACAATGTCTACTCATTCTCTCCAACACTGTGATAAGAGTTTCCTCACTCATGGCCAACCTGTCAGAATGGAAACTCTGTATCACAGGTGGGATTGGGAAATCTCGCTCAAACTATGTCCCTGTGACTCCAGTCAGTATGAAAATGGAAAGTGGTGATCTGGATGGTTATAAATGATGGGAATTTTTCAAACATCTGGATATTTTCATCTTTTAGATTAGTAGACCCCAAGTTCTTAAATTCATAGTCCAATAAAAAATTTGACAACCTTAATTTTATCAGGTTGAAAAAGGTAACAAGCTGTACTTCCTTTTGCCATCATTTCATGAAAGGAAGGCCATATAAATACCAGAAAAGGAAAGGTCATAATCTCAGATTACAAGAGTGAATCCACTGTTTCACTGAAAACATGCCGTCTCTTGTTCATTTCATACCAGACCCTGTGAGAACTCTGTGTTGGGACTGAACACGGGACCTGCTTGGGGGACATAGGTCAGCATTTGTTTGGATGCCTGATATTTTGACAATACAGACCACAGATGCCTATCAGTGTAGGAGTTTTCCTTACGTGTTTTTCCTTCTTATCGGCATGCTGAGGTGGTTGCTTTATATCTCAAGAGTTCTGCCTAATGGGTATGTCTTCCTATAGATGGCTTTTAACTTCACGTTGTTTCTCTGGTAAGATAACTCAGCTATGCTTGTGGGCTTAGTGAAGATTACTCATTCTGAAACAAGATCAGCCTTACCCTTCTACAGAGTAGGCAGTGGCTTGTGTGGCATGATTTGTGAGGTGCTGAGGAAGCTTGAAAGTAATTCTTCCACTCCATTGCCACACAGCTTGAAATCAAAATGTGCAGATATTTATTCCTTTGGGCTCCTCAAAGGTCCTTCTGTGTCCTCTTCTTTATTTACACTCTGTCCTTAAGTCATGTCCATCACCCTAAAGGCTTTAGATACTTTATAAAATGTACCTAATAGGACTTTGTTTTTATTCAGGTACGGTGAGGCCAACAGATCAGGAGACAAATGTCATTGAACGGTGGTTTGTTACTCATAGCTCCCAAGAGGAAGGACGTGCCATGTTTCACAGGGCCACATGGGGAAGCACCAGGGTCTGCCAGGAAGCAGAAAGGGCAAGGGGAAAGCATGCACAGGAGCCTTTCCTGTGGTTTTCATAGGAAGGAGGGTGAGGCGGTGTCAGCAAGCGAAGCAGGTTTAGGATGGGATAGCGGAAACAGCTGAGGTGGGCTCTGGCTGGGGGGATGGCCCTTCCTTGTCTGGTGCCTGGCAGTGGGCTGGTTAAGACAGGGGAGTGCTGGTTTGATAGAGCCTGATAAAGGAGGTGGGTGGGGTGTGAGCTCTGGATTAGTTGGTTTGCCTATGAAAGGCATGCTCTTAGGGAGACTTTGCCATCCATAGGAATTCCCGAGCCCTGGGAGGGGCACTGAGGCTTCGGATGGCACAGCATCAAGAATACAGAAATTAAGAAAAACATAGTTAATAGACAAATCCCCGAATTGGTGTCTGCTTCCCAGACCTCCCTCTCATGCATATTCATCTCTCCAGCTGCTCTTGGCATCATCACTTAGATGCCTCAGGGCATTTCAGAATTAACCTGCCTAAAATGAAGCACCGATCTATCCCCAAACCTGGTCCTCCCCCTTTGCGCATCTCAGTAAATACTACCTCCAAAAATAAAGCTGGAAACCTGGGCAGCACCTTTCTTTCCTTGTTCCTATGTTCAGCCCATCTGCCACTCCTTTCAGTACTTCCTCCAGAGCAGAGCTTATGTTTATCCACCTCTCCTTCTAGCCGCTCCTGCCATGTGAGTCCAGATCAATACTTCTTATCTGATCTTCCAACTCCCAGTCTTCTCTGTGTGGGGAAGGCACAACAGATGACAAACCGACAATTATTTAAAAACCAAAAAAAGAGTCAACAAATGAATATAGAAGCTATAAAATTAGAAATACTCTTCTCTTCTTCCATTTTCTCAATTCCCCCATCATCACGGCCCTGCAGCACAGGACAGGGTCTATAATCCTGACATATGCTAGAGTAAACTTGTAAAAAATATTAAGCAGAGCATATCACTGCCTTACTTAAAAGTCTTTAGGGCTGTAAGGTTTCAAACATGCTCAGAATCCAGCCCACTTCCTTACCATGAGCTAGAAAATCCTGCATGACATGACCACAGTCTGGCATATTCTGACTTCATTTCGTGCCATCTTCATCCTCACTCACTGTGTTTCGTAGCCTTTTTGAGTTTTGAGAACATTCTAAACTCTTTCCTGCTGCAGGAACTTGGCAGTTGCTGGTAACCTCTATCTGAAAGTTGTTTCCTAGGCTTTGTGTGCCTCTGGCTTCTTGTTTCTTACATATCAGCTTAACAATTATTTTTTTAATGCTTATTTATTTTGAGAGAGAGAGAGAGAGAGAGAGCGAGAGCACAAGCCTGTGCCTGCATGAGTTGGGGAGAGGCAGAGGGAGAGGGAGAGAGAGAATCCCAAGCAGGTTCCACGCTGTCAGCGCAGAGCCCGACACAAGGCTCCATCTCACAAACCATGAGATCATGACCTGAACTGAAATCAGGAGTCAGACGTTTAACCTACTGGAACTCCCAGGTGCCTCAACAATTATTTCTTTAAAGAACACTTCTCTGATCACCCTCTCTAACCGCAACTCCCTCCTCACCACTGTCCATGCCATGTATAACGTCAAGTTGTTTATTTTATAATATTATACTGATGTTTGGTTATCTCGTCTTTGTTAGTTTGTTGTTTACGGGGTCTTCTCTGCTTGAATGTCAGCTCCAGGAGGTCTGGCCATCACTTGCCTCCTCACCATTATAGCTCCTTGCTTATAATAGGTGCTTGATAAGTATTTTTTAGATGAATGAATTATTTAGACAATGCCTTTTCACCTGATTTTTTTCAGCTTTATTGAAATATAATTGGCATAAATAGCACTGTAAATGTGAGATACATAGCATGATGACTTGATATAGGTATATATTGTGAAATGATTACCACAGTAAGGTCAGTTAGCACACCCATCACCTCACATAATGCTATTTGTGTGTGTGTGTATATGTGTGTGTGTGTGTGTGTGTGTGTGTGTGTGTGTACTGAGAACATTTAAGATTTGCTCTCTTAGCAACTTTCAAGCATATAATACAGTACTGGTAACTATACTCACCATGCTGTACATCACCTCCCCAGAACTCATTCGTCTTACTACTGGAAGTCTCTACCCTGTGACCAACATCTCTCCGTCTCCCCTACCTCCCACCTCCTGGAAACCACCATCCTACTCTATGAGTTCATTATTCTTTTCAACTTCAAGGCACAACTCCTAAGACATGACAGCCTAGTGAAAGTTAACTTATCACTATGGAACAAACTCAGGGAGAAGGGGGCAGAGAAAAAGATCATGTCTAGATTTATATAAAAGGCACGTGGAGAAATGGTGTCCAAATGAATGATTTGTGGATCTTAAGTTTTAATTTGTTTTATTTTTTTAAGCTATCATTTCTTAAGAACTTACTGAGTGCCAGTCTGTGCCAACTATGTTTTAAAAATTATCTTATTTACTCATCACAATAACCCTAAAAAAGTATTATCCCTCTGTATTCAGTATTATTATTCTGGTATTACAGATAAGGTTTATGAGGGGGGGATTTGTAAGATGACAACAATTTTTATTTGGTTTTCAGTTTTGTGTTGTTTAATAGCACTCCATACAAATAGGAGAGAGAGTCTGTGGGCTCTGAAGCCACATTGGATTAGGTTTTCATTCCATGACACCATTACTATGTATGTGACCTTGAATATATTTCTTAACCTCCTTAAAAATTATCTTTTTAGGGGCGCCTGGGTGGCGCAGTCGGTTAAGCGTCCGACTTCAGCCAGGTCACGATCTCGCGGTCTGTGAGTTCGAGCCCCGCGTCAGGCTCTGGGCTGATGGCTCGGAGCCTGGAGCCTGTTTCCGATTCTGTGTCTCCCTCTCTCTCTGCCCCTCCCCCGTTCATGCTCTGTCTCTCTCTGTCCCAAAAATAAATAAAAAACGTTGGAAAAAAAAAAATAAAAAAAAAAAATTATCTTTTTATATAAATAATGGGAAAAACATTAGTGCCTACCCGGAGTTGTGGTGATCATTAATTTAGATTAGATGATGTTGGAAATGATTGTAACACAGTGTCTGGCACATAGAAAATGCTCTGAAAATAGTAGCTGTTATGATCATCCCCAATTTTGTAGCATTTAGGAGTACTGCATATAAAAGGAAGTGTAGTGTCCTTGGTTTAAGGGAACAAGATGTCCCAGTTTAAGAATGTTATAAAACTATAGCAGAAATTTCTATACTTAAATGTCTTTGAAGAAGCCTGTGATACATGTAATGATTATATTTGTGTTAAAATGAAATGAAAAAGCTGATAAAATATCACATAAAACATACACAGTATGGCTCAAAATGCAATTTCTGAGTTTATAATGAATACATTAATAACAGTCAATGGATCAACCTCATTCGCAATCACATTTAAAGAAAAAGATTCATCCTGATTTCTGTTTTGTTTCTGAACTTGTTATAGTGTCGTTTTGTTATTACAGTTGAAAAAGCTTTGAATTATGCTCTCTCCTCTCTTCATTCTTCCCCACCTCCTGCCACTGTCCAGGTCATAGAAAATTGCTCTTAATAATCTGAGAGCGATTTCCTAAGTCTTTGTCCAAACTTGTTTTATGGGAACTCGAGTGATGTGGCTGCTTCCTCTCTTTCGGAACCTGGCTCCATGGCCTGGTAGCTTGCTCAGTCAGCAGAGATTACCCGACACAGTGCCTTCATTTTCTCTTTCATAATACATCCTATTACTCTTAGCTAACACCTTTTGCATTATCCAAAGTAATTCACTTCTTTCCTTGATGTTTGCACCCTTCAGGTATTAGCGCACTGTTATCATGACCCCCCTTTAATTGTCACTTAGTCATGTTTTACATATTTAGTTCTTTTCATCTTTCCCCATAAGTCCATCCCCCTAGGCCTATAATCACTTTGTTACTCTTCTTTGAGCCCTTTCCAGTTTGTCTGCCTCTTTCTGGAAATGAGGCTCCCAGAAATGACTGCATCATAACACATATATTCCCCACAGGGCTCTGTGGAGTCACAGAGCTGCTTGGTCGGAGAAATGATACCATGTTGAGCCAACCCCAAAATGAGATGGTGTTGCATTTCACTTTACATTTGCTTGTGCACATGACCGATCTCCTTGCCTAGGTTTCAAGTTCCTTGAGAGAAAGAACTATGCACAATGTCCTTTTTTGGAGTGGATAAGTAGTGTCCACCTTAGAGGCACTTTGGACTCACGTGATGATCTGTAAAAAAAAAAATGCTAATGCCTGACTCTCATCCCCAGGTATCCTGATTTAGTTAGTATGGGATGTGAGTTGTCCATCAGAATTTTTTAAGGCTCCCCAGGTGATTCTAATGCACAGCAAAATTTGAGAACCACTGCCTTAAATAACAGGTGCTTAGTAAACATTTGACAGGTGAATGAATAAATCAACATTGTATTACTTATCTTTTCCTCAACTAATATCTCAAAGTATCTCCACGAGTAATAGACTCCTGGCTTTCTGCCACTGGTATTTATCTGTGCTTTATACTTTATATAGATACTTCAAACTTTTCCAGGTCGCCACTCATGATTTTTTTTTTTTTTTTTTTTTTTTTTTGGCCAGAATTTCTAGAAGCTGTAGAGAAATTGTATCACATGCTTGACATGTTGGTTTTCTGACAGACTTCTTAGTTTAATGATGCTCTCTTGTTTAAGTATCTTATTCTGTATCCTTCCATGTGCTTGGGAATGAAGTAAATCAGAATTTCCCTTCCCCTTTTGGTTTCCATTCTTTCATTTTTATAGCAGTTGTCAACCCAATGAAGACCTACTTTATTTATTTATTGTAACATTTATTTATTTTTGAGACAGAGAGAGACAGAGCATGAACAGGGGAGGGTCAGAGAGAGAGGGAGACACAGAATCTGAAACAGGCTCCGGACTCCGAGCTGTCAGCACAGAGCCCGACGTGGGGCGCGAACTCACGGACTGCGAGATCATGACCTGAGCTGAAGTTGGCCACTTAACCAACTGAGCCATGCAGGTGCCCCGAAGACCTACTTTATTTAAATGACTACAGGCTTTTGCAGTGCTTTTTCCTGGCAGATTTTGATTCAAGAGCAGCATTTCTATCCAGATGAGATAATGTAATTCATAGTCAAGAAAATTTCAAGATACAGTTTAGCATATTTGTAAGTATCATGTCAATTCAGTAGTGGATTTTTAAAGCAGTTTTTAGTAGAGTTTTAGAGAAGTTTTAACTTTATGAAAAAATGGAACAGAAAGTACAGAATTCCCATAGATTGTGTGTGTATGTGTGTGTCTGTTTCATCTGGGATTGAGGCTCAACATTATATACAGGGAAGTGTCTTTTGAATCTTTGTTTTGAGGGGCACCTGGGGGCTCAGTTGGTTAAGCATCTGACTTAGGCTCAGGTCATGATCTCATGGTTTGTGGGTTTGAGCCCTGCGTCAGGCTCCATGCTGACAGCTCAGAGCCTGGAGCCTGCTTTGGATTCCGTGTCTCCCTCGCTCTCTGCCCCTCCCCTGCTCACACTCTGTCTCTCTTTCTCTCAAAAATAAACATGAATCTCTTTTTTTGAATTTAATGTTTTAAAGTGAATGTTACATAGGGAATCATTAAACTTGCTGACAAGAATGTGAAGCTGTGTCGTGCTGGGCTTTTAATCATAATCATAAGAACAATGGGGTTTATGTTGCATGGTTTGGAGTTTATTCTTCTTTGCATGGACCTTCAAATGTTTTCACTTTTAGTGCAATCAGAGGGAACACAGCCAAAATCCAGCTCCCACACAGTACCACACCAAACCCACTTTCTCGAGAGGCCTTCCTTCTAGTGATGGCCAAGACACTGAAAGACAGGTCTCTAGAATGTGAGGCAGCGTGAATGTCCCCAAAGGGGCAGTTTGTTGGAATAAGCACTTGACCTTCAGTGATGATACATTGTCTTTAATGTGTAGAAATTCTTTACCTGAGGCTTGCACAAGATGGAAAGGCCCACAAGTAGTTCTCATGCATGATTTCTTTGTCTTCTGTACTCTGCTGTTACCAAACACGGACAGTCTAAAAAATCAAAGAAAACAGTATACTTATTAATTGTTTCAGCCAGTTATGTTTGAGGTTGGAGGAAGGTCCGAGCTTTAATTAACCCCAGTAATGAACAGAAAAGAGAGTAGCAAGTCCAAAGAGCTTCTTACTTAGTTGCCCATAGTATCAGATAAATGATTTTCAGAGGTTAAGTCTCCAAGTCAATTGTCCAATGACCTTCACTTTATAAAAGGGAAATAATGTAGTATGTGATAATGACTTCTTTATTAAAACCTGTGAAGCCATATTCGGTAACATTCTTGTGCCTAAAATTCAGTTTTTCTAACATTTCTCTTAATCTGTCAGGTATATATACATGCTTTTACCAAACCACAAAAGACAGTGAAAGCACCATATGCCTGTCTCCAGACAAAGAATAACTGTTGAATCCTCCACCACTATGGTAAACTGTGGACAGTGACAAACTTTTCAAAGATGTTTACAAAGAAAACATCATAGAAACCTCTCAGAGGCCTTTAATTAATATAAAATTTGTTAATAATCAGAAGTAGACTGGTCTAAAATATTTTTGTTCAAAAATCAGTAGAGTGCAGCGCAGCAAAATCTCAGGTTTGGGCAACTGGGACATAGTAGTTAACTGTGTGATACAGAAAGTCAAAAATTGTTTGGGAAAGGACTTTTGGGTTGCATTTTCTAGGAACTTCTCCAGTCCTGACAAAAAGGAAGGGGAGTTGATTAAATCTTGCTTATTAACCCAGTGTGAGTAGTTTATATTCGTGGGTGTTTTTGTTTTTGTTTTTGTTTTTTTTTTAGAGAGAGAGTGTGAGTTGGGGAGAGGAGCGGCAGAATCTTAAGGAGGCTCCACACTCAGCACAGAGCCTGATGCAGGGCTTGATCTCAAGATCCTGGGATCATGTCATGAGCCAAAATCAAGAGTCGGATGCTCAACCAACTGAACCACCCAGGAGCCCCTAGATATATATTTTTTAAGTTTTTATTTAAATTTCAGTTAGTTAACATTCAGTGTAATATTAGTTTCACGTGTACAGTTCAGTGATTCATCACTTACAGACAACACTTGGTGCTCATCATGACAAGTGCCGTCCTTAATCCCCATCACCTATTCCCCGCCCCCCACCCCCTTCTCGAGTAACTTCCCCTCAGTTTGTTCTCTATAATTAAGGGTCTGTTTCTTTGTTTGCCTCTCTCTCTGTTTTTCCCTATGCTCCTTTGTTTTGTTTCTTAAATTCCACATATATTTGTTATCTTTTAAGGGGTGGTGTAGGGACTGCCTGCTTTGGCTGGGGAATGCCTACTAAAATGTAAATCCCTAGGCCTGACTCTAAACCCATTGTAGCAGGATCTCTTGGGTGGGGCCAGAAAGCTGAATTTTTAACTGGATCCCTAGGAGATTCTTCCGTACCCTGGAATAAAGTATTTGCAGAGTACTGACTAGGATGGGTCAGAAAGTGTTGAGCATTTTATGCTCTCATTTTGCTTTGCTAATCATAAATTGAAACAGAAAATGTAAGCTAGAACTGTAGAAATTCAGGCGGTGAGTGCTCCTATGCTAACAATTTATCTTTAAATAAGTGGATACAGAAAGATCTCAAATTCTTTGCTTTAATATTTTAGCTCTTGAGCTAGCATGGATCCCAGACAGTGAAAAAGAAACATGAACTAAAGGAAAGTAATCTGAATATAATCAATTCTCTAATCGGAAAATAGAGTGGGATTAAGATCAGGTGAACTTTGTAGTGAAAGTTGTATCATAATTGTAGTTTACTATATATACTTATGCTTAAACTAACAATCCAGTTCTGTCATTTTAGTTTCAGTTATTCTTAATTTATCTTGCCTACTCTCTTTTTTAAAGATCTGGTTCAAAAGCGTCTCAAATATTGTTAGGAAAAGATACTGCAATCAAGTGTACTTAACTGACTTTTATTTTTCAGAGTTCCAGTTCCTAGAGGGGTCAGAACAAGAAAGTAGCACTCCTGTAGAATTTGCTTGAACAAGATCTATTCTTGCCCTACTGTCTTATACATTACAGTAAAAATACAAATAAAGCAGACAAAATTATAGAGGGTTATTTATTCTCACTGAAGAAACAAAAAGGTTCCAAACAACTCAAATGTATCAATTATCAGAGGCTATATACTCATTTCAAACATCCTGCATTGATTGAAACAGTTCTGGAATTTCAAGTTTTTATGTTTTTATTTTTGTTTTTTGGCTAAGACCAAACTATATTCTTTTGAACATCCTACGGATGGCAAAATTTCATAATTTGAGAGTGGCTTTGATTTGGGGGAATGATATGGTCATCTGTTTGGCCACTTCTTTTTTTTTTTTAACTGATCAGAGCTAAGTTGAAACTGTAATTGTATTGAAATTGATTTTCCTCTGTGATTCCTAAATGGGCTCCAAAGGTAATTCCAAGAGCAAAATTCTACTAATATTTTGAGCAGAAACAGTATTACTACAATTGACAAGGAATTTGTTGTGATATAGGTGAAATAATTTTGGGCTTGGGGTTGTTAAAAAACAAAATTTCAACTGAGTAAATTAAAAAATCTAATTGGTTTTATTCAGTGATTCATGAATTGGGCAGCATCCCATCTAGCAAATAGGAGCTCCGGTGGTTGTACAAAATGGAAGTCTTCTATGGGCAGATGGGGGAAGAGATAAGGAAGGAGTGGGTTACTGTATCTTCCTTTGGGGATGGAAGAGTCTATGGGGCAGATTACCTCACTGGTGTGGACCAGAAAATGCCAAAATGACTGGTTAATATTACATTCCTGGAGAAGTTTGAAACTATAATTAGGTAGATATTAAGCCTTGGTTTGATGATGTGGACTTAGCACAAGTGACTCCATTTTGGATTTGTTGTTTCTTTTTAACAAAATGTAAGAACCTATTTTAAGTCATAGCTCTGCAACTATTGTTTGTGAAACCTTAAGCAACTTGCTTGCTTGAAGTTTCATTTTTTCATCTTTAAAATGATGATTAAATCAACTTACCACACAGGATTACAGTAACAAATAATATGTGAGAAATGCTTTATAAATATGTTGTGGATAAGCATACCTATTTCTGAGTGGTTTTAAAGAATTCTGTTTGTATGAATAAGTTTTATTTTTAACAGAGGTTCATATTTTGGTGGTATTACTTATTAGTAATTATGTTTATTTAAATAAATATTATTCTTTACAGTAAATTTCCAAAAATTTGCCTTTGTCAGGAGAAGACATTGAAAAGTAATAAAACCATATTTTAAAATATAGAATCCTCACTCATACTTTTTTTACACAAGTAAATTCAAATCACTGACATTTTAATACTCAAGAGTTTGAGGAGCCAATGCTTATAATATAGGAATTGAGAAAATATTTAAATGAGAAATATGAATATTTTTGATCAAAATACTGGCCATATTTATCCTTTTATTCTAACTTGAAAAATAACTAATAAGGCAAATTGTAATGACCTTAACTTTTATTATTTATCATTCATTTTTGAAAAATGCTTTCCATGTGTAATGGAAAAGTGACATTATTAGTAATTATAATCAATCGAAAATCTTTAAGACATTTTAATTTTCTTTTCCAATACACTTTTAAAAAAATAAGTGGGGTAAAGTTGAATTGACTGATTAATTTGGCTTTTTGCTTCTTCTTTCTTTCCCCATCACATTAAAGTTTTCAAATCCAGTGAATAGAAAGAGGGAGGCCATGAGATTTATTTTCTCCCCAAGTAAAAGGCTTAGCCGTGAATAATTTCAGATGCCACTTTGTGATATCAAAAATATTTTAAGTGTTAAATATAATTTTGAAAGCCTTAGTTGTTTCTCTTAATTTTTCCATATTTAATTTTGATATTAAATGTCAGGTCAGACTTTTGTGTGAGAGGTCAAGTTACAAGGTTAATCTCTTAACCTCCATCAATAAGGGCTTTTTTAGAAGGATCCTTTGTCACCAGGCCAACAAGGGGTATATACTTGAGTAAGGTAATGACAGAAAACACATAAATAGAGTAGAGGAAGAGAATTAGGCCATAGGTAAGGATAATGTCATATAGATAACAACTCAAACTATTTCAAATTCTCACGAACACTTGTCTTCTGAAGATTAATTTTTCATTAAAAATTTTTTCAGCCTTGGCCATAAAGCCTCTCATTTTTCAGAATTTGCTTTCTTAGTCACATAGTCTCCTACACTTATCTCACAAGAACCATAGTAGAGACTCTATGTGGAATCTGTGCTTGTATTCAAAGTCAACATAGAATGTCTCCAAAATATTATTATCTTTAAAGGAAGGAAATAATCATTTTGTACCAGACATTTAAGGAGATCCATATTTTTTCTATACAATCAAACACCAGGAATGAGAAAGTAGAATTTTCTTGTTTAAGAAATCACTTCAAAAATAAGAAAATGGGCCAAAAAAGGCCTGCTATGTTAAACCTTAAAGTTTAAATTATAAAACACATTTTTAGTTCTTCTCCAGATAGAAATTTGCTATATATTTCATATTCTCATTAATTTAATTTCCTTTTTAAGATTTTTTATTTGAGAGAAGGGGTCATATTATCATATTATCTTTTTTTCCTCCTGATGCCTAGCACAGTTCCTTGATCAAAATAGACATGCTATAAATGTTTGTTCTTTATTTGAACACACATATGTGTGAAGCATTGAGAAGGCACCAGGGAAATTTCCTGTCCCCCAAACCCAACCAAACAGCATTTTCTCTCAACTCTGGGGTAAAAATGTGTTCTTATGGCTTTGTCAGACTACATTTTAGCTATCGGTTAAGAATTGTCTTCATAATAGCAGCAAATGAATGTTCATTGAGTACTTAGTGTGCGCCACTGCTATGCTAAGCCCCTCATGCATATTGTCTTCTTAATCCTCACTAATATTTGAAATATAAAGCACCCTTGATACTCCCATTATTCAGAAGGTAAAGTGAAGATCGGAATATTCTGTCCAAGGTTACTCATTGAGGTAGTCAGAGTCTGTGTTGTCTCTACAAACTTTCTCCCAACTTAGCATTGGCAGGATGTTAAGTGAGAGCCCAGGATAACAAGTGCTAAAGATATTAATCTCCACAGTTTTGTTTAAGCCACCTCCAATCTCTCCGCACCCCATCCCATCCCATCCCATCCCATCCCATCCCATCCCATCCCATCCCATCCCATCCCATCCCATCCACAAGATGGGAACTATTGGTGGAAATACTCATCCTTGCCTTGGATTTCCTGCCCTCCTGGAAGCCTCACCCTGCAGCTTCTCTCCTTCAGTTCTTTACCCTGGACTTGTGTTCCAGGATCTTTGCTTAGCTGGTTTCACGAAGGCAGCTGCACACGGTAGTGATGGCAGAGACCCCCCTGTGACTGATGCTACTCTGTGTAGTTACAGAACCCTAGAACGCTCATTTATACCAGACTGGGAGACTTTGATCTCTGTGTAGATCTACTGAGTGGACTTTCCCACTCCCTTCTTCTCTTCTGTGACTCTCCCTGCTGTTCTAAAACTCTTTTTACCTTAGCTCTTTCCGCTACTCTTTTTTCTTCTCCCTGTTTTTACTCCTATTCAAGCTTGATGCCACTACTTCTCTGAACGTTTCCTATCATGAACATGAGGCTTCTCCCACTCCCCCTGGTCTGATGGGCAATTTAATACAGCAGCAATGTTCAGGCATGGAACAGTTTAGATGGTACCCAACAGGGGGATGGTAGCACACAGCATGCGGTGCTCACCTGCATCAAACAGCTAAATTACCTGCAGTACAGCAACTGCTTTGTTTATGGAACAGCAGATATTATCTTCACTTTCCTAGCAGTCTGTGTTTGCCAGTGCCTTCCTCAGTATCTCAGAAGTAAAAATTCCCACTAGACTGAACCCTTGGAAGGGAACCCAGATTTTCAAACCTGATTTTTAAATGATTCTGTTTGACTGCTTGCACTGCACAGTTAAAACACAGACCTTTCAGGAAAATAAACTTCATGAATATTCACTTACCCCTTGCAGATTTAAATGCCTCATTGAGCTGCTATGCACTTCACTTTTAGAAAAACAAATGGAAATTGGTTGATGCATTTTATCAAGTTAGACAAGTTCCTTTTCTTTTTTTTCTCTTCTTTCTCTTTCTCTTTCTCTTTCTCTTTCTCTTTCTCTTTCTCTTTCTCTTTCTTTCTTTCTCTCTCTCTTTCTCTTTCTTTCTTTCTTTCTTTCTTTCTTTCTTTCTTTCTTTCTTTCTTTCCTTCTTATCCTATGTCTCTAGTTCCCTTTATTTCTTGCTTGCTCTGGCATTCTTCCTGGAATCAGAGGCAAATTCGAAATGGTTCTAAATTTAGGTTTTCATATTGAGGAATGCCAGATACTGTATTTTTGCATAGATGAGGTAGAACAAAAGTCTCTAAAAGTCACCTGGGGAGTTAGCACTATCTCATATAAAACCTGAGCATCAGGTCCACGTCAGCAATATCTGTTACTGTCACATTGCCATGGAGATTCATCATGCCCCCACCTCCTCCAGAATTTTTACCTGGAAGGAATAGGTTAAAAAGAACACCACAAACAAGTGTGAAGGAATCAAGACATGGCTGGAAGGTGGGCACATGGAAAATTTTCTCTTTATATTGATAGCAGGAGGGTGGGGTGGGGGATTTGAGTTTACTGCATGGTTGGAAGCCTCAGGATCTTTCTATTACAGATTCTCCTGAGTTATTGCCTGGTAGGAATACTTTTCCTTCACCTTGCCCTACAATTCCTCTTGCCATTCAGTCACCCCTGGGGGAGATACCCAAGTGCTAAGGAATTGATCTTGGCAGAGATTCCCAAATCAGGTTTTAGGGAATACCTGTGACTTATGAGATGGGAGCAACAATACCTCTAACACATGAGTCTTACACATTTTACTCTTGTTCATCTGTGGTCAGTCTTCCCATGAGCCTGGGTGGCTCCACTTATAACTTCAGTCAGATCATGTCTTGCACAGATGTGATTCTAAAGTTGTTCCCATATCCACAAAGGCCTTCATGCTCTGGTTCCTGGCTTTCTCTGTGATCCATTTCCTTTATTCTTCTGTATGCTCACTCAATTCCAGCTTCATGGGACTCTCAAACCTGCAAGCATGCTTCTAGCACAGTGTCTTTGCAACTGACATCAGCTTGGGCTGGAACACTACATTCTCTCATTTCACTCAGGTCTAGGTCTTTGTGCAAATGACATCTCCTCAGAAAGGCTTTCTCCAGCGACTGTGTCTAAAATAAGACTCATCTGTCATTCTTTGTTCTCTTATTCCAGAGGTTTCAAACTCATTTGCCTGTTACCCACAGTAAGAAATACATTTTGTATCATGACTCTATATGATGTATACAGTTGAATGCAACAAAAATTCATAAAACAATACCTATGTTTACTATGGGAGATGCACTCCAGTATATCCTATTCCATTCCAATTTGACTCCATTTCATCCCATTGCATTCTAATTATTTCATTAAAAATAATTCTGGCTACATCCCCTCAAGTTGATCTTACTGCCAGCTGAATGCTTACAAACTACTGCTGTGTTATAAATATTGCCTTACTCTGCTTTATAACAGTTTCATAGCAGTTATATTCTGTATACTGTTTGTTATCTACCTTTTTTGCTAGACTGTATGCTCCACAAAGTACACAAAGAATGCAGACTTTAGCAGGTTTTATCACTGTTGTATGCATAGTGCTGAGGAGAATACAACAGGCACCCAGTAACTGTTTGTTGAATGACTGAGTGCATGTGTTAAGTGTTTCTTGGAAAAAAAAAAGGTATTGTTTTCAAATAACGTGGGGAAATTCTGTCTATTCTGCATCCTTCCTGAAGATTCATAATACCCAGTAGAATATTCAAAGCTCCAAGATGTTCTCTAGTAAAGAAACTGTTTGCTTTTGTTAACCCCAGGATTCAGAAACTTAATGGATTCCCTCAAGCTCTTCTGTATAATACATGTTTAATGCATCATGGGACATCAGTGACACTCAGGTCACAGTTCACACAAAAAAATCTAAGCAAATATGCTAGTAACTGATATTGAGCACAAGCTACATTGGGGTCCTGGAGTCATCACTTTCTCTCCCAAATGGAGGCATTAATAATTTAGTTACTAGAAGTTGGAAACACCTAAGGATCCTGAGGAAAGGTCTAAGTTTGAACTTCAGGAATAGGGCACTTGGGTGAGTTGGAATAGCAGTGGCTATATTCCAATCTGGAGGAGATGTTTAGGTAATTTTACAACTGGGACGGTTTTGTCAATACCTTTGAACACGAAGCCTGAGTAAATAATTACTCCGCTTTATTTCTAATCTTTTAGTTATAGATCCATAGTTGGGGGTAATGATCCTCAGTGACATGGCCAACAGATCAGGTGAGGGAGCAGAAGACCAACATCACTTCTTTCTTCTCTTGGTCTAGAGGATATCAGCAGAGAGAAGCTCATTGAGTAGCAGGAGGAAGAGGCAGGGAGCCATGAGAGGCTGCTTTGGCTACTGTTGTTCATACCATTTGTTTTTTAAGAGGGGACATTTACATGGGTTGAATCTTTGGGTGATGAGAAATTGGCCCCTAAATACATGTTAAATCACTAAGGTAAGAGGCCCCTAAATTCAGTACTTTAGTTCTGGAAACAGCATCTCAACTTTTATGATTGTGATTTTTTATTCTTTCTTAATCAGTCCTTGGTTCTACTTCCTTCCTTTCCCTCCTCAAAGATGTAAGCCAAGCAGCAGAGTTGTTTGTCTGCTGTTACTCTTTGCCCAGTTCTGTGGGCCATGAGATAGCTCTACACATCTTTCTGTCATGTGAGCCTGATGGGACACCGATTTTATTTGCTGTGTTTCTGCAACTGCATGTTACTATAAGAGCATGATCTCCTGATTATGCTCATTTCTAAGAGGGAGATTTGGGCAGCATCATAACACTTTAGATTGTAGTTTTAAGGCAGAAAAATGTTTCAACACTCTTGCTAAACGGTTCCTCAGTTATTAAGAAAGATGATTACTATGAATGTCCTCAAGTCATGACTTACTGCCTTCATTCACTTCATCTAATGTGAAATGAAAGGCACAGGGAAGCACAACTATAGGCAGAACGTTCCTTCAAAGGTGACACACTTAATATTAAAAATGTGGGATGCACATTGTCTTTATGGATGGGAATATTAGCCCTGTGGTGACCCTAGTGTCTGAGGATGTCTAAAGGAGTGCTGGAAGATTAATGCCTCAAACAAACCTAGAGAAAAAGAACAATATGCAAGAAAAGTTGCAAACACTTGGAGCCTTCCTCAGTGGAACAATGTCACGTGAGTCTCTAATGGAAAGTGCCTCAAAGGCATCCAGGACCCAGCAGGAATTCCTACTACCATCAAGCTCAAAGATTAACAGCATGTGTGCATCAGTAAGACGGACAGCCAGAGTAAAAATGTAATTCTGGTACTGTGCTACATCCTCTGGTGACTATCTCTGTGGTTTTCTCTTTGCTGAGAGCCCCTTCGTTGAAAGGCACAGAGTTCTTCAAAGACCCTTGCTTTTCCAGCACCTCGTGAAACTAGCCTTTGATATGACATTATTCTGAGCTTGCTCTCATTTTGCCACTTGTTGGCTGTGCAGCTTTTAAAGAGTTACTTAACCTTTCTCTGCTATTGTCCCTATATTCCTGAAATGAAAATAATGATTTCCAAGTACCAGGCTTGCTGTGGTCACTAAATCCCCAAACGGCAAGCCTTTGAGCTTAACGTTTTATGTTCAAATCCCAGCTTAGGTGCTTGTCAACTGTGTATGATGTTGGCTGTCAGTCTCCAACATTCTCATCATATGCATGTCATGGGGTTGTTGTGAGGATAAAATAGAATATTTCATGGATAGTTCTTAGCCCGGCAACTTTTCCAGAGAAGGCCCTCCATAAATATCAGCCATTATTAACACAAAGAATATTAAAGTGCTTGGTTCATAACAGGTGTAGCATAAATTTTAGTTCTCCCATCTGTAACATATTCCTGTTCAGGGCTTTACTTATTTCATTATTGCTGGCTAATGAAAACTTCTCTGACTCGGGATGTTCTTATGGATGTTAATTTTGCAATTTTCCCCTCAAAACTTTGTGAATCTTATTCTGTGGGAGACTCATAAGTCAGAGTCATTTTGGGATAAGGGACTCTTTGTCTCAGATATCCTTGCAAGAAAGAGAGGATGGGCCATGACGATTTTATCAGCAGTAAAAGATAATTGTCACAAAGATTTGGGAGGTGTGACAGGAAGGAGCACAGACTGTGGGATCAGTTGAGAGGGGTTGAATCCCAGTCCAAACACCCCTTTCCAGCTGTATCAGCCTTAGGCTAGTTTAGCTGCTGCTGTTGCTGCTGCTTCTTTTTCTTTCTTTCTTTCTTTCTTTCTTTCTTTCTTTCTTTCTTTCTTTTTCTTTCTCTTCTCCTTCTTCTTCTTCTTCTTCTTCTTCTTCTTCTTCTTCTTCTTCTTCTTCCTTCTTCCTTCTTCCTTCTATCTTCCTTCTTTTCCTTCTTGTCTTCGTCTTCATCTTTTTTTAAAAACTGTTGGGGCTTCCTGGAGAACTATAGAGAAGATAATGCCTGTATGAAAGACTGATCAAATGAAATCACTGATGTGAAAAGTGCCTGTGTTTTGCAAACTATAAATTCCCATACAAAGTCATTTGAAGACATAAAAATCAGGGAATTATTTCTATTACTTTAAGTTCCCAGAATAGAATGATTTTGGAAATAAAAGAGGAAATCGACAACATTGGTTTAATGCACGTTTTGGTAGCACAGCAAATGTTTTGCTTGTTTAAAAGTTTTCCCCAGAAAATAAGAGCAAGGATCAGAAGAAATTAGAATTCAAATTTGGTTATGTCTAAAATTGCTTCTTTACTTAAAAATAAAATACATATTATAATACATTGCATTTTAAAGACAGATCATGGGCAGGTACATGGAATTTAGTGCAATTCCAACATTCCAGTTAGATCATAACATAAAACTTGAGGTGCACAGAACCAGATGGTGAGGAATGACATTTGGCATGGATTATTCCCTGTTCTGTGATTATATCATGATTATGGAAAAACATAGCTAAATACACCTCTCTGCTTAATATTTCATTCCTTAGGTTGAAGATATATAGAATTCATTGTTAATACATGGGCTTTGGAAGTCAGGTAGACATTTTCACACATGCCAAGTATTTTCAGGATTCCATCTCCTGGGTACACAGTAAGATTCCAATTCCTGCTTCCTTTGCATTTGCACATGTGACTCCTTCTGGCCAATGAGATGTGAGCAGAAGAGATTCTGTTACTTCTGGGCTATAGCATTTGAATTGCTGCCTAAGACCCTCAGATCTCCATTTTCTTTCATGTAAAGTGACGGGCAACATCGGAAATTTTGGTTGCTCTGTTAGCTGGGACCCTGAGTGATCAAGAAAAGCAGAGCCCTCCTGCTGAGGTGCAATGCACATCTAATGTAAGGGCAAAGACATCTCTGTAATTTTAAGCTACTGGGAATTGGGAAGTCATAACCTTGCCTAGCCTGACAGAGAGACAGACAAATCCATGTTTTGATCTTACCTCTAACACATACTGTGTGCCTCTGGATATATAACTTAACCTTTCTAAGGCTCCATTTCCTTATCTGTATTATCATCTCATTGGGAGATTCTAGTAATGCTAAATTCATAGGGTTGTTTTGAGAATTAAATAGAGCAGTGTAGATAAAGTACTTAGGATAGAAGCTGGCATATGGCAGGCATTAACAAATTATTTATTATTATTACTATTTTATTAGGGTCCTAAGATCTTAGTATTTGAATGCAATTTAGATGCCATCTACTCTGACATGCTTTGTTTTTCATCACCTGCAGAGGGTTACAGTTAGGGTTCTTGACTACTAAAGGAAGGTTCTTAATATGTATTACATGGCTGCCTCTGAAATTGCATGATAAACTTGTGCAAACAGGGTTCCTGGCTTCCATCAGCTTCTCAGTGGAGCTCACAGCTAACTGAATGTTGAACATTGCCTCTATAATGTCTCAGCTGATTCTAAAGTTTTGTAATTCTGAATGCCTTGCTTAAGTCAAGATTTGTCCATGTGATCCTTCTGGTATCCCTAATTATAAAAGGAAAAAAAAATAAGTGAATCTGGCCTGACCTATTGCACATTGCCCATTCCCTTTCCTAATGGCCCTGGATGTAAGTTTTCTGGGTCAGGAGGCAACTTTCCCCTAGAGAGCAGCTGTATGACTACTGCACTGTAGAGCATTGCCTCATAGGCATCTTCCAGCATGGGCTCTTGTGAGGCAGTCAGGATTACAGCATGCTGGGAGAACTGGGGCAACAGTATCTGGTAATAAACAGGAAGCAGAACCTGACCCTCTTAGAAGAGGTGGCATTAGGGAGGGGTAGACAATTATGAGACATATCCCAGTGGTGGCTGCATAACTGTGATTCATTTCTGGACTGGGATATAATTCAAGATGGGAAGTAAGAAGTGGTTATGGAGAAGTGTGCTCAACAATGATGTAGGAGTAGTCAAGGCTGGGAGGACGAATGGTCCAACCACTTCAGGGAATTGGGGCTGGAAGGAAAGAAGGTGCAGTAACTAGATAAGGTTTGTGATAGATTCCCTCCAAAATGACAACAGGCAAACGGACTAAAGACTTAGTCCTGTTGGTTTTAGGGTGTGGGGCGGGTAGAATGGTCTTTATGTTGCTGGATGAAGATTACCTGTATTTGGAGAGAGCTAGTGCTGGAGCAGAGCTGGATACCATCATGTTTAAGCATTCTCTTAGTTAGACTTGTCACCTTCTTATTCCAAAAATATTTTCTAAACATGAATTAGACGCCAAGCACTATGTTAGTTGCTTTGGATCCAGAGGAGTGAACAGCGATTACCCGTGTTATCAAGAAGTCACATTCTAGTTGGGGAATACAAACAAACTTATAGGGCAGATAATGGGATTAAATAATTCTATTTTCTGACTGTCATCAGATAACATTACCTGATTTGCTCCCAGATAGGAGTGTTCCCTATTCCCTTGTCCCCCACGCTGCAGGGTAGCTGTTAACATATTTTCATAAGGATGTTTTTGCAAGTATGGGACTTCCTTTATTCTTCCCTGTCTAAGCCACTCTATTTATAAGCTCCTGTTCCCATCACTCCCAACCTTTTAAAAAAAAATAATTTCTAAACTCACTAAAGAAAACCAGAAAAAACAACAACACTGTTTTCTTTAGATGTCTCCACCTTCATTCACTTCCACTTGAAAACATAAGTGATTATGTTGCCACGATTTTTCTCTTTTTTTAAGACTCTTTCACTTATCCCCCGTGGGCCTTCTTTCCTTTGAGAATGTGAACCCAGGAAATTATTCTCAAGTTTTCTC
Source organism: Panthera leo (assembly GCF_018350215.1). Classification (NCBI taxonomy): domain Eukaryota; kingdom Metazoa; phylum Chordata; class Mammalia; order Carnivora; family Felidae; genus Panthera; species Panthera leo. The sequence goes on along the minus strand of NC_056695.1, from coordinate 60,253,482 downwards.
TGGGCATTTTAAAATCAACACTCCTTAAAGCTAAGGCCCATACTGATTGCTGTTCACATTAAACACTCAATCAGAGTACCCTCATTCTGCCTTGTTCTTGCAGGATGCCTTATTGTTTTCCTGAGTTTTATCATATTTATGGCTTCTTAGGTAGGCTGTTCTACAAAGGAAACACTTGAGATCTAAGATACTGTACCGCTTGGCTTTATTTCACTGGCAACAGTGTCATGTATTACAAGATCAAAATATACAGCTCTAGTGACCTGCCCCAACTTCTGGTTATCTGTGTTTATAAATATCCACTTCTCTTTGACACTGTGGAACATGGCATTTTTGAGAATACATCCATGGGACTCCAGCAGTGAATATGCAAAAGGAAAAATGAAGGACTTATTGCAATATGCATGCAATATGCACCAACTTTGGCGGTAGAAGTAAGGTAGGCAAACCGGCAGGGTCCATAGCAAGAACTATTATTGGTTCAGTAAATAGTCTCATCCAAATAATTAGTAACACATTCTCATGATCACTTCCCAAATGGCCAAGGCATTTGGTTTTCTAACACAGGATTCCGAAGGCTCTGATATATGTGCTCTGTGATATATGTGCACAAATTTTCCTCTCTTCCTACCTCATCTTTGAACTTCTGTACACAGAGAATTGATCCTTTACTCTTTTTGTCTCTGTTTTTGCTGTTTGACTTACAGCTTCCTTTCATCTTTTCACCAACCTTGACACGTCTCCTCTCTCATTCTGGGATTTTAAATATCTTTGTCATGTAGTTTTGCTGGTTAGACCTACATCTTTATGCAACTTTGTGACTCTTCAACAAAAGCTCTCAGATTTATACAAAGATGGAAGTCACATCAGGTTCAGTGAAAAACCACTGGAACCTTGTGGGCCTTGAGGTTTGAAGGGACTTCGAACCTTTTGGGGATTGTGTGCGTGTGTGTGTGTGTGTGTGTGTGTGTGTGTGTGTGTGTGTGTGTGACTTGCTGAAAGGTCTCTATTTCTAAGGGGAGAAAGCTTTTCTTCAAAAAAGCTCAAAAGACTGGGACATCAAATAACTCTTACAAAACATTTTGATGAGTTAAGTGTAAATGAATCAGAAACATATGGATTGAATTTCCCTTAAAATACACATGGGTTTAAAAATTAAGGGGAAAAGTGCTTGGCAAAATTCTCTTTGGGTTTGGCCAAGTCTGATTCCTTTGAAAACTAGTTCAAGACATGATGCCAATCTCGAAATGCTTCTGGGTCCACACATCTCTGGTTCAAAGTGCTCTCTTCCTCAGAGTCCTCTATTTCCCTGCTTTGTTCACTGTTGTCATCAGGACTATCCCCTTTAGTAATCCTAATCAGAATGATACCTAAGAATAGAAAGTTCGTATGAAAATCTTCTCCGATGCAGGAACTGCTAGTGACCAGATCTTTGCAGAGTGCATTGAATGGGCACATTGTGATTCATTTACTTCCCAATTTATTGAGTATCTGTTACATACTAGGCACCTACAGAACACAAACAAATCAAGTATTATCTCCCTAGTTAGAAAACTCATAATCTGCAAGTAAACCAGACGTTCATTATGATAGGAGACGATGAGATGAATGTCGTATGGGCTGGAGTCCTGCTGGCTCTCTCTGCCTTTTTGTTCTTTTCAGGCCCTTGATGTATTGGATGATGCCCAACCGTATAGGGGAAAGCAATTTGCTTTACTTAGTCTATAGATTAAATTGCTGATGTCTTCTGGAAACATCCTGACAGATATACCTAGAAATAATATTTAGCCAGATATTTAGGCAGCCTGTGGCCTAGTCTAGTTGACACATAAAATAAACCATCATAGAGGTTGAGTTTTGTTCACTAGACAAAGTGAAGTCACTGAAGATGTTTAAGAATGTAACAAAATTCAAGTAATGTTTTATGAAAGTTAGTCAGGTGACTTTGTGAAAAATGAATCAGAAATGGGAGAGTTTGGGGATCAGGTAACCAGAAGGCACTTAGAAGCCTTGATTTATATAGCTTGTGTCTTGATTTGCCTATTTTGCATAATAGTTATTGATTTCCTGACGATAGATGACATTTTAGTTTTGTACCCCCTAATGTGGTTGTATATCTGTTTTTAGTTAAATCAAAATTGGTGATTGTATCATCAGGATTTGTAAATATTGTTGACTGCTGAGCCAAATAGTGTATCAGGATTTCATCTTTTTCTTATAAAACATTTGTTTTTCTTGGAGTTTCTAATTGGGTCAATTTTTTTTTTTACTTGCATAATTTGCTAGACACACATTTTGATTATTTTCAAATGTTCATCATATCAATTGTTCTATCAAATTCCCCTTTTTACTAGGGTCTTCTCTTCCAGACTCCTTAATCTTCCATCTCCAGCCTGGACTGTTTCTCTTTTATGGCTTTACCCTGAGAATTTGGTTCTGATTCTTCTGCAATGGATTTTTGCTTTCTCTTTCTTGGATTCATACTTCCTTCTTTCCCTTTATTTCATTGCTAAAGGACATTCCTTCATAGGCTTACCAAAAAAGAGAACATGTTTGAATAATTTTCTGTTTACTTGCATTTATTCATTCTAATCTGCAATTGGCTGATGGCTTGGTTGGCCTAAACTGCTTGGTTAATAATTTCCATTTCTCTCTGGCTTTTGAAGGCGGCATTACCAATGATGGCCTTCATATTCTTGACCCTTTGTATTATATCTGAATCTTTCTTTTTTGGAAGCTTCTCAGGTATGCTCTTTTAGCCTCAGTGTGCTGATATTTCATAGTGATGGGCAATGGTATAGGTGTTTTTCATTCATTGTGCTGGGCATCCAAATAAGTCTCTTTTTAGTCTAGACATTTGCATTCCTCAATTTTGTGACATTTCTATGTAATTTTCCTGTGATAATTTTCCTCTCTTTGTTTTTTCACATTGTCTTGGAATTCATATTAATTGGATATTAGATCTCTTCCATTAATCCTTAAACTCATTTTCCCCTAGATTTTCATTTTATCTGAAATTTTGGAAAAAATTTTTTCACCTCATCTACTTTTTGTTTTTCAATTTTTAATGGTATTTTTTATTTTCAATGGTATTTTCAAGAGCTGTTTTTTTCTGAATTGTTCATTTCTCATAGTAGTCTCTTCTTGTGTTAGAAAAAAAGTCTCCTATCTCTGATACTATTAATTAAAATCCTTTTGAAGTTTTTTTTTTTCCTTGTCCCCTGAGTTATTTCCTCTATGTCCCCTCCTTTATTCACCGTGGTTCCTTTTTTAATGTGGGAGTCTTTTCTTAAGTGTTAGCTGATCCGTTCATATGTTAAGACTAAAACCTTTTAAATTGTGTTTAAATTGTGTATCCGTACAGTGGGATACTCCTCAGAAATAAAAAGAATAACAGTGATGAATCTTAATAGCACTATGTTAAGTGAAAGAAGTGGGACCATGAAATTCCATTGACAGGAAATTTTTGAAAAGGCAAAACTCTAGTGACAAAAGCAGTTAAAAGTTGCCAGGATCTAGGGACTGGAGGAGAAATTTGACTGCAAAGGAATTTGAGGGAAATTTGGGGGTGATGGAAATGTTCTATATTTTTATTATGGTAGTGGTCATATTACCATATGGAACAGTCAAAACTCATAAAATTTTACACATAAAGTTGGTGAATTTCACTATATGATATCACAATAAAACTGATTTGACAAAAACTAAATTTGTGATTCTTTTTTGAGGAGGTTGGTTGACTTGGAGTCTTTGAATGGAGCTTCCCGTATGGAAAACCATCTATTTCATGGGTAGTATCCTACAAATAGCAGTATGTGGAAGTCTTCACTTCGATTGAATGTCTTTAGAACAACAAGACAATTGACTGGGGTTCTGTATATGAGCTGGGGTCCTTGCACTCCACACAACAGAGTTTAAAGTTCTTTTACCTATTTTAATTACCACTTTTCATTGTATCTGTTACATCTAAGTCCATAGTTGGTATGTTTATATTTCTAAAGTAAGCCATTTAGAAGCACATCTATCTTGAATCTTGAGATACATATCTGAATTTATATGTAATTGAGATTTTCCATGAAGGAACAAAAAAGGGAAAGAAATGAAAACTGAATAAACTGCATCTGTCTTTTTATTTGCAATTTCTATGAGCTGTGGAATTGGGGTTTGAGATAAGTTTCTCTGTTGATACTTAAGATCCATGAGATGCATAAAACGAGGCACTGGCAGTATCTAAGAAAACACTTGCCTATGTCACAGTAACCCTCCCCCCAACACACTGGGCTATTATTTTTAAAAATGTTTGTAAAAATTGGAAAATATTTCAAAAATACAAAAAGCACAATATATAATACAGGAAGCACCTATGCGTCCCTTACTCAATTTTAAATTATATTATCATTTTACCATTTTCTCTTCAGAATTTTCATAAGAAATAGAAATATTTTAGATATTGTTATTCTCTCTGCCTCATTAATCTCTCCCATTTCCCTTCCAGAAAACAACTGTCCTCTTGATGATGGCACGGCATTCTTGCATATTTTGTTACTTCACAATAAATGATTAAAGACGTAAATAACATATCTGTCTTTTTTTTGAGTTTGAAAAATTTACATGAGGACAATCATACTATGAAATCTTTTGTCACTTGATTTTTTTCATTCAACTTTGTTTTTGAGTTTTATTCATAGCGATATGCAGAACTACTTCATTCATCCTAATAGTTGTAAAACATTCTATAGAAAGAATAAATCAGAGTTTACTTATTCATTTCCCTCAGAGGACCATTGGGTAAGGACCATTGGGTAAGATTACATGTAGTGCTTTAATGGACTTTCTTTGCACTTGTCTTCAGGAGCACAGATGTGGGGACTTTCATACACTAGTGTGCATTAGAACTAGCTAAGGTGGTGGTGACAACACAGATGTTCGGGCCTTACCCCCAGAGTTCCCAATTCAACAGGTGTAGGTGAATCCAAAAATTTGGATTTTTAACAAATTCCCAGTTAATATTGGTGCTGGTGTTGGGCCACACTTTGAGAACCATTGCTCTAGGGTTGACCTGTAGGTGAAATTTTTGAACATTGGATATCTATATAGTTTCCACTTTGCTAGAGATTTCCAAACTGCTAGGGATTTCTAAACATACAGTATTTGCATCAATATATACCTCCACTATCAATCTATGCATCCCTATTCCTCATTATCTTGACAAAACTTGGTGTTATGTCTTTAAAATTGTTTTCAATACAAATGATATCTGTTTTATGTTTTTCTGATTAATAGTGAGATTGAGACTAATTTCTTACATTTAATGTTCATTGCTTTTTCTTTTCTATGAATTCTATATCCTTTGCCTCCCCCCCATTGAGTTGACTGATTTGTTTGTTTATTTCTTTATTTTATTGCTTTGTAGAATTTCTTAATATTTTCTGGGTACTAATCTTATTTGATAATGAGCTGCAAATCTCTTCCTTTAATCTTCTATTCTGTGATTTCTCTCCTTTCATTTATCATATTTTTGATGGAGAAAAGTTTGAGATATTAATGGGGTCAATGTCAGTATTTTCCTTTGTGATTTGTGCTTTTATAATATATTTCCTATTCTGATGCTATAAACATATATCATTTTTTATAAACTTAAGACTTTTATTTTCACTTTTCACATGTAGTTTTTAATATATTTGGGATTAATTATATGTATCAAATAAGGTAGGAAGCTAATTTTTCCCCACATGGGAAATCAGTCACTTTCTCTGTCATAACCAAATTTCTATTCATTTTTGCATTTGTTCCCAAACTCCTTTGTCCATTCTATTAATCTTTTGTCTATTGCAGAGCCAATACTATACTTTTTAATTACTTGAAATTTGAAATGTTTAGAAAATATGGGAGTTTTTTCCACTGTATTCCTCTTCTTTAAAATAAACTTATTTCTTTTTAGTTCTTCTGACAGGGTTCAATTTGTCAAGTTGGGTGAAAAATTTGGTTTATGTTTTCCAGTCGGTTCTATCTCTTTATTTGGCACTGAAGTATTTCTCTGTAATAACGTGTGCTTATTTGAACTTGATTTCTCTTTTACAAAAATTTGAGGTGGACTTTTTAAAAAAGGACCATAATGCAATAGAAATAATTGTATGTGCGTATGTGTGTGTGTGTGTGTGTGTGTGTGTGCATGTTTGAGGGTAGAAATGAGAATAGTGTGCCAACCGTAAAAGTCATAAAACTATTGGATTCAGCATAAAACTATATTCAAACCTTTCTAGTGAGGATGAAGAGGGATGTGTGATAAATATGTGACTCCTCTGATAGAAGAAACACACAAGCTTGTGGTAGAAAAAAAATTGTATTCTAATACCAAACACTGTCAGAAAGTCTTGCATAGAGCATTTCATAGGGAATAGTGAAAAACGGTATCCTCGGTAATAATTTATCAGCAAGTACAAAAATGTATTTCTAATGGTGGTAGTCAATACAATGTTAATCTTATACAAAATTGATAGCAACTAGCTAATGTGATGTATTCTACCCCTTCCCATGGTCCAACTTCATTCAGGAATAGAAATGAGAATAAAGAGATCTTCAGGTAGATTTTTCTCTAACTTTGTAGTTGGCAGATTAAGGCTCTTGGGTCCAGTCCACCCTTGCCACCTGTTTTTGCAAATAAAGTTTTATTGGAATGTAGCCACACTCATTTGTCTGCATATTATCTGTGGCTGCTTTCCTGCTACCAGTTGCAGAGTTGAGTAGTTGTGATAAAGACCATATGGCCCACAAAGCTGAAAGTATTTACTGTCTGGCCCTTTCTAGAAAATGTTTGCCATCCCCTGCTCCAAATTATCATTTCTTAAATCATTAGCTTTATATTTATTCTAGGCATATTTTTAAATCCTACCCTTCATTTTTATAGCATCTGTGAGTATAAGTAAAGATGTAATGGACACAGTGGTCAAGGTCAGGCACTTTGCCAAGATGATTTGTTAATGTCTTTATTCGGGAAGAGAATGTAATCTCACCCTGTACACTCTTTGTACCCAGGAACTTCATCACCCAAAGGGAAGCACAAAGATATCCTGCATTCTGAATTAGGAGATTTTCTATTTGCCTCAGCAACATATTCCTTCCTTTTGCTCTGCTCGGAAGGTGGTTCAGCCTCTTGCCATCGCCCCTCACTTAGTCACGTAGTCTTGATAGTGCTTCCTGGACTGTCACTGAGCCGGCCATAGGAGTCCTGAGATAGCATCTTTCTCCTCACCTGGATTCAAGTTCTAGTCAGTCTTAATGATTGCGGCAACTTTGTTTCCCCTTAGACCCAGTACTAAATTCCTCTGAGCTCCCTCATGTTAAGTCATCTTTGTTAAATTTTTTTTCGTAAGGACTGGTTAACTGAACTGCCACAACTCACAACTGGTAATATGTTCCAGTGGAAAAAGCACAGAATTTAGAGCCAGAAGTCCTGTTTTTGAATTCCTAACCTTGATACTTAGATGAATGACCTTGGGCAGGTCACTTAAACTCTGAGACTCAGTTTTCTCATCTGCAAAGCAAGGATACTAATAATGCTTGTCATCTCTACCTATTAGGATCAATGTTAGAAACAAATGAGATATGTGAAAATAATTTGTAAACTACAAAATAATACACACATGCTCATTATTATCACCAGTTCTCAAAGGTTCCCTCAATGGTTTTTCCTAATCTTCAAAGGCTTTTCAGTTGGGTTCAGGAACCAGTCCATTAATTCTCCATTGTGAGCCTGCTTGCCAAAGGGTCTAATCATTGAATTAGCAGCTGTCTTCTCTGGAAACATGCTGCTCCTTCAGGCACAGCCACTCTCTGCAGATCACTGTTCTAGAACCTGAATGTCTCAAAGCTGAGCTGTGGATTTTGACAATTTGAGGGTGGAGTCAGGGAGAGAATGTTCCTTTTGCTGCTCATGAATTCTATGGCATCTCATGGCCCTGGACCCCAAAGCAATCCTGATTATGCTGAGTTGCACATATACTTTGATGAACACCTTCTTTAATTTCTTGACTAATTCCTTTTTTTTTTTGTCTGACTCAAAACCAGAGGATAGAGCAAAAGTGGGAAATGGAATGTAAGTGCCCCTAAATGAATTTTGCCCATCTCTCCTCTTAGGATCCAGATCTGTGTCCTGAATTCCTTCTTTCATGAGGTTTTTCTTTCTCCACTGCTTTACCTCACCTCAGTCCTCACACCATTTAGGAGGAGAACTTGGCTATTGGATTCATCCCATTTCAGGACATGAATAGTGTCACTTAAGAGTGGATAGGGTCACTCTTTATTAAAAAATATCACATGTGAGGTCCTTTATTCTTCATTTTTCTTTCTTTAGATATTCTTTCAAGCATATGTGTTATTTTGTCTTTCATTTCCAGTATCATGGAGACAACCCAAGAATGGTCAGATTGCAAAATTTGGATTGAGTCAGGGGTGGTAGAGACTCTCATTAGCTGTTAGGGCAAGCTGTCCATCTCAACCCAGCCTTACTAGAACTTTGCATTGAACGTTGGACTAAACTTAAAATTAGATATATATATAAAAAATGAAACATTTTTGCTCTTTGCTATTGCTTCCTTTGTGGATATTTCCTCCAGAGCTCTCAGAGAGAAGGTGTAACTCAGATTCCTTTTTACCATCAATAATTCACACAGTTTACATCCATGAACTCACAAATAAATTCCCGGAGTGGTCACTGGCCCACTGTTTTCTGCAAATGGCTAATCTCTGCATCCTGAGTTAAGCGCAACTGGGACACTGTGTTATAAACTGTAATCTAAATTTTCTTCAATTTTGAACTAACTGCTTTTTACAGAAAGGAAAAATGAGGATTACAAAAAAAAAAATCATGGCCATGATATGTCTGCCAGATAAAACATAATTTGCTTTATTTTTCCCCTTTGCACCATTAAGAGATTTATTGTCTCCTATTTATTTTCAGCACTTTTCTTCATTTCTGGGAAGTCTGACCTGCCTGAATCATTATTGCATCTGAACAGAGTTTTGCAGACAGATTTCCAGTAATGGGCTCAAATAATGGGCTCTATTTGGCATTTCAGTGGCCCTTTAATGGCATGAGAAGGGCAGTGCTTCTTGCATGGTTCCTGAGAAGCAAACATGAGTGGCCCCCGGGCCTAGTGGCAAAATCCGAAGCAGACCGCCACAAATTAAAAAATTCTTTGTAGTCATATATTATGGAAAATTTGCATTTCATATATTTGTGTTTCCTTATATATAAAAGCGTCTAAATGCTTTAACTGACATTTCAGGCCGATGTACCATTTTTATCCTGGCATACTTCTGCTAGTTTTTGTTCACTGTTAGTGGCTAGATGCATCTCCAGTCTGAGATTTGGAAGTAGGGAAACTGGATTTGAATCTTGATTCTACCACTTCTAGACACCTAAACCTGGGCAAGTTACTTATCCTTTTTGAGTGTAGATCTTCATCTGTAGAACAGGCTGTTGTGACGTTTGAATCTGCAATTGGAGATCCCTTTCTGTTGATAATTGTTCAGTGTTGAGAGAGAAGGGCTGATTAGAACCAATGGGGAGGTATGAATCCTAGAGCAGTTTGAGATGATTAAGGGAAGGCATTTTCATGAAATTTAACCGCTCTCATTTTGTAAAAGTTTCACTTTATCATATTAGTTCCTTGGGGATGTTTATAGTGTTTCTCATCATAGATGTGCCAATGTTAGGAACAATTCTCCCAGAAAATTTTGAGACAGCTGCCAGCTTCAGGCTCCCAGACTCACCCCTACTGAACCTCAGTTCAACAAATACTTATCAAGGAACTTTTCTGCATCCATCACTTCCCAGGTACTCTGGGTCATATTAACAAATTGTGAGCTATGGTCTATACTCTCGAGGACTGGAGGTCTCATTAGAGGAAACCCACAAAGCAGCTATACAAATTCATCAGTAATGCTATAAGAATATGTAAGAATATAATATATAAGAATATAAGAATAGTACATATTTTTCAAGACTCTGCCAACCTCTTTCTTCTAGTTTCAAAACATCTTGAAAGATAGAAATCATTATTTCTGTTTTACTGATCTGGAAATCAGGGTTCTAGCTCAAGACTGTATAACATGTGCTACAGTAGATCTAACAATGTCATATGTCAGCCACCCGAGTTCTTCCCTGTAAATGGACTTTTCCCACATGATTCTTTAATTGGAATATTTTGGGTCAAATGGAGGTTAAGAGTGATAACCTCTCAGTTTCTAGAAGCAAAGCTGATACGAGATTTATTCAGCACTTACTACATTGATCAACGAGGCTCACTGCTGTAAAAAACCTTACATTTCAATACCAGGGCTTATATTCTTTCTGAATCCCCTCTCCCATTTTTAGCATAATGCCTGATACGTAGCCAGCTAGACAGAAGCTATTACTGCTCACTAGTATCCAGTGCCACTTCACTTTCTTCATTTTCCTTTGCAGTTAGATCAATTTGTGACTATTCAGGCCAATGGAGTGACTGAGATGGTTTAGAATATGAAACATCTTTCCCACTCTTTCTTCTTCCTGTGTGTCAGCCTGATGATGCGGAATGACCCTGGAACCACAAGATGGCAGAGCCACAAGATGGGGGATACCTGGGTCTCTCTGAGTCACCGCTTGAGGAAAGCTTCCAGGAAAGCCATCTCAGTAGGGACATCCACATTGGGCTTTGTATAAGCAAAAAATAACTTTTTATTGGGTTAGGACACTAACATTTTTGCATTGTTTGTTATAGTAGCTAGCCTGCATGACCGGTACAGAAAGAAGATACTGAATAAATACTTGCTGTACTGAATAAATACTTTCACGTGTTTCACATTAAAATCCCTTGGGGATTTTTTTTTTTTTTTTTTTTTTTTTTTTTAAATCCAGAGTGCCCAGGTTACAGACCAATTTAATTAGAGTAATTTTTGGGTAGTGTTCAGGCATCAATCTTCTTTTTCCCTTTTTTTTTAAACGTTCTTGGTGATTCCATTCTACAGCCAAAATTGAAAACCAGTGTGCTGTATTAGTGCTATTCTAAAAAGCGTGGTCTGTAGATCTTGTTCAAAAAGCCCGTTCTTGTATGTCCAGATTTGTGGAATCAGATTCTCTTGGAGTTTTGTGTTTTAGTGAGCTCTCTGGAGGGAATTCTTAGAAAGATTAAAGCTGAGAAAAACTGCGTTAGAACACCCTCTCTAGTGATTCTCAAAGTATGGTCCTCTGACTACAATCAGAGTTGCTTGGAAATATTTTTTAAAGGCAGGTTTCAAGGCCCAGCCCTAGGCCTACTAAGTTAGAATCTCATGATGGAAGTGCCTGGATATCTACATCCCTAAAGAATTTTCTAGATAATTCTTGGCTCACCAGAATTCACACTTATCAGTTTACTGAAACCAGTGCCCTTCCTTAGAATCATATACATTCTTTCCCACAGTTCCTCTTCACCAACTACCAAGTCCTTCTGAGTTCTGCTCAGAAGATAGAGGATGGGAAGGATGATAATTTTCTATTTTTAACCTTATATGTAGTTTCCTCTTATAGTTGCTTAAGTAGAGAACTCTAATACTTGCTTTCAAGTGTTGGTTTATAGATCATTATTTATTAAATGTGGATGTTCTGGAGAAGAGAACCTTCCAACTTAAATGATAAGAAATGATGCTGGCTGAAAGCCAAACCTGAAAATTAGGACTCTCTAAAATAAGTCAACATGCGGTTCAGTTGGTGGAGCTCTTATGTCTATTGATCTAGTCAGGAATTTTATCTACTGTGTAAGAAAAGCTGCCATGGCACTAATCTAGACGCTACATAGAGAGAAGTCAAAAGAGACATGGAAAGGAATATGCAGAAGCAAGAGGATGATTGGAAAAAGACTAAGTCATTTAAGTGCATTGGGCAAGGCCTGGCTGGGGAGTATACTTTAGTATATACTTTTAGTATATAGTTTAGTCCTGGCTGATGTCTTTGCAAGTTTTGGAAGAGAGAGATTGCATAATAGACCTTTTTGATTAAAGATAATCAAAATCTCATTCTTTACCAATTTCCTTTCTCTTTCCCCTGCCCTCTCAATACTTGGAGTTAGGTCTATGCTGGGTTTTGGAAGGGCATGATTTACATGGCTGCTATAAGAAGCTGATTCTAAAAGCTATGGACATCATACATAGCCTTTGTGCGTGCTGTTTGTTTTGCCCCTATTTCATATTGTCCTGATGCCTTACTTTCTGTCTCTCATAGGAATTTGTTGGACACTAATTCTGAGCTGGAGAGCTAGAAGTGCGAATGGGAAGGTTTTTGGCCTGGCCCTAAGGAAGGTTACTGTCTAAAACAACCCTTGAACAACCCAGGCTTGAACTGTGAGGGTCCACTTACATGTGGATTTTTTGTGATAGATACAGTACAATACCATAAATTTATTTTTCTTCTGTATGATTTTCTTAACATTTTTTTTTCTCTAATATACATCTAACATAGAAAATCTGGGTTAATTGACTGTTCATGTTATGAATAAGACTTCTGGTCAACAATAGGCTATTAGTAGTTAAGTTTTTGTGAGTTGAAAGTTATATGTGAATTTTCAACGGTGGGAAAGTGGGTTGGTACCCCTAATCTCCTTGTTGTTCAAGGGTGCAGGCGTTCCAGGAGGAAGGGCTCTGTGCTTTGGATGTGGGCAGGAGGAGAGCCTGGGCTGAGGAGGGAGATGAACAGATCCATTCCTCATTTCTCTGTGAACTGTGGGGGACAGAGCCAGCTCACCACTTTCATTAGAACTGTCCTAACCCCACTCTTTTGCAAGTGGGAACGAGGGATGTGAGGAGCGAGAAATCCTGTATATTAGGAATGATCTGGGTATATTCAGACAAAACTGCATGTGGTGGAAGAGACCGTGGTTTGCATGTTTGATGGGACAGAGCCCTGGGGCTCAGTTTCACCTGAAGATACCTTAGTCTGCCATCTAGAAGCATACTGCACCATGAGTAGGGTATCAGTGAGCTAAAATCCTGGCACACACTTGGCCATAGGGCTCTAGGTCCTAGGAGGTGACCACAAATCTCAGAAAGTGACTGAAACACAACAATTTGTAATACTCAGGTGGTTAGGCAAAAGGGTTCCTAGTCGCTATGTTACAATTTATAATTTCCAGTCCCTAAGAGGAGACATGAGAAGGCAATGTAGCATGGTAACTGAAAGCTTGGAATTTGGAGTCAGGGGACCTAAATTTATACTCTCACTTTATCACTATATCAACTGTTTGGCTTTGGACTTAGTAGAGTCCCTTGTGCAAGTTGAATAAAACAAATAATCAGTACTCTCCTTGATGATAGTTGTAGTTCATGGATAGGTAAAAATGGAAGGCAGTGGTGTAGAGAAAATATGTCTGGGATGCTCTGGTGGTTATAGGAACAATGACCAAGGCAGAGGCCCAATTTTCCATAACTGATAGAACTATAACACATAAGAGGCAGAAATTCAGTTATCCTACACAGGCACCCAACCAGGGGCAAGGTGGCAGCTAGTGTAATTTGTTGCTGGTCCACGGCAATGTGTTTGGGGACATTGACACATCCTTCTTCAGGGAAGCATTGAGTGCCAGTGAGTCATCATGAAAAGTGCATAGAGTTTGGACTTAGGTTTATTTTATTTTATTTCAATTAATTAATTAATTAATTTTTAAAGTTTATTTGAGAGACAGAGAGTGTATGGAGAAGGGGCAGAGAGAGAGGGAGCACACAGCCCAACACAGGGCTCCATCCCATGAACCGTGGGATCATGACCTGAGCCCAAATCAAGAATCGGCTGCTTAACCAAATGAGCCACCCAGGTGCCCTTGGACGTAGGTTTAAAGCCAATCTCTATATTCTACCAACTGTGTGACAGGTTCAAGTTAACTTAATTTGTAGAACAGGGATGGGAGGAGGTGAAGATCCTTACCTTTCAGAGCTAGAGCAAAGAATAGAGACAGGAGCCTAGAAAGTGCCTGGTAAATGGTTGAAAGTCAGACAGTGGCAGTCATTGAACACAGGTAAAGCTGAGCCTACACAAGGCACTTCATTGCTCAAACCTTAGGGAGAGAAGAGATACAGCAGCCTGAGAGGCAAGGAGGGTTGCTTTTACTACTTGGGAGTAAAAGCATTACTTTTGCTTTCCAGATTTCGCAGTACATGTAGCAAAAATGGTCAATTACTATATACTTCTCCCTTGAATATGCAGACAGCCTCGATTCACACAATGGTGAAAGCTACTTGCAGTTCTGACTATGCTTCCCTCTGTTTTCTACCACTTCAAGAGCCGTTCTTCATCTGCACTGCCTCCCGAGTTCAGTTCCCAGTATATCCTATTAAGGGCACTCTACTAAAGAGCACTTTTCTTTTCTTTCTTTCTTTTTTTATCCCCCCAGCTGACACAGAGGCTTAACAGATTAATTCATTAGTCCTTAATACCTTCTCCTTCTAAGGCCTGGTTCAAGTTAGTGCTCTTTGATTAGCACTATCTTTTCCAGTACTGTGCTGAGCTCTTTTGCATCTCAGTTCTTCTGGCATTTGTTCCTGAGAGGGAGGTAAAAAGATTAAAGGGAAAAAAAAGGACTTGTAAAGTTTGCAAGATCACATCATCTAGTGATAAACCTTTCTTTACTTGCCGTGTTTTCTGACTGGGCAAATATAAATGATCAATTTCCTACACAAGCAATTTATTTAAGAAGGGAAATATATATGTATGTATATAAATACCACTGCTGGTATGTGCTAAAGAATATGGTTTATTTCAGCAATAGGTTCTTGAACTTAGTAGTTTTACAGAATTATTGGTGTAATAAACCCCATCGGTTTGTTACAGCATTAACTGTCCCCTGTTTACTTCAAGCTGTTAATCAATACAACAGCCAGTAGTTGCTGGCAACTTGTAGTATTTTGAGGATTACTCCAAATATTTTTAGTTACAATTTCATTCTTGCTTTTCTTTGTTCTTATTTTTTGGCTGTATTTAGCAGAGAGGTAGGAATCTGTAAGCTGATCAGATGTGCTCTCAGATGCAAAGTGCCACTGGGATTTAATAGGTGAATGTCTTGTATAGGAGGTCTGCTGCATAGTTTCCTTCCTGGGTACCTAGTTTGTAAATGCCATTGATACGATAAATGGTGAATGGATGATGATAAAACCAGCCTTCAACCAATCTCCGATTCTTCGTAGTGCAGTTTGAAGGCATGCCATTTCTAGGAAGTATTCCCCAAAGACATGATCCTCTGAACCATGGAAGTTTTTCATGTTTTAATGTTTGCTTTTTTAATATGTGAATATTTGGCTCTGTTTCTTTCCATGCACTTGGCATGGTCTCTGTTAGAATAACATGTAGTTGATGCTTAGCTTGGGGTCATGATGACTATCAAGCTGCAAAGCAACAGGGCAAGTAAAAAGGCTTTGCAGCTGCTGCTTGCCAAAGAAGAGTGCTGGACGCAGGAACTTCATGTCTGGGAGCAGCAAGTGTGAGGGGCATTGTTAGTTGCGGGGAAATTTCTCCTTGAAGAAAGCTTTGGTTTGTGCACATGAGCTAGATCTGTGCTATGGTGTTCTCTCTCTAAACCTAGTGGGTAATTATGGCCAACTAATCTTTGCCAAAGCAGGAAAGATGGAAAAAAGACAGTCTCTTTAACAAATGGTGCTGGGAGAACTGGACAGCAACGTGCAGAAGATTGAAACTAGACCACTTTCTCACACCATTCACAAAAATAAACTCAAAATGGATAAAGGACCTGAATGTGAGACAGGAAACCATCAAAACCCTAGAGGAGAAAGCAGGAAAAGACCTCTCTGACCTCAGCCGTAGCAATTTCTTACTTGACACATCCCCAAAGGCAAGGGAGTTAAAAGCAAAAATGAACTACTGGGACCTTATGAAGATAAAAAACTTCTGCACGGCAAAGGAAACAACCAACAAAACTAAAAGGCAACCAACGGAATGGGAAAAGATATTTGCAAATGACATATCGGACAAAGGGCTAGTATCCAAAATCTATAAAGAGCTCACCAAACTCCACACTCGAAAAACAAATAACCCAGTGAAGAAATGGGCAGAAAACATGAATAGACACTTCTCTAAAGAAGACATCCGGATGGCCAACAGGCACATGAAAAGATGCTCAATGTCGCTCCTCATCAGGGAAATACAAATCAAAACCACACTCAGATATCACCTCATGCCAGTCAGAGTGGCCAAAATGAACAAATCAGGAGACTATAGATGCTGGAGAGGATGTGGAGAAACGGGAACCCTTTGCACTATTGGTGGGAATGCAAATTGGTGCAGCCACTCTGGAAAACAGTGTGGAGGTTCCTCAAAAAATTAAAAATAGACCTACCCTATGACCCAGCAATAGCACTGCTAGGAATTTACCCAAGGGATACAGGAGTACTGATGCATAGGGGCACTTGTACCCCAATGTTTATAGCAGCACTCTCAACAATAGCCAAATTATGGAAAGAGCTTAAATGCCCATCAACTGATGAATAGATAAAGAAATTGTGGTTTATATGCACAGTAGAGTACTACATGGCAATGAGGAAGAATGAAATATGGCCCTTTGTAGCAACATGGATGGAACTGGAGAGTGTGATGCTAAGTGAAATAAGCCATACAGAGAAAGACAGATACCATATGTTTTCACTCTTATGTGGATCCCGAGAAACTTAACAGAAACCCATGGGGGAGGGGAAGGAAAAAAAAAAAGGAGGTTAGAGTGGGAGAGAGCCAAAGCATAAGAGACTGTTAAAAACTGAGAACAAACTGAGGGTTGATGGGGGGTGGGAGGGAGGGGAGGGTGGGTGATGGGTATTGAGGAGGGCACCTTTTGGGATGAGCACTGGGTGTTGTATGGAAACCAATTTGACAATAAACTTCATATATTGAAAAAAAATACATCTAGTGGGTAATTAAGTACTGTTCTAGTTGCGGTTTGTTCCTGCTTCCTCTGCCTCTTTATTTCAAAGCTTAATTCACAATCTCTTAAGTGGAGGAGGTGACATAGGACAGCTCATTTCTTGCCAGATTGGTAACTGAAGTGTTACCTCTGAGTAATAATAACACTTGGTTTGGAAATGGTCCACTTGATATTTCTTGGTATTGATGGTCTCCACTTCCAGGGGGATTTAGGGAGCTACTGTAGTTTAAAAAAGAAAAGCAAACAAGGACAGCTCTATCATGCATTTGTGGATCCCAAAATTGAAACTGAAGATAGCAAAAATGATCCTTTTTATTGTTTTCTAAATTAACCTTTCTTTCTTCTTCATTCTTAGGTTCAATGGTCCCAGAATAGCTATGTCTAAGGTCTTTTAGAATACAAATTTTCATTTGTCTTAATTGGTCATTTAACTAAAAACATTAAATAAATATTATTAATAATAAATTAATGAGGAATAAGTACTAAGAGACAGAACTAAATTGCTGTTAGAGCGTTTCTTCCCCAGGCTTTCCAATCAGAGTTAATGTTGTCAATAGGAGATAAGATGAATAATAAAAGATGGATACCAGGCACTTAAGAAACCCACATAAATATGAAATATAATGCTTATAAAAGTATAGCATATCCACAGCTGGAGGGCAAAAGAGTGGTGGGGGGAAGTGAAAGTCACATTTAATATCTTCAGTTTAGGGGCTTAATATATTTTGAAGGAAATGCCTCAGTGTGCTTCCCGGGGATAGAATGCGCACCCAACTCCAGAGGCCTAAAGGAAATGGCAGATTGTCAAGGACGTGGTGAAGAGTTCTTGAAGCTGAGGTTCTCTGTGTTGCCAGAGTTTGTTTCTTCAAGGGATCACCAACCCAATGTACTTTTTGCAACCTTTTGCTTGCCATGTCTCGGTTTCTCCATCTATAAATACATTACATCTAATCTTTGGGGTGCTGAGTGTGATAATTCCATAGCCACATCTTTTCCATATTCATTTCATGAGTTAATTAGGAACTGCCTAGTATTTACATTATTCAATCCTAAAGACCAAGATTAAGTGTTAGCCTTTCCATTCATCATCTTACTCTACAATCATCCTTGAGATCTTTCCTTTTCTACTTAGCATGTGTTTTCTTACAATGGTGGTATAACCCTTAACTGTCTCTTAGAGTATCAAAAGTGGTTTGTCCATGTAGCATCTCCTTTGTCTCTTTCTGTTTTTGTTAACTGGTTAACCTAGAGTCTATATTTATTGAATTTATATTTTGGACTCTGAGAATCTGAGATAAGCTTAGGTGCATCCTTTTAAAATCAACCATAGTTGATTAAACTTGGCTGAGATCTTCAGCCTTTTACAAGAGTGTTAAATGCATTTGAATAAGTCTGCCAAAAAATATGTCGTTAATTATTCTGAGCATACGAGGTTTACTTTCTTATGCAAATTTCAACAATAAGCAGACATACAAAGTAGGTGTGCACATTTAGAAGAATATTTTTTATTTAAAGTCTATTTTGATCATTGCCCCTAATGGTTAATAGTAAAGACAACTTAAGGGAAGGTTTGGAAAAACATTTTTAATCTTTCCTTAATCACAAATACTGCTGACTGATATGTTTGATTATGCTGCAGCCTGCTTTATTGTTTAGCTTCTTCTGTTTTCACCTTTAGCTATTTATTTTTAATATCTAATCCTCTTTTCCTACTTGTTCAGTTTCAATCAAGGATTTTCTTTTTCTTGAAAGAGCCTCCCAAATAGGAAAAGTCCTTTGACTTGATTAGCAAGAAATTAAAACAACGAACTGAAATTAAATGTCCACTCTCAAACTTGAGTTTAATTAAATTTTCTCACTTACTTGTAGGTTGACTATATTTTGGGTCTCTTATAGAATTCTTATCAATAAGACTATTTTTCCTTTTCTCCCGGGCCTGTGTTTTTTACCTGTCTTGTGTGTGTGAATGTGCTGTTGTTTCCTTTGCATCAATAGTATTTTATTTTCTTTGCTTGTGTTCCCCTCTGGCACCCTTCATTTTATCCCTCGTACTACATAAATCAACTTTTTACTATATTGTCTATCAAGACCCTGCTAATGTTTTTTATTTCTGCTTCTACTTGTAGAATGTATAATTTGACTACTTGACATTTTTCCTTCTATCTCAAGTGGATTATACATATAAATGAAAGTCTGGATTTGAGTTTTCTTTTTTCATTAAAATACACATAAGCTTTGTAAAAATTCCAGTATGTTTTAAATGTGCTTTCCACAACTGTTAGAAACGAGCTTCTTTCAGCCTGTTCAGATTAAATTAATTTTTCACTGACTCCTTGTTTCAGACTGACTTTGCTTTTAATAAAAGCATCAAATGAAACTAGAAATACAAACCAACTATACTCTATAAGGGAAACAATAGAATCATAAAAAAAATAGTCATCAAGATGTCAGTTAGATATGTTTGGGGAGATTGGGAGGAAGTAGTGATAGTTCCCTTATCCTATAGAAAATTTCAACTCCCCAAGAATCTTACAACATGAGAAAATATTTCGAAAATGAATTTTAACAGGAGTTACTAGAAATTGAACATTCAACACTCTAATTGAAAAGCTCAACATAGATTAGTTAGGTCCTTCCTTCCAAATACATAAATTCTATTGTGGATTAATTTGGTTGCCACTGTTGGAAAGTGACTCTGTTGAGCATGGACAAAGTGAAGCCCTGCTGTAGAGACTCACGTGCCCGTGTGTTTTAATGCCAATAACATGAAGCCAGAAGACCATCCATGGAAACAGGGAGACATAAGGAACAGATGACAAAGTTACAAATGATAGACTGGAAATATAGTCTTATATTCCCCTGAATGCTTTGAGGAATATTCTCTAAATTTTATAAACTGGCCCATGATAACTCGTTTTAGTATCCTTAAAAGACAGAAAAATGGTCAGCTGAAATCAACATTTAATCCGAGCAACTCAGATATTTATCTCAGTTAGGCTGCTTATCCAAATGGGACTCAGTCCCATGTGGGAATAAATCTTTAAAACCAATTCATGATAGAAGTTACAAGTATCTCAAGATACCCTAGTCTCCAGACCTATTCCTTTGCAGTTTCCTACATTTCAGAAAATGCCACCTCAGCTTCTCTAGTTGTTCCTGCCCAAATTCTTGATGTTAATCCTGAACTCCACTCTTCCTCTTCCATATCATATTCAATCTATTAGAAAATCCTCTTTTTTCTTCATCACAAATGACATCTGATATCTTTATATTTCACAATTTTCCCCACTACTTGGGAAGTTTAGTCCACGCCATCATCATTGTTTACTTGGATATTTGCAACAGCTTCTTTACTGCTATGCCACCTCTGTACTTGCCCCTTTATTCTCAAACCAGAAATCAGAACAGTGGTTAAAAATAATTCAGATTATGTCTTTCTTCAGCTCAGATCGTTCCAATTGTTTCCAATCTTACTTAGAGTAAAAGTCAAAGTCTTTGCAAGGCCTATTTGGCCCTCATTGCCTCCTCTACCACTGCTTCTCTAATCTGTTTCCTGTGAATCTCTCCCTCATTCTCTCTGCTGTATTTACTCTGGCCTTCTTATTGTTTCTTTAAAATACCCAGCATGATCTGCTTCAGGACCCATGCCATTCTGTCCTCTGTGCCCTAGGTTTCACATTGAGAAAAAGCTACCAATTCTGTCAGTTAGTTCTAATAGTATAGCAAACTACCCCCAAACTCATTGGCTTAAGATATCAAGCATTTTTTACTATTGTTCACAGCCCTGTCAGTCAGCTGGGTATCAACTGACTCGGGCTAATCTGGGCTAGGCATGCAGTTCATCTGCAGGTTGGGTGTGATCTCTGCTTTAGACTGGGCTTAACTGGGTCAATTCTAGTCCTCTTTAGTCCTTTTCACACTAATGGCAAACATGTAAGAAGGTGAGTAGGTGTAAGACTATGTAAGTATTTGCTGTGAACTATTGTCATCTTCTTAGGATAATGTTCTTTGGATGATTACTAGATCTCATTTGGAAAAATGGCTCACCTGGAAAAATTAGCAAAGTGGCAGCAAGCTGGAGCCTAAGTGAATGGTCGCCATCAATGGTTTTTCTTGTTGTGTGACCAAAACACTTTTAAGAGGTCCTTTTCTCATCTATGCTGCACTGAACTACAATTGGACGTTTTTTTTTTTTTTTTATTTTTTTTAACGTTTATTTATTTTTGAGACAGAGACAGAGCATGAACGGGGGAGGGTCAGAGAGAGGGAGACACAGAATCCGAAACAGGCCCCAGGCTCTGAGCTGTCAGCACAGAGCCCGACGCGGGGCTCGGACTCACGGACCGCGAGATCATGACCTGAGCCGAAGTCGGCCGCTTAACCGACTGAACCACCCAGGTGCCCCCAATTGGACGTTTAAAAAAAATGTTTCCTTATTTTTGGGGGGGAAGGGGCAGAGAGAGAGCAGGAAGAGGATCCAAAGTGGGCTCCACACTGACAGCACAGAGCCCTATGCAAGGCTTGAACTCATGAACTGTGAGATCATGACATGGCTGACGTCAGACGCTCAACCGACTGAGCCACCCAGAGACATTTTTAAACCTTGAATAAAAGTTTTTCACTAACAGCTTAGTGTTGTGATAATGCAGACTTTTTAAGAAATGAAAGCAAAAGTTTATCCACAAAATTTGTGGTATGGGACAGAAAAGAGGATGGCAAAGAAAGGACTCAAAACAGAAAAGGGAGATTAGTTAGGGAGCAAAGTTTGGAAGGAGAGGTTAGAGAGATGTAAGCTGTCAGCTTTCTGTTTATACCTACATGAAATTCTCAGGAATATGAAAGATCACATTGGTCTTCTTGCCATATGATTGATGGGAGCCCTAGTCATGTTTTTGGGTGTTAAAGGAATGGCTAATCCCAGAAGCTGCAGGGATTGGGGACATCAAATTTCACATACAGCTTTAAAACATTGCCTCTTTTCAGAGTTGAGATGGGAAAATTTCGACGACTCTCCTAAGATATATTTTTTACTGATAACTGTTCTTGTCTAATTTGGGGGAGGGTTTCTACCCAAATAAAACCTTTTTCTTAATATAACTATCCATATATTTTCCTTGTTTGGTCTCTGATTTTATTGCTTGTATGATATTAATTTTTTGGCCTTCATATCTTGAATTTAATGATGCATTTAATGAAGGGCTCAATAATTCCTTGTGCTAGCAGTTTATTTATATTCATTTATAGTTGCTGCAATTGTCCATTTATGGTTGGTACTGACCATGGATAAGGACACACCATTGAATTCTCTGGGTTGTGAACATACTCTTTCCTGTCCCAAATGGATAGCAGCAACTTTAGCTTCTCATAGTAATGAGGGACAGTCATCTTGCCCACATAAATAGCTCTTTTTTTTTTTATCAGCTATCTACCTACATGATGAACCCAAAATGACCAGAGGGTTCTCAAAGCATCAGGTTAAATGAAACCCCTGCTTTGTTCTCTATTAAAAGGATTTCCCACTGGGAATTTGGACTTCTAAAGAATAGAATCTATAGAACCAATAGAACCCACAGAATCCAATAGAACCATTCTGCAAGTGAAGCCATGGAAGTAAAGGTGAGTGAAAGCAATCCCACTTCCACTGCTTGGTTCTCATGCCCATACTTTGTCACTCCTGGGATGCAGCACAATGTGTGGCCTGATGTTTTGGTTCCTACACTGTATCCTACAGGACATTGCCCCAAATTCACAGGTTGTGTGACTCTTAAGCTGAACTTTTTATAGGTTGTTTATCTTTCTGTTAAGTTGCCTTCTTTCTGGATGCTCTGGTAAACTGTAAGCATGACTTCAGTCCCTTGTTCTTATGTTATGAGAGATCCTGAGTTGGCAAACCAAGTATTCCATAAGCCTTCAGGCAGTCATGTTGCCAGAGTCACTTTGCAGTGTAAGTAAACTTACAAACAATACATGTAAATTCTAATAAGTATTAATTGTCATCCCCTCTGGAATGAGTCTGGTATAATCAGTGTCCTACCAACTGCCTATTAATCTCCTTGAGGGATGCTGCCATATTGAATGTGCAGCTGTTGAGCTGTTGAGCATTCATCAACAGCAGTACCTAAATTCGTTTTGGTATGGATTTTGGTACGGTATAGTCTTCCATTCTTGCCATGGATATTCTGTTCATGGACTGGTTGCATTAACATTGGCGTGGAAGTAGAGAGAGGTCCTATGACTTCCACAGGTATTCTAGTTATTGACTGTTCCTTTATAGTGGACATTCATTAGTGGTCATTTTCAGAAGACAAAAATATCCTCATTCCATGTGCCCTTTAACATAGGTTCATCCACATGCTTTTTTCCCCAAATTTCCTTACCTCACAAATGATCAAATCGTATTCTTTCCAGGTCCCTTGTAGATTAGCTAAGTGATTTGTCATTGCCCTAAATTCCTATGTTTCTGTACATGTTAAGCCACTATTACTGTCATAAAAGGAGGACAACAAACAACTTGCAACTCTGCTAGCTGAAAGGATTTCCCTTCATTCTGTCTTCCAGGGCCACCCTAGAGATTGTCGTAGTGCAATGACAGTCTGGTTTAGTTCAGCATTAATAGACTGTGATCCACACCTGAGTTTTTGTTCTTCCTGGATTAGCTAGTTTCAGGGAATCACCCATAAGTGTATAGGTTTAAACTAAGAGACAGGTTTCACTGCAATGCAAGTAGGTGATATGAGAATCTAGATTACCTGTTTATGTAACTTATTTGTGCTTTTTGTATCTGCTCATATCCTATCCCATCATGCAATGGACTCCTGCTGTGCCCACCTGAACTTAAGACTCATTGGATCTAGTGATACCCAGTCCCTGATACTAGCTCCAGTTACACAGTCATGTAGAGGCTAAAGGTCAGTCTTCACTACAGTCTAGAAAAATTCTAGGCTCTGCTTTTAAAATGGCAAGCATTTTGTTACTGCTGATGGTATGGCCTTGTGGCAGAATCCTTGGGGTCTGCATGACACTTGCATTAGGACCTGTCAGAGATTCTGTACAGCATTCTAATCTCCTATATATACCTCTAGCCCATCAGTTTTCTGGGCTAAATGTCTTCAGTGGCAAGATAATTTCCATGATACCTTGGGCCTTTCTTGCTCTTGGTCATGCTAAAGCCCTGACAGCCTTTTGAGTCACCTGATAAATAGCTTTCTTCTTGTTTTTTCATATCATAATAGCTCCACTCCAGAGGTCAGGGAACCATCCTGAGGATGCTGCCAGGTGTTAAGGATTTTTATTCCAATTATGTACCCAGGGACCAGGCACATAAATGTAGCTTCAATCCAGTTATGACTCATTCCATTCCAGTGCCAATGCTGCCATGTAAACCAGTGTTTTACCTTTTACACCTCTTCACTGGTGAACATCTTATAGTATTGATGCTATAGCATGCCACAGGTCACTATCAAAGAGGCCCTATTGCTATCTGCTGAGGGAGCGAAGTCCCATTTCTTCTTTTGATACCCTATTTCTGAATTCTATCCCGATGTCTAATTTTCTAGAGCCATTTGTCAAAACAATGATTCTAGCCTGAGTAATCCAAAAAGCAGAGCAGGATGAAAGGTTTATATGTAATTGGTTTGTTTTCGGAAGGGATTCCTCAGAATGAATTTGGGGAATGGGTTGATTGATGTGGGGAAGGAAAGACGGAAAGGAAACCAATCTAAGACCATCCTACCAAGTTGATCATTCCTGTGGGTACCTGGGCCTTGGTCTCCTGAGGGATCTTCTGAGAAACAGTGGAACATACTGAGGCATCATTTATCAGAAAGGCTGATAGGTGTTGGAAGTGATTCCTGTTTTGGAGAGAAAATTTTGTGAGCAATATGGAGAGATATTGATTGAATAACAGTATACTTAGGTGGACTTGACATAATCTGAAAGATTGAAGTCAGTCCTAAAGAAGGTAATCAGTGGCAGGTATTAAGACTCTGTAGTATCAAAAAGTTTCTAAATTGTATATTTGAAAGTATAATCTGTATATTCACCCACGTTGGCTGATAAATTCGGTGAATAACTGAATTCAGAATTAGGATCAAGAAAGTCCCACTTCTCTAAATTTCTTATTTATATGTCTCTTCCTCTTTACATTTTAGAGCAATACTGTCCAATAGAAATATAATGTGACCTGCATAAGTAATTTCAAATTTTCTAGTAGGTATGTTAAAAAAATTAAAAACTTAGGGTGCCTGGGTGGCTCAGTTGGTTGAGCATCCGACTTCGGCTCAGGTCATGATCTTGTGGTTCATGAGTTCGAGCTCCACGTTGGGCTCTGTGCTAAAAGCTCAGAGCCTGGAGCCTGCTTTGGATTCTCTGTCTCCCTCTCTCTCTGCCCCTCCCCCGCTCATGTTCTGTCTCTGTCTCTCAAAAAATGAATAAGTGCTAAAAAAATTTTTTTTAAAAAAAGATTTAAAAACTTATTTTAAAAATTAATTTAAATAATATACCTTACTACAAATATATCCAAAATATGATTTCAACATAGAACCGATATAAAAATTATGAATGAGATATTTTACATTCTTTTGTTACTAAATCTTCAAAATTTAGACTTAGAACACATCTCAACTTGTACAGGATGAATTTCCTGTGCTCAATAGTCACATATGCTAGTGGATAATATGTTGAACAGAATACTCTAGAATGTTCTTTATCTGTTCTTAGCCTGGGTAATTTCTACTCACCTTCAAGGCACACATTAAATATCACTTCTTTTGAGGAGTCTTCACAGTGTTCTCTTTTTATTTTCCTCCCTTAATGATTTCTGCAATAATAACAATAGCAATAGCAAAAGCTTATGCATCCCTTATATATGTTATCAGTGTACCTTGTATTTATACAAATTACAGTAGTTATTTAAAAAAAATTATTAAATTATCCATCACTACCACTAGACTCTGAGTTCCTGAAGAGCAAAAACACTATCATCTTTATAGCCCAGAATCTAATTTTTTTAAAAAAATTAAACAATTAACTGAGGTTAATATAACAAGTGAAGTTAATATATTTAAATACAATGAATGTGGGCTCCTAAAACCAACCCTATAAATACAGGATGGGAGGAATATGGTTTAGATGCAGTCTACTTGAATAAAATTTAAGGGCCTTAGATTTAATGATTAGTTCAATAGGGGCAAATATTAGTTTTTTATTGATGTAAGGTTTAAGGACTCAGTTTTCAACCTTGTTACATAAGCAAATAACTTATAACAGAGTCTAAACCTATTCTAACATCAAAGAGGTATTTTAAAATGTTCAAGTGACCAAACAAATGAAGTAAAGTAAGAATAAATCACCTGGGCAGGTAGGAGATTTGTCTTTTGGCAAGGTATTCAGATACAAGCTGGATAGCAGCTAGGAAATGTTGTAATGGGGGTAGATGGTGAGAATAGATGTACTCTATGCTTCCTTCCAAGCCATGAATTCTTCTTTTCAATAATCCTATTCACTTTAAAGAAAAACAGCATTGCTTTTACTCAAGTCAGTGTTGACAGTGTACATAGCTAGTTATATATCAGTCATAAGAAACTCTCCAATCAAAACAATAATGTCATTTTCCCTTGAGTAATTCTCACCAAGTTTCTGGTTTTGGAAGATTCAGTTGGTTAAAGAAAGTTCATAATCAGTGTTTTCAGAATACATTTTGGGACATGAAGCAAACCTCACACCAACAATGCATTATTACTCATTTATTTTTAGCAATTACTCATGGAACAACACAGGTGCCCAGAATTTCCTGGGCATATAAACATGAAACCTCTGCCTCCGAGAGCTTCCAGTCTAGATCGAGACAAACACAAAACAGGAAACCTGAGCTTTACCACAAGAAGATGAATGGGCATCATTGATACCTTCATATGTGATTTCTTCCAGACAATAATGTTTTGTTTATTCAGGAAGCTTCAACTAAAAAGCAGCTCAGGGCATATTTTAGTCCTCTAGAAAATAGAACAATCAGTATCACTGCAGTTGCGTTCAATATATGGAATTTGCTTTGAGAATTAGGAGTGGTTCTTTTGCCTTCATCTTCATTATAATTAATCAAGAATTTTGTTCTGAGTGCTTTCTATGTTCCAGGCACAAGGGATATGCAGATGATTAAGACATGGTTCTTGCCCTGAATAGAGCTCACATCTAGGAAGAGCAAGCTATGCTAACATGAAAAGCTGATTAGACACCAGCCACAGTGCTAGTGGAAAGAATATGAGCTTTGGTTTCAGGCAGAGTTCAGCTTGAAACCTGGCTCCACCACCCATTAGCTATTTGACCTTGGTCAGTTTTCTCAAATTTTCTGAGCCTATGTTCCATTAACGATATGATACCCCCTAACTAGCATGTTTGTTGTAAGAATTGAATACTATCTGGTAGAGAAAACAAAATACATAAATTCAAGTATTGTCTTAGCTGCTAAATGGGTAGACTAGGTTAGGGATTAGCAAACTTTTTCTATACAGGGAGAGAGAGAAATATCTTAAAGCATTGCAGTCTATACGGTCTATCACAATTACTTAAGTTTACTGTTGTAGCATGAAAACAAATCTATAGATAACATGTAAAAGAATGACCATGGCTGAGTTCTAATGAAGTTTTATTTAGGAAAACAGGTGTGTAGGTCTATAAATGCATTGACCCTGCACGAGATATAAGGGCTGTAAGAGTTTAAAGAGATCATGATTATCAAAGAACTGGGAGGGTGTCTTTCAAGAGGGAAGGGGAATGTTTAATTTGTTTGTTTTGATTTTACTTTTTATCCAAGTTAAACATGCACAAACTATAAAGAGTCAAATTGTTTTGCAAGATTTACTATGAAAAAACTTCAGCTCCTCTATTCCCTGGTCCAAGAGCCAGTCATTTTCATCTCCTTCAGCTGATTCTTCTAGTATTTACTTTGAACTCTCTAAATAACATGGGTCTATATTCCTCTTAATTGTTGTTTTAATTTCAGGTGATATCAATGGACTTCCCATCATGGACAATAGAGATTCCATGTTTTTCCCCCACCCAACTCCCACCACATAAGCACCCTTCTGGTTACCCACCCTGCCTCCCAACATAGTTATATTCTAATTTTGTTTGTATCATTATTCACTATTTACATGATTATGGATATGTGTGTGATTCACATCGGAATTACAAAGTAAACCATGGTTACTTAACCTTTGTTGTATAACATTTTGTTTTCCCTGGATTTAAGAATTTCTTTTTGTTGCTTTCGTAATTTCCTTTACATTGTACTTATCTCTAATTCATCCTCAACCTCTTTAGCAATTGTCTAATTATCTCCATAAGTTGTTCACATGCATCAGATGCTCTAACAATTTTATCTCATTAAAGAAGAATCACCCAGAGCAGTTCTCAAGCTTGCACAGTCAGAATTACTTGGAGGGCTCATCACAACACAGATTCCTTGGCCCCAGCCTCAAAGATTCACACGTTCTGGGGAAGGGCTGGTGAACTTCCGTTTAGAACTAGTTTCCAGGTGGTGCTGATGTTGATGCCCATACCACATTATTATTAGCACTGGGAAGTACTAGCCAGGGGCCTTCTGCCCTGCTACAATCTGGACTGGGTGCCTTCTACATTGGGTGTGGCCACTGATCCTGATGTTGCCTTTCACCGTCATTTTGGGGATTTTAATGGCTTTTCTCCTGTGTTGCTTTTGAAAAATCCAAAGCCATTCTGAAGCCTGATCCTGTGTACGTCACCTTCAGATAACAGTGCCTAATATTGTCAAATCAGCTGATCATATGTTTGTGTATTATTTTACATTCCCTCTTTGTGAGCTTACTTTAGGAAACAACAATGTCTTAATCATCTTCGTATCTCACAAGCCCGTCTCACAAGCCTGGAACATAGGGAACGCTCAAAACAAAGTGCTTGTCTGATGATTTTCTCCCCAGATTTTTATAAAAATTTCTCTTTGTTCTCAGTACTCTGAGGAAGCTGTTAACAAGTAGCTCCATCTACAGAAAACAGATTTACTTAATTTTTGCATAAAGGCTTCCTTATTCACCAATATGCATCTTTCTCTCTAACACTTGCGTCTCTGTGTGCTGAATTGTTAAGGGTATAGGTAGTCGATATGTACTTATTGACTGCTTTGATAGATCTGCATTCTTTTGAGAGACCTGGCCTCACACCTTCTATACTACAGGGGATTCCTATAAGGTGTTTGTTTTCTCCCAAGAGATCGGTTCAAGTTTGTTTGAAAATGATACAGGAAATCAAATCCTCAGTCTTATTAACCATAGGTACTCTGAATGCCACAGTTTCCCATGATAAAATATAGTTATCTGCTGGGAACTATATAGTGAGGCAATTTGCATGTAGGGCAAAAATAAAACAAAAATGTTATAAAATAATTCTTTTTTTTTTCTATAATAATTAATGGCAAGATCCTCAGGTACTACAGGGATCACTATGAGTTGCATAAAGGAATTCTGTCGTATATCCATTCACAGCAATCTCAAAGTTTTTTGTCGCATCTAAATCCATAATAATAATAAAAAATATCAGCAAATTAATTGAATACAACATCAACGTTAAGATTTCATCCAGGGAACAAGTTACTATACTTGCTTTCCTTTTCTTGTGCAGCTTATGGAGCATTTCAAGCCCACTTTGCATATAGGATGATAACCTCATATGTACCTGTGAGGGAGGGAGCAGACCTGTGCACAGAAGGTAGCTAGGGCAAGACAAATGATAAACATGATGATAGAACCGATTATATTCCTCAAATGGGAGATAAACCTATGGGTGCAAATGTCGTATCTTGAATAGATGAACTATCATTCCATCATCCATCACTGCCAATATTTTCTGCTTTATCTGGATTGTATTGGAGTAGACTACATCTTAGGAGTTATATAGCAGTTTCTTAAAGATGAAATTCTATGTTGCAACAGGCCAAATGTGTTTGCTGTAGGCCCATCTGTCTCAGTAGTTCTCATTCACACACTCGCTATTTAAGGCTATTTATTGCATATAAATACCCAAAGCACAAATAACAGGCAGGAATGTTTTAGACAAACCCATGACATGTATCAAAGTATTAAAAGAGAAGCAAAAAGGGGACAAAACTCTCTGTTGAGTGTCAGTAACAGGTCCTTCATCACTTACCCAATTATTTAGTTGATGGCAGTTCTCTCTTAAATCAAGGTATTGGTATGATGAAATGGAGATAAATCTGACGATGATATTCTTTCCAATAGGGCAAGCCACTCTCCTTTAGAAAGTATAAAATCCAAACCTATCCACAGTTCATCTGTATAAGAACTGAAAACACAGAATCATAGGATATGAGGATTGGAAAGGACCTCACAATTCAATGACTATGGATCTCTTATTGATGTTTGAGACCCCTTTAAAACATTGAGACTTACAATTTTCCCAGCATTTGGTTGAGTGTTTCTTGTGGTGGAGGGACCTTCCCAAGACTATGCTATATTGTATATGCTCTGTTTGGACTGTTTGATCATTTACACATTCATGTTGGTTAAACCATTTGATCATTCATGCCATTCATATTTATTAAGTACTTAACATATTCCAGGGATTGTTCTAGGAATTGAGATCCATATGGTTCTTGTACTTTTCAGTACTCCTTTATTTATAAGTACAAAACTCAGTCAACCCAAATGTACTATTTAAGCAAAAGGGAGGATTAAAAAAATCTCGTATTAGTGAAAAATCCAAGAGTAGATCTGATTTTGATGTGACTGGATTCAGTAGCTCAGGTGACTTCATGAGGAGATTTTTCTTCATTTCTGTTCTCTCTTTTCCTCTATGTTCTCTCTTTTCCTCTATGCTCTCTATTTCCTGCCATTCGTAGGCAGGCTCTCTGCCTTGTGATGGTAAAATTGCTGACACAGGTCCAGGATCTCAATCTTCCTGTAACTTCTCTCCAGTCTACCATCTGAAACCAGAGGAAGGATAATTCTTCCTTCATGTGATGAACTTCAACTATATCACCTCCCCTGAGACTTTTCTTCTTCAAAGTGATTTCACCATGCTTTTCACCTGTTTATAGAGGTTATGTAGCTCTTTATGTCTAATACTTACTGAACATTTCTTGAATGGGCAAATGAGTGAATGTATGAACAGAAATCTTAACATCACTTGGTGAAAACTGAGGGATATGCCAAAATAGAGGAAAGCAGAAATCGGCAGTAGAGAGAGAGAGAGAGAGAGAGGCAGAATAATGATTGCATAATTGGAGGACCTGTATCAAGCTGTGCCAGCTGATACAAGTTCAGTGTTTGGGATTTTTATGTGTATAAGCCCATACATTCCTTTTTATGCTTGAACCAGTTTGAGTAGGGTTCCGGTCACATGAGACCAAAACATCCTCCATAACACATTTGATTACTTTGGATGTAGTCTCTACCCATTTAGTACTTAGGAATACAACAATTAACACATTTTTATTCTGTTAATTGAGAGAATACAGGTCTTAACAGAATTAGGCACTTCTGGAAGCTCAGTCCATGGTCAGCTAGACTAGAGAGAACAATGGAAAGAACCTGGTCTTTGGAGCCAAAGCAGGGGGATTTGCATCTCAGTTCCATCACTTATTTACTATGACCTTGGGCATATAACCTTATATCTCCAGATTTGTTTTTGAAAAAAAAAAACCCATGACTTTATGCATCATATTGATAATCTGAGTTTCTTGTGAATAATCTGTGAATATGATGAGATCATATTATAGCATATTAATAGCACTGCCCTCTTGCATTCATTCACTTACCAAGAAGTTTTAATACCCAGAAAGAAGCCTTCAGGAACTGCTTGAGGTCCTCCTGGGATACAGTACATGAGCTTACAGAGAAGTCCCTTTATGGATTCTGAGACACCCCAAATGGACCAAAGATAAGAAATGACCAGTGGTGAGATAAGCAAGAACCATATATTATCTTTTGTGTTACTGTTCATTGGAGGAAAGCTCAATCTGTACAGTTTAGGCTGAAATATTTTACAGAAATGTCATTAATCAGATAATTTAATCTTTGTTATACCTCTCTTTCCTGGACAACAATAATTAGCTTGCCTTTACTGGGTACTTATTGTGTGTCAAGCACTATAAATTAGTCCTTTACATCAATTAGGTAATTCACCCTCCTGTCAATCTACATGGTATTATTATATACTGTTAACCAAATTTCATAGATGAGGGCTCAGAAAGGTTAAGTAACTTGTCCAAAGTCACATAAATAATAAGTGGCAGAGCTGGAATATAGTCTGGGCATCCCAGAGCTTGTGCTCTCAACCTCTATATCATATCTTCTTCTAGGATGGATAATGTGATTTCGTGGGGTTTGTTTTGGCTGGATTTGATAGCAAGGTATTGTGGACATCAACTCACATCGTCTCCTTTCAGAGACTGCAGCTTTGTTTCTTGGTCAAGATGGTCAGGTCAAACTCCTTTAGGACATGCTCTCTTCAAGGAGAATCCTTGGGAACACATGCAAAGAGGTTCCTAGGGAAGGAGAGTGTTGTGATGAGTCCTACCTGTTGATTACACATGATCTGGCATGTCTAAATCTCATCTCAGAGTCCAGCTGGAGCCCTTGCTAAGCAATTTATTCAAAATAGGGAAGAAACGTGTATCAGTATGTACATTGTGCCCAGTTAAGCCTCTTGTCAAACCTGTGAATAAAAAGAATAAAAGAAGTATCTTCTTATTAATTGGGTTTTTAGAAGTGTCACCCATTTACTTGTAATTCTAGTAATTTCTGGTTTTGATCACTGTTCTCCTAAGTGTGAACACAGGCCAAACCTTTCTGACTAATGCTAGGATTAACCAGTTCATCTTGGTATTTATATGAATGGAAATGTATTATGTGTAGATATTTACTAGTGCATAGAAACAGAGCTGAAAGATAATGGAGGTTTTGCTTCCTCCCTCAGCATGCCATTCCACATCTATTTAAATCATACTACCCTATAAAGTCTTACCACATCAACGAGAAGTCTGCTGTAACTCTCCTAGCTTCTGGCCATTTATCTCTCTAATCTTAGAATGACTATAGCCCTTGTAGACTAAGCCAGGGTTTCTCAATCTCAGTACTGTTAATATCTGGTCTGGATGATTCTTTGTTAAGAGGGCCTGTTCTGCGCTTTGAAGGACGTTTAGCTGCACCTCTGGTTTCTATCCACTAGATGCCAGTAGCATACCCCTTGCCCCACCCTGTGCCCCCTCTTCCCCCTGTTGTGACAATCCAAATGTTCTGGGGTAGCAAAATGGCTGCCATTTGAGATCATTGGCCGATACCAAACAATTTAGTTTAAAATGTTTTCCCATGTAATTCTCTAGTTGTCCTTTTCGTTCATATTTCCTCAACAAGATGGCAGATCTCTGAGGCAAAAATCGTGCATAATAATATGCCTTCTGTCTTCCAAACATGAAGACAAAGAGAAAAGGAAAGTCAACTAGTGTCTGTTGAGAACTTTTCCAAGTGCTTTCCATATGCCATTTCATCAATTCATTCTATTAACATTTATTGAGTGTCTACTTATTATATAATACTTGAGAAGCAACATTCCAATCCTGGCTCATCTGCTTAGTGTGACCTTGGTAATTTACTTAATCTGTCAGTGCTTCAGTTTCTTTGCCTATAAAATAGGACAGTAATATCACCCATCCCATGGGTTGTGAGGATTACATGGGATGAAATGTATAAAATATTTAGAACAGGATCTGGCACATATAAATATCTGCTGAGTATTAGTTATCACTATTAATTAGTATGTGCCAATTCTGATTCTTGGTGCTGAGGAATGAGCAATGGACAAGAAGCCTTGTTCTCATGGAGGTTGTAATATGTTCTCAGATAAGCCTCATTAAAGGGGTAAGCAATATCATTGCCCCATCTCACAGGGGCCAAGGGCAGTTCAGTGAGAGGAAGTAATTTGCCCAAGGTCACATAACTTTTAGGTCTCAGGGCCAAGATAAGAACTCAGCTCTCTCTGGCAACAAGGCCATACTGAATACTTAATAGGTTCTCAGCATACTTGCTGATGTCTAGACCGAAAAGGAAATTATTTTCCCTTTCCTTTTGTTCTTTTTCCTCCTTTTGTATTCCTCTTTCTTTTCTAAAGACCAGTAAAACTTCTCTTTCAAGTTTTATATGTACATTTTGCTTCCCTTTTTATATCTGGGTATTTATTTTGCTTGTGACCGCTGCGCTATCCTTGCAGATGAACCAATCCTAGTCTTTAGATACATGAAATTTCATTGAAAATGAAATGTCCACAGTGATTCATCTTTGCAGCAAATGGGTAATGTGTACTTTGGGGTTTAAAAATAGAGATGAGTCAAGAAAATCATATGTTTCCTGATTTAAAAAAAAAAGCTTTTCAAAGATTTGGGTGCCTGTCTACCCCTTACCATCATATTAAACATGATGACCATAATTGGGGCACACATCCAAAGAGAACCTAAAATAAATCATTCCTTTCCAGTTTTAACATTTAGAAGTACTATTTATCAAAATAATAATTTCAGCTATTTCTAGCCACATTTCACATTAGCTCAGGGACTCCGGTGTCTCAATATATACCATTCGGGGTCTCTCACCACATGGAATGTGATGGGGGATTGGATGATCCTGCAATGCTCTTCCTTGCTCTCTCTGTCTCTCTGGACATGGATGACTGAGGCATGAGGGTCCTGGACGAGGGCTGCTTTCCTGCTAAATGACTCTTACGTTATTATTTTCTCAGGGCTCTGCCCCTGTGTGTTTACGTGCGCCACCTCATAGTGGGCGTGGCAGGTGACCAGCAGGAGGCTGGTTAGGCAGCAATCTGGAAACTTGCAGGAAAATCCCTGTGTCTTGCACCTCACAGATCAGTGCTTCGGCAGCTTGGCCATCCCGTCTGCTGTCCCAAGCTCCTTGTCCTCAGCTCACACTGATGGCAATGAGATGCTGATTTTCAGGTTGATTTGCAACAGTTGCCCCCTTTTAATGAAATCTCATCGAAGTTCATCCTGAATGAACACACTGGGCAAAAACTTGGCTCTTTTTCAGTGAAGGGAAAAGAGATGAAGTTTTTAGAGGATTTCTTGAACTAAAAAAATATACTATATGTGTGTTTGCAATTGGATTCTTGTCTGAAGAAAGGCTCCATGCCCAGTGACCTCACTTGTCTACTTTGTGAACAAAAATCACATCCAAACAAGAGAAGGAAGCGGGTAAGGAAGGGAGAAAGGATGAAAGAAGACTGCATGAAGGGCACTAAAGATGGACCAAAGAGCAGTTGCATCACCGGGGGACTTCTGCCGCCTCTCAGGACTGGCCTTCACTCACACTAGCGACTTTGAAATGTCCTCTTGGTTCTATGTGTGTCCCTGTCTCCTCTCCTTTCGCTTCCTGCCAGGTTTTGAAAGCCACGCCTTACTCCCAAATCATACTTCCAAGTCAAGTTTCCCAGATCAGCTCTCCCTTCCCTTCCAGGATCAATACCTGGCATAGTCGAGCAGCTGTGTCATACACTGCAATATGGCAGCTACCACACGACTCTGTGGTTCAGTTGTACACTTATTATCATCCCATGATATAAATTCTTGAAGGTAGTCTGTCAGCTGCTAAAACTGTCTAGAGAAGAGACAGGCAGTCTTGTCCTTACTCTGCTCCGCCTCACATGGAGAAAACATAATCTTGGCTCTGTCTTTACCCTGCCAAGCCCCCATATGTATTTGGCACATTTCATATGTTTAGTATCAGTTAACAACATGAATGATCCTGGATTCCATACTTCACACACACCCCATTTAAATACATTAAGACAAAAAACAAATTTTTCAACTGTGAGCACTCAGTTCTGTGAGAAATATACTAATATTTAGGGGAGCAGAAACTTCAAAAGGGTGATTTAGAGATGATACAACCTTGCTTTGCTTCAGGAGAAAGTGGACGCCATTGGAGGAGGTTCTAGAGACGGGCAGTGAGCAAGACGTTCACTTGGAGCGGCAACAAACATGTTGCACTGACCCTGAATCTGCTCTTTGTTTTCCTGTCACTGTGTTTTTGATGTGGCCTTCGTCTGTTATATTCTCTTGCCCGTTAGAGATTCAGCAGATCTGATCCTTTTTCTCTGAGAGGTTCTCCTCAGAGTTGGGGTCTTTCCCTTCGCTAAACCACACCACTGCATTTTGGGCTTCTGTGGTAATCGTGGGGCTCTTCTCTGGGTTTTTGTGTACTTGACATATTTGCCTTGAGTTAAGGACTGGGTCTCGCTTGCCTCGCGGGGAATCACGTTGCTTAGCACAACATGGAGTTCATGGCTGCTCAATAAATGTTTATGGAATGAATGGAATGAGTGACTTGACATTATCTTTTAAATGTGAGAGAGCAGGATGTAGGTAAGGAACACAAATATTGACACTCAGAAGATTTGGATTCAAGTTTATGCTCTGCCTTGTACCAGCTCTATGAATTATGGCAGGGGAAGATCATTTAAATCTTTCCTCAGAAAAACTGAGGTTAGTAATGCTTATCTGTGACCTCCCTCGGATTATTATAAATCACAAGAGTTGATGCAGGTATTGTAGTTTTTGAATTGTACCTTGTGAAGAGATTTGGGTTAATACTTAAGTTAATACTTAATGCTCAGTAGGTCTCCCTGAATTCCAGTTTTCTCTTCCTCTTTATCACTGTAATGCTAACAAGAATTTTGCCTTTGGTATAAGAAAGTACTATGGGTCTACCAACCAACAAGTGCATGGTGGATCTGTGAATAGATGGACCGATGCCTGTTTTCCAGCTCTGGCTCACAACTCCACTGTGGTCATTGAGACAGGAGTGTCAGAGGAGAAGTTAGGTTTATGGGTGCATGCGGCGACTCTGTTAAAGAAGATTTTAAAAACTGATATGTGTAAATAGGGATAGAACTTGCAATGTTGGACTTAAAATGTAATGAGTTTTTGCATAGTCATGTAGTCCCATAATTCTACTGGGACCTCAATATGGATTAATCAATCATCAAACCCATGAAAGAATCCCTTTTTGTGATTGCTAAAGTACTGATGGTATTTTCTGGTTTGGAAAAGACTAAGTACAGCTTTTCTACAGAGTGTTTTTGTGAAGTAAGGAATAATTGAGTAAGTGCTAAAAATAATTGTTGAATGAATGAACTTGCAATTAGCCACAGCACTGGGGCCCTGTCTTCATCACTGGAAAGAATATTCTCTGGCATCCTTTTTCAAGAGTAATACTACTGGTAACCTCTAAGTTGAAATGGGAAGGGGGAGAACTCAGAAGTATTTTCACAGGATACATATACCCAGGACTTTTCAGTATACAACAGGTCTTATCAGTACTGTTATATTTTATAATATTTGCAGCAGTGATTTTTTTTTTTTAAATTTAGTTTTAAAAATAGAAACCCAAATACAGACGACAGGGGAAAAACTCTCCATTGCATCACTATGAGCATTTTTATAAGATTTTTTTTTCTTTTGGCATCCTGATATCTTTGAAAATGCTCTCTTCTCTACTTATGGGGAAAAAATACACCTACTAATCGCCTGGAGGGATTATGCAATGTGCTTTGCACAACTCTCCGTGGCCTCAGGTAACAATGTAAATGAACCTTATTAGAAATTTTTTTTCACTGTGCATGTGAGAAAATTATTTTTAAATGAGTTTTTTTTTCTTTTCGATTCAGTAAAACCGCTCTGCTGGAATGAAGACGAGCCTCATGAGAAGGAATTAGGGCACGTTACAATTCAGCTGTTTGAGTCAGATGTAAAAAGAAAAAAAAATTGGCATTTCCGAGGTTGGAAAAAGCTAGGTCTTCCTTCTCAGGAATCACAAAAATAACTGCTGAAAACCCTCACACTTTCCAAGAGAAACTTCTTTAAAAGTTATGTGTATCTAAAAATAGGGGCATTATAATGGAAATCGGTGTGCATGCGTGTAAAGTCGCAGAGCAGCATAAGAGGCCTTGACTCAAAGCTCAGGGTTCGTGATTTTAAATTTGTCGGCCGGATTTAAGTCTACTGGCCAGAAGAGCATTTAACCCTGGGGAGCTACCTGTGTTCTTTACCTGTAAGATGGAGATCTCAAAGAAGTCTCGGTGAAACGAACTTCAGGTTCATCATTGGATTTTGAAGAAAAAATCCACTACCTACACAAAAGAATGATGGTAATTGTTTTAAAGGACTGTCCAAAACTTGGCTCTTGACTGTAGTGGCTTGGAACAATGTAGTGTGTTCCTGGGGTGGCAGACATCAACTTTGAGAGCACTTGTTTCAAGACCCGAGATCTTAATTGTGATTGGATCTTGAGAAAGACCCTAACCCAACAAAGAACATATGAGCAGACACTCTTCTAAAATACACTGGTTCCAAGCAGGTGGGAGAGGAAGTACAGAGAGTAACAATTTTTAGTGCGTAGAGGGTTTCCTTTTGGGGTGATTAAAAATCTTTAGGAATAGGGGCACCTCGGTTAAGCATCCGAATGTTAAGTTTCAGCTCAGGTCATGATCTCACAGTTCGTAGGTTCAAGCCCCTGCATTGGCCTTTGAACTGACAGTGCAGAGCCTCCTTGGGATTCTTTCCCTCTCTCTGCCCACCGCCCGCCCCCCCCCCCATCTCTCTCTCAAAATAAATAAATAAAAATTTGAAAAAAATATTTGAAAAGATCTTTTGGAACCAGGTAGAGGTGGTGGTTGCACATTATTGTGAATGCACTAAGTACCACGGAATTGTTCACTTTGGAAAGGTTAATTTTATGTTACGTGAATTTCACCTCAATAGAAGAAAAGTACATTAATAATTCAAGATAAAAGGTGCTCGCTCCCTCAGTGCAAGCATTCTTGCATCATTGCTGGCAGATATGTAGGGGGGTTTTTGTTAATGATTTTGGATGGAATAGCTGCTACTTATAATTCCTTTTTTTTTTTTTTTTTCAAAAAGAAAGCATTAATAGCCTTCATTGAAAAAGTTATGTGGCTAAAATAGAAGTGACATGTACACATTTAGAAGAGGAGTCATTATTTTGACAAGCTGAGTTTTTTTAATGAACTAATATAATAATTGTTTTCTGGCTGATTTTAATTCGCAGAAGTGGGACTTAGTGGAAAGAGGGCACAAATGGGTGAGTTACGGCATTATTGCATGGAGGTTGAAACTTGACCTTTGTTGTATTGATGACACACAGCCCTTCTGTGGCATCTTGACTCTTCCACATTTCAAAGAGCACTTGGTTGAAAGGAATGTGGACTCAAAGAATTTAGCATGACTGAAAATTGATAAAAGAGAGCTCAGATTCCTTGCCCTACATGCTAGGACATAATCACCCTGCTCTAGAATGCCCTTTTCCTGGAGCGCCACCAGCCTTTTTCATTTTCCAGTCCCCTCCTTTCTCAGCCTTACCCCCAAGCCCTCAAGTGAAATTGCTAATCTCCTTCTGGAGCCTCGTGCCCCCGTTGTCCTTGTGTGCTCAGGTGAAAGAATTCCACATGCGAAATGTTGAAATGTCATACCAGGTCAGGACCAGTGAAGGACCCAATTTCTGCAAATACATCGCTTGTTTCTAATATGATGATGAGAGGCTCACACCCAGAACTCTCAGTTGTTTCTCTCCAGGTGGAGCTCCAGACTCTTGGGTGCCAGATGATTAAGCCCTGCTTCTCGCAGGGGTTGGAAGCAGCTGCTCCCGTATCAAACCTCTTTTTCTCTCAGCCAGTTGCGGCAGAGTCTACACCCAGCTGTGATTCGAGGTGCTTGCTGGCAGCTCTCATCTCCACCGACAACCTTTCATCTCAATTCTCTATAAACTTTTCTTAATATCTGCTTGTTAAACCTGACAGAATGGCATTAGAACAAAGCTAACCTGGCTGCTGAAATGCTGGCAGCATCATGTGTCAGGCCTTTTTGCTTCTTCCTTTGATAAAGTTTTGCCCAGCTATTATTGCAGAGGCCTCGCTGGATGGTTCTGAGGCCTTGGAGCAGAAAGGCACCAACTGCTGCAGAGAGCTCAAAGGCTGATGTGGTCCTGGGGCGTACCCAGAGTTGAGTCATGTATTTCTTCCCCCAAATCATTCCCAGTGAATACCAAATCAAAACTCCTCATCTCAGCTTATGTAAGTACTTTTCAGACCTTTTGAAATAAAACTTTTAAATTTGGTTGTTCTACTTAAAAATCCCAGAAGCAAGACAGATCTAGGCAGTTGCATAAAATGGTCTTGAGGACAGTTGCTTTCCAGGGGTCTCAGAGTAAGTTAGATCTTCTTATAAAGAAAAAGACAAAAAGCAAAACCAGCTTCGTTTGTGGTAGGATATGAAGTCTGTGTCCCTCCTTGACATCTAGCTGGTGCTTGAATTGACATGATCAGAGATTAGAGTGCTATCTGGACTGTTGGAAGGGCGAGGCTTGCAGATACATATTGCTATGAAGGGCCCACCCTGCCTTCAGACTGGTTAAGAGCCCTTTCCAAGACCAGGGCCTGCCCACTGCAACCGACTCCAGCTCTGAGGCTTTCTCTTTGGGAATGGCTTTCCACCTGAGGTCTTCATACAGATCTGTGAAGAATCATACAAATCCATGGAAACTGCCTTCTAACACTTAACTAGGACACTCCTTGCCAGAAGAGTAGGTGCTCAAAAAAGGGTTTTTGCCATTTGACTTGGAAGTACAGTTGACAAGTTAGGTTAGAGGGAATGGTAAGTCAAATGTGTTCTTCCCTGAAGAGAGTATCAATAATTTAGCTTGCCAGATTTAGCCTTTAAACTCCAGACCAGCTTTCACCCCACCCACCCCAATTCCCACCACTTGCCAAGAAAGGATTATATGGTAGTGTTTATAAGATCTTCATTAGCATAGTCTTCTCTCTTTTCTTTAGAGCTGAGTTTTTCACATTCACTTATTTTGACCTATGTGAAGGCAAATACTAGATTTGAAATATTCTTTGTGATCGTCCCTGCCTCCCTCCATAGAACCTAACTGGCCTAGGTTGCGTGAAACCTCTGTGAATGCCATTGACGTTACATCCCTGGCTGTGGGCATCATTTGGAGCTAAAAACTCAGAATGCTGTTTTTATCTCCTTAAGTGCTTCTTCATATATGATATACAATTGCAAGGAAGAAAAAGATGTTTTCTCAGAACCATGGGTCAACACTTTAATGCTATGGCATAATACTAGTTAAACTTAGTTGATGTCAGTTTCAAGTTCAAGAACAAACAAATGAGATGCCTGGTTCT
The DNA here is from genome assembly GCF_018350215.1 of Panthera leo. NCBI lineage: Eukaryota > Metazoa > Chordata > Mammalia > Carnivora > Felidae > Panthera > Panthera leo. The sequence goes on along the minus strand of NC_056695.1, from coordinate 60,212,281 downwards.
TTGCTCCCCCACACCCATACTCTCCTCCTTACAAGCTATGCCAGGGAGAATTCCCATCCCCAGACTCTTCTCCTTATAAGGTGTGGTTTCTGCCATTAAGAAGTCTGCTTGGACATGGAAGACTTCAAGCACTAAATTATGTCTCCTGCTCCCTGCTCCCTGGCAGCAGCTGTGCCAAGGTCCAAAAGGAAACTAGGTAGGTGTGTCCTAATAGGAGACAGTGTTCCTCCTCTAATTGCTGTAAAAGCTTTTGAAGCCATTGTCTGGCGGATCTAAGGAGATTGATCCTGGAGGTGTGAGCTCAGACTGCAAGTCAGGAGCTCAGAGTTGTAATTCTTGGGTTGGCAATGACTCACTGTAGGGCCTGCGGCAAACTCACTCATTTTCCCTATGCACCAATTTATTCATCTACACAACCTAAGGATATTAACACACAATTTCCTGATGGGATATTATATGGTTCAGGCATTAATAATCATGGCAAATAAGTTTGATGGCAAGCACCCCCAGAGGTTTTACCTGATCGAAGGAAGCCACTATGGATTTTTAGTAGGCTTTGTTGGTTTTGTTTCTAAGTCTGGACTTCCCTTTTTGGAGGTCTTAAATCTACAGTAAGGAAATTCAAGTTCCCTTGAAGTTTCGTCCTAATCCTGGTAAGCACAGATGATTTCCTTTAGGACTGTGTCATATGGTGGTTTTGCAAGAGATCTTCTCACCTACCACAGAGACCACCCCCTGCTGCCCCTCAGGACCACATGCCGTGCAGGATGGGAACCAACTTCTGTGGTGGGGACTACGTTGTCTTAGAGCCCATCTGTCTGAAAGCCTTCTCGCGGTCTTGGCAGGGCTATTGCGTCAACCAAGAACCGTCGTAAAGACATCCTCCTTTGTTGATGGTCTTCTTCCATGTCTGATGAAACAGCCCTTTTGGGGATTAAAAAACTCAAAGTGAAAAACAATGTGTCAATACATGGAAGTAAAATGGATGTGTTAGCATTAATTTGTTACATTCTACATGTGCCCCTCTGAAGAAGTGGTGTTTATATTCAGGGCCAGATGCAGGCTTCTAGTATGGTAAAGTAAGAAAGGACCCAAGAGAAACGGATCCAGCAGCCATCACGTGGCATCCATCTCAGCCAGATCCTCCCGTCCTTTGCTCACTTACTTCTCTCTGTGGAAAGGAGTGCAATTCCTAAGTGTTCCAGTCTCTGGGTGGACTGGCCTCTGCTCTTTGTCTTCCATATTTCAGGTCTCTAGAGTCCTGAAGCATATTTCTGTCTCATCTACTTAACTCTGCTGTTAAATCTCTGCCACCATGCCTGTCTCTTCAGCTCACCAGATTTCACACTCATTTGCCAGTGGCTGCGAAAGGAAATGACAGCAGAATTTCTCATGGACTTGGCTCCCATCCAGCGTGGAAAACTTACTGAGTTGATGTCTCCCAGAGCCCGTCTCTAACTCAGGTGTCCCCGTTTCATTGGGCTCAGCAGATTTCCTACATCTGTGGTGTATGACATTGTAAAGAGTTCAATCTGGACTCTTTTCCCCCTTATGTGTCCCCATTCCTTGTTTAAGCCAAGGAGCCTCCCCATAGGTTTGAGACTGAAAAAGTGCAGATTGTCTCAGTCCTGCTTTTAGCAGTGCCCTGTGGAATAAGACACTCCTGCTCAATGTTCCCTCTACTGCTTTTAAGGTGTGAACAGACGAGCAGGATCCACGAGCTGACAACCATGCTGTGTGAGCACCAGAGATGGTGAGCAGAGCTCTGCTAGTGGCTTAGGGCGCTGGGAGGAAAGAAGGGAATGCAGGCATTTCGTGCTCATTCATTCATTTACTCACCCTTTCATGCACCCAGCAAGTAGTTACTGAGTTCTCTTGTGCGGTGCACCGGGTTGGCCGTTGAGATATTGTGGCCAACACTTACAGAATGACTACTATAGGGCAGGCCGGGTGCTACGTGTGAATCTTCCACAATGCTGAGGGAAGTACTGTGGTTATCTCTGCTGTAAGGGGAGGAAATTGGCACTTAGAAGTGTTAAGTAATGTCACACAGTCAGCAAGTGGTGGAGCCAGCGTTCGAATGCAGATAGTGTCACTCAAAGTCCTGAATTCTTAAACAGCTACACCACACTGCTTGAATGCAGGACTCTTCACTACACATTGTGGGGGATACCAAGACAAGTAGGACACAATTCCTCTTCTCTGGGAGCTAATGGTAGCAGAGGGAACAGATATTTGTTGTGCTGCAACTTACATCGTTTGGACACTTCACTTCAGTGGGCCTCAGTTTTCTCCCCCTTAAAATAAATGCGATAATGTTTTCTATTTCTTAGAGTTATTTTGAGGATTAAATATGGTAAGATATGTAAAACACTTAGGGTAATGCTTGGATCATCCAAGAATTATTATTCATTGTTGTTTCTACTATCACCTATTAATATTCACCATGAATATATAACAGCATTCACTGGGCAGCTACTATATACCAGATACTATGGTAATCACTTAGTGATCTGTAGTGAACAGGATATATAGTCGATGTCCACCTTTTATTCTTTCACTGGAGTGAAGGTAGCCCAAAGAATAATTCTAACATCAAGGAAATGAGAGCCCTGTAAGACAATCCTCTCTCCTTCTTAAGACAAAGAACACAATGTTGAGATAACCCTTCACTCCACTCTAACTCCCCCAAGAACAAAGAGTATCTCAGATTATTGGCTTAAGGAGAAGGGAGCAGAGAAAATGCTATATTTGGTATAGGGAAAGTTGTTTGAGAGCAGCCGGTGGGGGGAAGGGAAACAGAGCAGCAGACAGCTCGTGTGTTCCCCAGGCCACTGCATCTCCCCAGTTCTCCAGTGGGTCACTCCAAAGATGTCCTGAAAGCTCACTGTTCTGTGTGGTTGGGAATAAGGGCAAGGTAGAAGTCACTGAGGCTCTCAGGGAAGGGCAACCCAGCCCTATCATTTTGCGTTGTGTATCAATTGACTAAAGGGTAGACATTAATTTTCTCTGGCCTTTCAATACAGAGGATGTGTATGAACAAGGGGGACACGACAGGACCTGTTTAGGAAGAAATGAGGGAGGGGGGTCTTTGCTATGTTCTAGGAACATGCTATGTACAGGGATACAAATACAAGAAGGAACAGTCTCTGTTCTAAGGGAATGTGACTCTTTTCCTTCCCTGCCATGTTCAGCCCAGAGATACACTTATTCTACTCCTTGGCCTTACAGGTAATATTGCCATGACATTATCTGGTTCTCCTCCATCCAAAAAATTCAGTTATCTGAAGACTGAGACGTAACTGCTTTGATTGAGAAAGAAGAAATATTTTTGAGCAGGAGAGGAGTGGGATTTGCAAGCTTCTTTGAAGATCTTGTAACTGATTTTTCTGTGTCACTGGTGGTGAGAATCCTGGAGTGTGACTAAATTGCCCCGAAATGATGAGATGACCACTATTCTTACTGCATCCCCATAGTGAGAAGTCCCTTTGGTTTCTGCAAAGAGCAGCTGAGGATCCAGCGCCGCCAGAATCTGAAACAACACTGCCATCACCGGCATGCCCGGCCTCTTTCTCCTCACATCCCATTCACCCTGAAAATGGGCTTCCTTTTAAGATTGCAAAATAATAGGGTGTACCCCTCCCCCCTTTCCAAGCAAGAGCACTGTTTTTACCTCCCACAGATTTTTTTGTTTCGAATTGTTCATTCTTGGCAGTGATATTCTTAAACCAGGGAAGAATGAGGAAATTTCACTGTCTTGGTGAAATTACCTCATTTAGGAATAATTGGTATTCACAGAAGAGATGCACATTTTCATCCACCTAGTAATGAACAAATTAACAAGACACCTACTGAGTTGTGTTAACAAAATTACCAAATGTAAAAGGAACTAATTACTATCCACTTCATCCAGACAAACTCAAAACTGCATTCGTAATGGGCTTTGTGGCTGACTTGATGTAACTGTGGAGAAAGGAAATGAACAGGTGCCTGGTGATCAAAGACTCTGTGCTTGGTGATTGTTTTGGAAGTGGTCCCTGCTTCTTGAGAAGGCTGAGACTACTTCTAGAGACCTTTCTTCCTTGCTAGTGGAGATGTGTACAACATGCACACTTTCTTTATGGAGATAACTGATGGTTATCCATAAAATAGCAACCAAAGCCTACAGAGATGAATTTTTTAGAAATAGTAATCTTCTGTGAAGAGATGTAGCCAGCAAGCTGTCTCTGTGTTTATTGGTTCACCGAGAGAAATTCACAAGGAACCCCTGGCCTGGTGCCTGGAAGAATTTAGGCTTGGGAAGATTTCTGATGAAAATGAAAGTAGGGCTCTCATATAATACTGGAATTTTGGTATCTGCTCATATTGAAAACTTTTCTTCAGGTGTTTGAAATAGGCTGGTGGCAGTTTTACAGACTAGACAATTCAACTGATCAATGAATTAAGTTTAATTACATATGATAAGTGTATATATATATTTTTAGAATTTATAATATTGCTCTAAAGGAATTTGAAGTAACTTTTGGACTATTTAGTTTCAACTAAATATCTCAGCATTTGAAGTGGCAAGAAAAAGAAAATAAAGGTTATTATAGATGTTAAGATGAGGTAGAGGAATAAAAGAAGGCTTTAGTTTCTTCACGTCTTCATTCATCCATTCATCCATTCAATAAGTATTATTGATTGGCTATTGTGTCCTAATAAAGTTCTAAATTCTGGGGATAAAACAAGAAATAAGACAAGTAAAATCTTTGCACTCAAGTAGCATACATTCTGGAGAATAAGAGAGAAAAAAGAAACAAAAGAAACAAAAAGATTTCAGAGAATGAGAAGTAGCATGCAGTAAAAGAAACAGATGATGTGAGAGAGTAATAGGGTGGGGGATGGGACAACAACATGTGGTAGAGTGGTCAGGGAAGAGTTGGAGATGTGTTCTTCCAGTCAACCCAGTTTTCACTAGTCTAGATTTCATACCGGAACCAGTCCTTACCAAGCATAGATTTTTGGTTAGATTTTCTGCACTCTATCATTTTTCATGGCTCAGTTACATGTATCTAAGTGCTGATTGTCTGCACTTATTTCTGCACTGTGTAGCAAATTTCTCTCCCCCTGTGTGAGGAGAGGGCACTCTTCATTTGCTTCTGGGAAACCAGTGGGGTAACTCTTTTGCTAAATGACAACAGATTGAGCGGATCCCAGCATTTAGGCAAACATATCTGAGCAATTAGCTCAGAGTAACTGTGGGTAGAAACAGGATCTGGAGTTCTAGGAAGAAATCTCTCAATTGGAGTTCTCATCACATAAACACACACACTCGGGGAAGGGATACGGTGGACCCGTATGTAGGTGGGGTTCAAGCCCTCTGCACTCAGAGTTAGGGCTCAGTGAATGTTGGTTGTATGCATTAGTAAGTGAATAAGTGATTGAAGGAATAAGTGGAATAAATCTGTAGCTCTTGGAAATGATCTCAGACATGGGTTTATAGAGTCAAAATATGCCAGTGGAAAAGCCAGCACTGCACACACATGTGCACATGTGTTCACACACATCTTACATTAATAAGTTTCTCAAAGCAAAGCTGTGAAAAGACACAGGGGGCCTTCTCTAGATTGGTCTGACATAGAGGGTTTTATATTAACATTTTTCTCCAGGGGCAGATGCATTTGAGACTTATGTCAAAGATTTTAACAACCTACTTCTGAAAATAGGTAAAATATCTTTTCTTTTCTTTTATAGCTGGGGCCATCTCAAACTAAGGCCAATATGGGAATATTATGTTTTCTTTTTTTGATTAAGCATAGAGATGAAAACAGGACAAGGGGGGGGTATCATCAAAATTAGAGAACCAGTTAGCAATTTGGTGACCATTGTGAGGCAATGGGAAGAACAAGAGACCAGGATCAAAAGAGCTGGCTGGTGGTTTTGGAGGAGTTAATTAACCTCCCTGAACTGCCATTTTTAAAATATAGGTAGTGCTTCATATCAATTTTCAAAGTATGGTCAGTTGAGAGTAGAACATACTACATCTTCATACTTGTCTTGCAGAAGTTCATGATAACATTGGCATTTAAAGAGTTTGAAAGTGGGGTGCCTGGGTGACTCGGGTGAGCGCCCAACTTTGGCTCAGGTCATGATTTCGCGGTTCATGAGTTCAAGCTCCACATCAGGCCCTGTGCAGACAGCTCAGAGCCTGGAGCCTGCTTCAGACTCTGTGTCTCCCTCTCTCTCTGCCCCTCCCCCACTCACACTCTGTGTCTCTCTCTGTCTCTCAAAAATAAATAAATGCTAAAAAAATAAAAAAATAAAGGGTCTGAAAGTCTTTTAATAGAGACACCTGCTTCACTTTGTTTAAAAGAACATGTTCAACACTCTTTCCTTTTGATCACTGTTGACATATTATGGAATTATCTTTCCAATAAATGTAATCTTAGGATGCTGTTCAAGACTCTCTGATACCTGTATCAGGTATCACTACACGCACTACATACATACCGCATATCCACATCTCCTTTCTGAGTAGAATAGGTCAATTTCTTCCCCATTCCTCCTACTTTACTGAACCACCATGGTTGAAGCTCACTCTAAGGTCAATTCATCTCTTTTTTAAAGCTTTTGTAAGAGAAATTTACCCTCATTAAATCTCTTGGAAGCAGTCACAGTTTCCTAAATGTTCTAAAGAATAGTTCTTCCCAAATGCAAAATCAGGTTTTTAGGTAAAAGCCACAGGCATTGAGGCTCTTATTGCTTCTTTTTGCTTCTTTTTCTGAAATGGAGTTACCTTATCTTGGATTATTCTTTTTATGTATATATAGAAGGATGTAAGTCTAAGGGATGTGTGTAAATAGATGCCATCTGCTAGCTGCAGAACCCAGCTGAGGATGGTGTAGCTTTTTGTGGCTTTCCCTGAGTTCTGTTGGATTTGTGATCTCTACAGGAATAGAATTGCTTTCACCTTCTTCCTCATCTTTTTTCGGAGTTGGTCACCACTGAATTTTCAGTCCTAAACACAATGGCTGATACAGAGTTGACAGACATTCAATAAAACCAACTGTGGAGTAAATGAGTGAGGCTGAGGGGGAGGGAAAGAAGGAAGGAAAGGAGGGAGGAAGGAAGGAAGGAAGGAAGGAAGGAAGGAAAGGAAGGAAAGGAAGGAAAGGAAAGGAAAAGACATGGTCTTTTATATTCCTTTATTATAATTTGAGTACTTCATGCCTGTTTTCCCTGTTTTACGTTGTGTTATGCTATACCCTGGAAGATTTCTGCCATCACCCTAGTGAATGCTTGTTTTACTTCCAATTATCCCACAGCATCTGCTTTTTAAGCCGGTGGTGGCCACTTGTTACCAGAGACACTTTGGAAGTAGCTAAAGGCCAATCAATAACATGCTGATACTTTTGGAGAGATTCTGCTCCAAAAACACAATTGTTGGAAATTTTATTCTGTCATTTGGCTTGAAGCACAGCATGTAGTTGTCACAAGGGGACATTTGCTCTGGGGGTGAGTGTGACATTGATAGGATCTAATTTCACACCCAATACAACAGGTTGAAGAGCATCACTTCTTTGCAAACCTTGAGTTTTGTCTGCTGCTTGGTGCCTTTTTGTTGCCAGACTCTATTTCCTAGTTTGCTCTGCCAAAACTGGCAGGCTAGCAGCTTTTCAAAAAAATTAGGCAGAAGATAGAATTTTCTGTAGCATATGATGAAAGATGGGGAAAAAATGAAAGTACTAAAATGTCTTTATACAAATGCAAGGACTATAGGAGGTTGGCAAGAAGATAACTGTGTATCTGAGTGAAGGAGGCTATGACTACAATTTAGATAAACAAAATCTGCTGAGATCATGTTCATTGCTGAGATGCCATCCTTGAAAGATAAATACCTCGAGGGATTGGATAAAGAAAAAAAAGTTGAAGAGGTGCCATCTACATCAAAGTGCTTTTACAAATATTAATGGGGCTCATACTTGGTGCTTAGCATCGAGACTAGTATTACAGTTGAATTGTGGCTTATGAGACATAAAAGCTGTACAGTACTATTGCCTGTTACCAAGATGCTTCCAGCTTTGTGGGAGATGCTATATTCTTCAAAAAATGTCTAACACCAGGCTTTATTTCTCAGATTTAAAACTATTTGGATGCATTTATATATCAAATACATCAATTGAGGATACAAAAATTCAAAGAAAAGCTGTAGTTTCAGCTCTAAGGGATTTTGCAAACTGTAGGAAGATACGCAGACAACCCTCACGCAAGGCAGAATGTTCTACTTACCAAATGAATTGTACCCATCAATTTACTAGGAGTTCAGTGGAGGGAAGTATCACTTCTTCCTCATACAATCAAGGGAAGTCCTTTTGTGGAAAATAGCATTTGGACTGGGCTTTGGACAGTTGGTAGAATTTCCGGAAGAGGAGATATGTCTGCAGAATTAATGGCAAAAAGAAGTGAAAGAGCAGAGGTGAGAGAACAGAAAACACTGTTTCTGAAAAGTTTGCGTCTTTGCTCATTTCTCTGTCTCAGCTGTTGGCACCTTCATCTTTACTGGGCCGGGGATTGTTGAGTCACTGATGATTTCTAACTTTCCTTCTCTCTTTAAATCTAAGAAGTCATTGAGCCCTACTGATTTCATTCCTCATACTGGCAAACTTGACCGTCTTCTTCCATTATCATTGAATTGGCCTTAGTGAGAATGTTATCACCTTGTTACTTAGTGTAGATGCCTTTCCATACTCTCCTTGTTTCCAGGTCGTACCATCATAATCAACCCTTTATAGGGCTTCCTACCGGAGAGGTTGTTCTATGACTCTAATCTCACGATGTCACTCCTGCTTCAAATCTTTCACTGATGCTCCGTTACCTACAGGATGAAGTCCAAACTCCTTAGTATGGCATATATGTCCTCCTTGAATTGGTCCCTGACTGCCTCTTCAGCTTCCGCTTCCACCTTTCCCTTCCCAATGGTCTTTTCCTGATAGGTAGTGGGAGATTATCATCATTCTTTTAGAACTAAATTACATGATAAAAGAGAAAGATTAAGTTAGTATTTCCTTGCAGGAAATATTAAAGAGTGAAATGATTACATACCTAACGTGAAGTCAATAGACCTGGACTTGAATTCTAGATTTGCCACCTAATGGCTGTATGACTTTGGGCAATGAACATAATTGCTATAAATCTTACAAGTTCCTAGTGAGGATTAAACTCAATGATGCAGCCAAAGTACTTAAAAATTCAAAATTGCTGGAACACAGTACACTTGTACACGTTTAAAAAATGGTAGTTTATTGTCTTTTTCTCTTCCTCTCCTACCTTCCTCTCTTTTCTCCCACTTCTCTTCCTTTCTTTTCTCCCCTTTCTTTCCTTCTGTCCCTCATTTCTTCCTTTCTCCCCCTTCCCCTACTTCCCTTCTTTCTTTTTCTTACTTTTTCCCCTTTTCTTGGAAATTTAGAGGAAGTAGAAGCCAGAATCAATGTGTGAAAATGAATTTTTGAAATAGATCCATGTCTGAGTGAGATATATTACAAAACCTCAGGACATCATGGAAAAACAAAATCAAAAGTAAAACTGCATGAATGATCCACAACAATGATGCAAAAAAAATGGAAATATCTTTATATCAGATAGTTGTTTACTGTCACTCTAAAGTATAATTAAATATTACTCTTTTTAAAAAAAATTTTAGTGTTTATTTTTGAGAGAGAGAGAGAGAGAGAGGGAGAGAGGGAAGAGAGAAGGAGACACAGACTCTGAAGCAGGCTCCAGGCCCTGAACTATCAGCACAGAGCTTGATGCAGGGCTTGGAACCCATGAATCATGACATAATGATCTGAGCTGAAGTCTGACGCTTAACCGACTGAGCCATCTAGGCGACCCTAAATACTGCTTTTTATTTACTAAATAAATATGAGTGTTGGGCGTTGTTTCTGTCAAAATTAGCATACCAACGGGACATTTATTAAGATTCTAATATTCTGAACATAGAGCTCATGGACCATCATGTTTGTGGGTCACAATGTTTATAATGCCTAGGGCCCATGCACTTTCCAAGTACTTGAAAAAAAAGGAAATTGCATCTTAGAAACTAATATATCCATGCAAGAAAGAATTAAATTTCCAGTAGAATCTAATGCATGGAAAGTTAGCATAATTGAAGTTTGGGGAAGAATTGATACAAAAATTGTGAGATTGTGGTGTTTTAGGTATTTTCAACAGTGCCTAGACAAAGTGTAAGAATGCAAAGAAATAAGGTAAATATATAGGTAATGAATTGAATGATTGACCATCCAGGCAGAATCTGTTTTGGAGAATATGCATAGACCTAGACTTCTAAAAGGAGAGAGAGAGAGAGAGAGAGAGAGACAGAGAGAGAGACAAAGTATAAATTCATTCTTACAATAGCCCCATGAGGCATATACCATTTTGTTTGTTGCAGTTTGTAAAGATCATTGCTTATCATTCTCTTTTATTGCATATGTCTTTTAAAAACTATTCTCAATATATGTTCATTGTAGTTAATTTGTTGCAACAGGTATCCATTACTTTTTAAGTTTTAGGGTGGAAATTTTAGATGAAGAAATATGAGCCATGCAAAAAGTAGAAAAACTTAATTTATGTATTAGGAGATAGGTACTCTGGTTAAATAAAATAGTTGCAATTCCTCTCAAAATGAATGAAGGAAGGGGCGCCTAGGTGGCTCAGTCGGTTGAGCCTCCAACTTCGGCTCAGGTCACGTTCTCATGGGTTGGTGAGTTTGAGCGCCACACTGGGTTCTGTGTAGACAACTCAGAACCTGGAACCTGCTTCAGATTCTGTGTCTCCCTCCCTGTCTGTCCCTCCCCTGCTCAGGCTCTGTCTTTCTCTCAAAAATAAATCAACAACAACAAAAAAAATGAAGGAAAATGTAAGCTGTCTTAGATGAAGAAATGTTTTAAATTATCCTTAGTGAAAAAATTTATCTGAATAGGATAAAAAGTACATATTTAAAATAAGTGCAGAAAAGATGCAAGGACTGAATGAGCACATTTTAGTGAAGTTAGGTTAAGTGTTATTAGGAGGAAGAAATTTTCTAAGAAAATACATTCTTAAAGTCAAACAAGAAAGGCCATGGCAATATGATGAATATAAAATGGCAAAATTCCTGAGCATTTATATTTCTAATTTTATTTAAACAAGAAAAGTGCAGATAAGAAAGTCTACAATTAGAAATTAATGAAGACCTTTTGGGAAAAGGAAAAAGTAATTGGCAAAAATTCTCAGTCAAGGCTTGAAATATGGAAACTTAAGAAACCACATGAATCCAAGGGTGAAAGGGAATTGGTATCACTTATAAAGCTACTTATAATTACTTGTGAAACATGCCAGAGGATTAGAAGCTTTCTAAGATGAGTAGGGAATGCAAAAGTAGTTCTCTTAACACTGATCTTTCCCAGTAGGTGTGGCATTAATGCTTAGTAAAAAGGAGAGATGATGATGTACACGTTCAAACAGGTGCAAATCCTTCAGGCGTCAGTGTGATGGAAACTACCCTCTGGAAGTAAATAAGGCATTTGTTGAAGAAAACTGTATGGGTTAGTTTTTGTAAGTCTTTAGAGTCTTACAGTAAATAATAATGATAATAATAATAATAATAATAATAATAATAATAATAATAATAGCCAGCATCTATTGACTATGTACTGTGTGCCAGGGTACTGTTTTCTAAGCACTACTCATATATATGTTTAATTTTCAAATAGTCCTTCGAGGCATATGAAGTCTGACTAAATGGTACAAAAGAGTTCATTCATTCAGCAACTGTTTATCTCCCACCTTGTTTGTGTGACACCATGCATTACATATCTGGTATTGATGAAAGAAGACAAAACTTCTACTTTTTTGAGATTGGAATCTACTTCTAAATATTAGGGCTAGTGCCAGTAGAGCTTAATGTAATGGCCAGCTGCACATTTCTTAGAATGTACCCCTGACATAACACAGACATCTGTCAGGCTTCTGTTTCAGTCATTAAGTCTTATTATCTTATGGGAGGCTATTGCTGATCTTTGAGTTGAAACATTCTCCAGTGAGCTCAAGAATCTTAAAGCCAGAAAATTAAGATGAGATCCAAGACATGGATGTAGTTCTCTTATTTCCGTATGGATCTTGGAGGGCACACTAGGAAGAGCCCTTCAGGGGTATAATATACTGAAGTGGCCAGTTTTGGAGTCTAACTGTTTAGGTTTGAATTCCAGTTACTATCGAGGTGACTTTGAGCAAGTTACTTAATCTCTCTGTAAATGAGGGAAAATAGTAAGCACCATCTCAGAGAGTTGTTATAAAAACTACATGAGATGTCACAGATACAGAGCAAATGTGGCATGAATGTTAGTGATGACTTAATGATGTCATTAATGGTGATGATAATGATGGTGACAATGATAAAAAACAACAAGGAATATAGAATGGAGTGGTTTGTCTGTTGTTAGTACACACATTTTCTCTCTTCTTCCTTCCCTAAAGCCAACTGCTTGATATGCAGGATCTCTGTACTACACAATTTTCAACTTGTTCCAGTTCATTGTACCTATCATCTTTGACCAGAGGTAATAATGTTAAAAAGGAATAAGGATCACTGCTATCCATTGAGTCCGTTATGGCCCAGCCACTGCCCTCCATCCAAATCATTCATTAAATGTGTTTAATCCTCTCAACAGCTCTACCAAGGAACTGAGTTTCAGACAACTTAACAAGTATCTAGAAACAGATGAAAGCAAGAATTTGAAATCTTGTCTGACTCAAAGTCCATGTGTTTTCATTTTACGCTGCAGTAGAATGCTGAAAAGATATAACTACATAATAATTTATTAAGTGCACAGTGGGTGCTAGATGTGATAAATGAGAATATTAGACTCCACTGTCCCTCTCTACAGGGACAGAGTGATAGAAGATGCGAATGCACCAATGAGTAAAAATGTAAAATTTATATACATGTAAAGTAATCTTTTCCCCTTTTCTTTTGATATGTTATTCATTTTTTAAAAAATGATACTAAATTTAAAGGTCTGGTACACTGCATGTTATTTATTAAATCTTAAGGTGTCTAGATATCCATTTTTTATTAATTGACATATTCCCTTCCTCCCTCCATGGGAAAACTTCAGTGTGGAGTATCTTATTATTGAATTGGTGAAGTCTGTTGAGCTCACTATTCCCAAATTAGTGAAATCTAGAGAACCTTAAAGAAATATAGGAAAGGTTAAGATGCTTCCTCGGATATTTCTACATTAAATGTGGATTACAAATACACATTCAGTTTGAGAGAATATCTATTGGAATTCTCAAGAATCATTCTTATTTTTCACCACAGGCCAGGGGAAGAGGACTATAAATAAAACTGAAAAATTATCTGAAATAAGAAAATAATTTATTTTAAATAATTTCAAATTTATATCTCATTATGGTTTTGATTTGCATTTCCTTGATGATTAGTGACACTGAGCATCTTTTTATGTGTTTGTTGGCCATTTGTATGTCTTCTTTGGAAAAATGTCTCTTCAGGTCCTCTGCCCATTTTTTTTTTTGTCTGCCCCTTTTTAATTAGATTATTATTATTATTATTATTATTATTATTTTTTGGTATTGAGTTGTAGAAGTTCTTTACATATTTTGGATACTAACCTTTTATCAGATAATCGTTTGCAAATATCTTCTCCCATTCAGTAGGTTGTCTTTTTGTTTTGTTGATGGTTTCCTTCTCTATGCAAAAGATTTTTTTTGATGTAGTCTCAATAGTTTAATTTTTCTTTTCTTTCCATTGCCTAAGGAGACATATCTAGAAAAATGTTTCTACAGTTAATCTCAAGGAAATTACTGCCTATGTTTTCTTCTAGGAGTTTTATGGTTTCAAGTCTCACATTTGGGTCTTTAATTCATTTTGAGTCTATTTTTTGTGGTTGGTATAAGAAAGTGGTTCCTTTGTTTTACCTTACACCTGTCAGAACGGCTAAAATAAAAAATGCAAGAAATAACAAGTGATGGTGAGGATGTGGAGAAAAAGGAACCCTCACGCACTGTTGGTGGAAATGAAGACTGGTGTAGCCACTGTGGAAAACAGTATGGAGGTTTCTCAAAAAATTAAAAATAGAAATATCATATGATCCAGCAATTCCACTACTGGATATTTATCCAAAGAAAATGAAACCACTAATTCAAAAAGGTATATGCACCCCTATGTTTACTGAAGCGTTGTAATAATACAATAGCCAAGATAGAAGAAGGATTCAGTGTCCATCCATAGATGAATGGATACAGAAGATGTGGTACATATATACAATGGAATATTACTCAGCCATAAAAAGAGTGAGATGTTGCATTTGCAACAACATGGATGGACCTAGATGGTAGAATGCTAAGTGAAATGAGTCAGTCAGAGAAAGACAAATACCATATAATTTCATTCATATGTGAAACTTATGAAACACAACAAAAGAACAAACAAACCAAAAAAAGAGACAGATAAAAACCAGACTTCTAAATACAGAGCACAGACTGATGGTTAGCACAGGGGAGGTAGGTGGGGGGATGGGTGAACTAGGTGATGATGATTAAGAGTACACTTGTCCTGATGGGCACTGAGTAATGTATAGAATTGCTGAATCATATTATATACTGAAACTAATATAACACTGTATGTTAATTATACTTCAATAAAAAAGAAAAATTAGGAATTTCAAATTTATAGAAGAGTATAAGAAATTTGAAGAGGTTTCCATATTTTCTTTGCCCAGATTCCCCAGCTGTTATTTAATTATTTGCTCCGTCACCTTTCTCTCTCTCTGTCTCTGTTGCTGTCACTCCCTCCCCAGTACAATCACACACACACACACACACACACACACACACACACACACACACATACACGCGTGCACGCGCACATGCACACACAGAGTATATATCTTTAGTAACATTGGTATTCTGAACCATTTGAGAGTATATTGAAAACACAAAGCCCTAACAATTCTAAAACCTCCAGTGCAATTCTAAAACCTCCAGTCAAGGATGCTCTACTACATAAGTATCATACAAACCTCCAAATCAGGAAGTCAATGCTCATATGATACTACCATCTAATCAACACATTCAATCAAATTGGCGATTGTCCCAATATAATTCTGCCTTTCTTGTGCAGGATCCCATTCAGGAACACTCACTGCATTTTGTTCTCATATCTCTTTGTTCTCCAAACTGGAACAGTTCTATGGTCTTTCCCAATTTTATGTCCTTGGTTGATTCTTAAAGAGTACAATTCTTAAACTTCTTAAGTTGTTTCCTCATGATCAGACTCAGGTCATGCTCTCCTGGCAGAAACACTACAGGAAAGATGATTTTTTTTCCAGTACATCATATCAGGGGCACAGAATATTGATCCACCACATCTCTGCTGATGTTAAGCTTGATCATCTGGCCATAGTGATATCTGGCAGATTTCCCCATTGTAATGTCATCCTCCTTTATAATTGACTAGTATTTTGTAAGAAGATATTCAGAGAGTACACACTATTCTGGCCTCAACCATCCTCCAACCTGCCTGAATAAATTGCCACTATGGTGCCTACTTAATGGCAATTTTCTACCTCCATAATTTCTTCTACACTTATTAGTTGGTGTTTTATTTTAAGAAACAATTTTTGCTTTTCTTGCATTTATTTGTATTAGTATGGACTCATAGATTCCAACTTAATTTAATTGGTTGTATTTTATTATTATTTTGATTTTCATTATTATTTTGATGCTCAACCCCTTCCTGATATGGCCAGTGGCAGTCTCTTCCTGTGTCTTTTTGACATCTTGCCATCATTCTTTGAGCATTTCCTCACTTTTTGATTGCTGGGTGTTTCAGGTTCATTTTGTACTTTCCCTGCCTTAGCTCTGAAATCATTAATTTCCCAGAGAACCCAGATTCATTTTTGTGGAGAAGAATATTTAGAAACCAAGATATGGGTATTTAGTGTGACCAGTGCTACTAAAGCATTGTTAATTCCTGGCTCTCTTAGTGGATAGGGCTAGAGATGTACACACAAATATACAGCTGTGTAATTCAGATGCACACTTAACCCTGTAAGTATATATATATATATATATATATATATATATATATACACATGTGTATTGTGTATATATATATATATGTGTGTGTGTGTGTGTGTGTGTGTGTGTGTGTGTGTGTGTGTGTGTGTGTATTGGAGAGTGGGGAAGCAAAGAAATGGGAAAAGAAGAAGGGGAAAGGAAGAAAAATGTTAAACAGGATTTTAGAAAATAAGTAATGACCAATTTGTGTGTTTGGGTCACATACTTGTGACCAAATTTGAATTGCACAGAGGGAAAGACATTAAGGAAGTAATAGGGGCAAAAACATGATCTTTTACTATAAGGGCTATAAAGGGAAAGAAATACCAGGAAGAGAACTTTTTGGTGTATAGAGAAAAAAATCCTTTTGGATAACACCTAGGACTGAATATACACATTAGACAAAATTCTTTAAAGGGATGAGAATGTTGACTGTTAACTTGGATTTTCCAAACTTTGAAAGTAGTCATGTGCCCAGTTTGAGTAACTCTTTAGAAAGAATTCACCAATTTTTTAATTGGATACAGTTGATGGGTATATCTTATGGGAGAGATATATTAAATCTCCATGAAATATGGTGGCAGTGTTAATCCATAGCAGAAGTCAGTGCTTTCTAGGGTTCTTATCTGGGTGACATAGGTCATGGCAAGTTAGAAATGGCTAAAAGATTAATTCTCAGGGTATAAAGGTAAAGCCATGCAGAGGAAGCCATATGGACTGCCAGGAAAAGGCCCCATAACAAAAATATTAATAATAACACAACAACAACTGTTTTGTGTTGCATGTGTTTTTAGAAAGATGTATGCAAATGTAAACAAAACACATTAATTTATTTTCTCTAAAGCATAAACAAACACTGCCTTGTTTGGCAGAATCTGCAAAATGCATATTGCTCCCTTTGGCTTTTTTCTTTGCTACAATAGAAGTGTGTTTTGTATTAAATCCATTGTTACTAGGAAATTAATCCCAAAATATGCCAGTGTGGCTTTCCATAGTATTGAGAATCCCTATTTCTCATGAAAAAATGCAGCCTCAGCTAAACACAACAGCCCCCAGAAATTTAAAAAAAAAAGATAAAAGTTTTCCCTTTAAGTTGAATGCAATGGTTGTGTAAGAAGATGCTGGAGGGGCAGAGTTCTTTGAGCATCATAACCTTCTGGGGAGCTGTTGGTTAACAAGGGTATCAAACTGCAAATGTATCTGTGAGACATACAATGAGGCATCACAAAACAGTAGTTTGCTTACAAACTTGTAGGATGAAGAAACATGAGGACCCTGAGCTTATCTACTGAAGTCTCTAAAAATAAATCCTCCTCGACACACCTATATTGGTTTCTTTTATTAAAAAGAGTAAATGAATCAGCTGATAAAGGGAGTATGGATGACATAATCAATCTTGACTTTAGCCGAAGAGTTGATGAAGTGTTTACAAGAACTGGAGTAATCATTAAGTCTGAATGTGCCAAGGCAGTCACC
Source organism: Panthera leo (assembly GCF_018350215.1). Taxonomy (NCBI): domain Eukaryota; kingdom Metazoa; phylum Chordata; class Mammalia; order Carnivora; family Felidae; genus Panthera; species Panthera leo. The sequence continues at coordinate 60,194,701 of NC_056695.1, read as the reverse complement.
TGCTGAATGGCCTTGATGACAGAGCTGTGAAGACAGAGTGAAGAAGCACAGGCTCCGGGGGAGGGTCTTCATGTGACCAGGCCATGACTCACTTTACGTTGACTTCAAATCCAAACGCTGTTAGAGCTTCTATCTTTAGGCGTCCTTGGGCAGAGTTTCAACATAAATGTTTTTGGATGCTTCTCTATTAGAAGTGAGGCTGCAACTAAAGTTAAGGAGAATTGCAGCTATTGTCTGGAGAACAAAGCCTGAAACATCCAAACTTTTATTATTGAGAAGTTGCCATGCATTTGGCCTAAATTGTTGAAACTGGCCAGTTGTGCTTATGGAGTTCTGAGGACACTTGTCATCCTTTCCCTGTGTAAGACTGTAAGTTCCATGAGGGCAGAGGGGCTTTGTTTATTTTTCTTACTGAAGCACTCTTGTTTTGAGAAAGGCATCTGGAACAAAATAGGGGCTCAACAAGATTGGTTGACTGAATGGCTTATCATCACAAACACCAATTGAATGCTTATTATTTATTTGGTTTTGACCTATGTGCCACTTCCCTTTTCTGTATGACAAAGGCAGAGATAAAAGGCAGCATGGAAACTCAACTTAGTGTGGTGGTGCCTCCTTGGACAAGTACATAGGATTTCTGCCTGTTCTCCACAGTGAGTAGTGGGTAGGATAAAAATCCTTCTGCTATCATTCCCTCTGCTCAAGTGGGGCCATATCTCCTTGCATGGTAGGGTCTGACACTTGCCTTAGCAAATTTAACTTGCTAGAATTATTGATGGTTGCAGCCTTAGCCTGCACATTACCCCTCATGCTGTGCACACTCCTAAAATCCTGTAATGGGAAATAGGAGCTTCAGTGACTCAAGATCACAAATTGATGGACCTTACAAATAATTCTGGGCTGCATAACACAGAGCCAAAATGATTGGAAATTGTGCAACAAGGTAAATAATCCAAACAGACCTGAAGACTCGCAAGAAGGATTTCAGAGGTTATGGTTGCAGACATCTTCCAAATGAAAGAGAAAAGAAACTCATCTTTCATTGATGATGTGGAAAATAGGAAAAACAGTCAAAACTGAAAATGAGCTAGTGTTCCTGTTAGAGAAGAACAAGAAGATAGATTTTTTTTTTACCAGACTGCTGTAATATTCTTGGGTTGTTTGTTTGCCCTTGAACCAAAATATTCCCTCAAATGAGAAAAACTATAAAGGAAATGCTATAGTCCTGGGGTGCTGTGTTATTTATGCCCTAATAGGAATACAATACCAACAGCAAGCCAGAAAGAACTCAGATCACAAACATCAGAATTTCATTGTCCAAGTATTTCCAGACAGTATCTTGGCATTTACCAAATTCTGAATTTTGGTGTGAATTAAGGGGAAAAATGAGTAGAAGGAAGTCTCCCTTTGGAGGCCCCTCTGTTATGTGATATCAGATTTGATTCTTCTTTAGCACCTTTTATGTTGAACATCTTGAAGGATCTTGCAAATGCTGCTTAATTAATTCTTCACAACAGTCCTATAGGTTAGTAATATGGCCTTAAAAATCTCAAGTTGAATGAGCTGAGGAATCAAGTAGAAATGCATCTCATTACCTGAGAGAGAAGCTTTTCTATTACCAATTCCCTTAGAAAGTGTTTGGAAAAAAACAACAACTAGGAAATCCCTAAAATTTTATAGTCAGGTTGGAAAAAAAAGTTGATATCATTTTTGTTGTTGTGTTTAAACTTGTAGGAGAATAAGCTTGGGATGTAATTTTTAAGAACCATAGAACTCTTCTTCTGTTCTTGATAAACTCATCTGTGAATCTCTTTTTTATATTAGCTTTTCTTCTCCTGATCATTTATTTACATGTCTTTGACCAAAAAGAAAAAAAGTCTGGTAATTTAATATATTCTGTTGTGTGGTGACATCTGATGCCATGGGGTTAAAATCTGGACTTAACTTCTTGGAGAAGGAAAAGTTGTGTTCACCGGGCTGGGCTCCAATCAGGATTTTTTTTTTCTTTTTGTGGCCATGTGTGCTTTGTCCATCTACAGGATTTTAGACCCAAGTAAGTAAACATGGTTTGGAATAATTTATGTGGAGCATGTTTGGTAAATGACTGAAATTCACTCCAGATTGGAGAGATTCCTTAGGAAGACAACAGCCACTCCCTGCCTTGCAGTCACTACAATGAGCCCTGCATAGGGGCAAAACCCTTTTGCCGTCACACATTCCATTGATCTGGGGCCACAGGCCCCAGTGTGGCAGTGGGCACTGGTTAAGTTAAGATTGTTGAGGTTTGCTAAGGGAGTTTAACCTCAGACCCAGGTATGGATTTTTTCTTAAAATTCTCAGGCCCTCATTTGTGGGCATGTGCAAGTTCTGGAATATACAGGGGTCACTGATTGACCTATGCTTGACACTTGTCACATGAAGTGGTAGCATTTGAAAATGTAGGCAAATGCGCTTACTATGTCTGAGAAATAATGGTCATCATGTTGTCCTGAATAGTCGTTCACAGAGGGAAAAAATGATGTTTGAGTGGTTCTTCCTTCTGCGTTCTCTGTCCCCTCTCTCATTATCTCTGTTTCTGTCTCTCTGTCTCTGTCACACACACACACACACACACACACACACACATGTGCACATATGTACACACAGACACACATTTTCATTTAGGCCCCAATCTTGAAATGCTGCAAGATCCCATCAGAAGGAATCCCTTCCATGAGGATGGAAACCAAGCAAACCTGCTTTAGAAACCAGCCTTTGGTTTCGGTTGTCTCTTTCCAACCTCAGCCATTCTTTGAAAGCCTGCAGCTGTGCCTCTCCATCTTAATCCTTACTTCAGTTGGGATCTCCAGAAAATCAGGCAGAAGACCTTACACCAGCCCAGAGGACTTTCATAGAATCTGGAAGCCTTGATTGTAGAACAAACCATGAAGACTTTCATGACCCCAATTTTATAATTATCTTCATATTTATATTTTTGTTAAAACCCTTGAAAGCTACCTTTTTACTTACATGGAGAGTTGACTTTTTTTTTTTTTGCCAGTGCTTAAATATTTCAGCCCCACGTAGGAAAGATTAAAGAGTTAAGTATATGATAACGCTACAGATAGTTTAATTTAAACTCACTAATGTGAGTGGATAAGCTCTTTATATTTACAATAATTTCTGTCAAAGTTTCCAGTTCCTCTGGGTAGCATGCTAGAGTTTATCCACCAAAACCTTGTTATATCAGTTTTAAACCAAGTACTTGGGTGATTATTTTAAGAGAATACAAGGAGTGTAACTCACAAAGTCAGTTGTCTTAGTTAAATTCATTTGCATTTTATTTGTCCTATTTTCTTTGTTCTTATGAACTGTTGTATTTTCACTCTGATGTGTACAATTAATTCCATTGTCCAAATTTCTTTGAGTAAGACCAGCCAGTATTTGAGTAATACCAGTTTTGTATTATGCTCTACAAAAACATTTGTCACTGGCCCCAAAATATCTTGTTTTATTCCAAGACAACACAGATAGCAAACATGTCTTCCCTCAGTCAGTGGTAGTGTTTTAAAACACCCAAGCTGAGGCTGCCTGTGGGTCTGACATGCTTTTGAAGGTGTAGTAGCCAGCTCTGCTAAAGCTGGTAAAACAAAAAATATCCCCAAAGACCCAATCAGCTCAGTTCTTCTCTTCTAAGTCCTAAGGGTGAAACCAAACACATTCTGAAACCAACGTGGTAAGACTGCACATCTTCCATGACTCCCCAGCAGGGAGTACATGCATTCTGCCATCAAAACTCACAAAGGGAAGGCACAGGTCAGAGACTAGAGAATATTTCTATTTTCACTAGACTAATGCTTAGGAAATAAAGGACCTCAGCCCTTTCCACAATAAGAGGAACTACAGTATCAAGTGTACAGACTTTGAAAGAGAAATTACCCTTGGTTCAAATTGTAGTTCTGGCACTTTCTATCTTGTATGATGAATGAGTTATTTAATCTTTCCATCCCTCAGTTTCCCCATTCCTAAAGTGAGGATAATTATAGGACCTCCTCCACAACATTGTTCTGAGGATCAAATAAGTGGGTACAGAACATAGAAGGGAGCCTGGCATGCACATTTTCTAAAAAATATAAAGAAATATAGATATAGGAGTATTCACTAGTGTCTTTCCAGATAGTTTGAAGTTTTATCTAAGTTTTGATTTTGATAAAAACTCTGATTGTGCAATGCTTAATAGGTCTATAAATTCCCGTGCAACTTATTTTGTCTTATAGTCCTATAGTATCTTCTAGCAATATCTTTTACCTGCCTTACTTGTAATTCAGCTAAAATTTAACAGAGACATCCTAATAGAAGAGTCTCATAGAGTATTATAGATCGCTAGAACATTTTCAGATTTTGCTCCCTTTGAAGTCTGATAAAAGATTTTATTGTAGTTACTGACTATAAGTACACCACATTTTTGCATTCTGCAAGGTCAATGCATAAAGCACAAACATTGATACCAACAATAAAGGAGAATGTTCCTATTTCCTTTTACGTTAAAAAAAAATTCCTCAATACCCTTCCCAAGTTACCTTGACAACTGCTACATATTATTATTTAAAATGCCTAGTTCTGTATCTCTCAATTATGCAGTTCACCATGCAGCTTCAGACATACTAACACAAAATAAAGGGAAAAACACAGGTTCCCCTGATACTGTCTGAATGCAAGAATAGTTTCTGATTGCTTTCCTTTTGCGGTTGGATTTTATTTTAGTGACCAACTGGAAATATATCATGCTTCGCATTACTTTTTAGGGTCAACATAAACACAAAAGATACCAGAAATGTTCCCTTAAAACTTTATTTCCTAGCAACCAAGTCTGAATTTTAGCACAGCATCTTCAGTAATTAGGAGCCAAAGTAGTGACTGTCACTTAAATTCTAAATTTGAAATTGGCCACAGTTGAAAGGGCAGTAATAATAGTGGTCACGGGGTATTGAGAAAGGTTATAACCAGTATGCACTATCAAAATGTTTCTGGAGGAAAGAAAGAAAATTCAGTGGAACATAAATATAAACCAAATTTTGTTCTGGAAATGGCATTTGTTACTTTATCAATATGACAAAACAAAACAAAAAATAAATTTCTCTTAAGTATTATGCCTTTTTCTGATTGAAAAGATCTTGGGCAAGAACTTAAATAAGACAAAAATACTGGTGGTTTACTGATCCTATTCTAAATGAGCTTGATGAATAACAAGTTATTAACATGTCTGTTAAAATGCTGAACACAGTGCTCTCTTACCGAGTTTTAAACTAGTTTTTTCTCCCGTTTTTCTGTGGAAAAAAATGACAGGTTTATTTATTAGATTATGATGATAGTGATAACATAATAATAATAATAGCACTAACTACCACTGAGTCCTTATTGTATATTAAACATTGTGGTAAGTTATTTGTCAACAAATTTGATTCTCAGATCAATTCTGTAGTGAAGTACTATTATTCCAGTTTTATAGATGTGAAACTGAGACTTTGGGTTATTAAGTGACTTAAAGATTGGAGGGTCAGACACACGACAATGCTGGAATCAGGATTTGACGGGCTCTAGAGACTCTTCATCTTAAATTCTCTTTCTCTCCCCACACACATGCTTAAGAGATATTATACTATCATGAATACGTGCATGCTTAAGAGGCATTAAATTCACATCCTCTTGATTTTTTTAAATAAAATTTAATTATACTCAGACCACATTTTATCCATGTTTACATACACCCTCAGAAAGAGCAAAAAGTGGATTCTGGATGCAGAAAGTTCATTCATTCATTATCGTTCATTCTCTAAGTCGTGTTTAAAATTCTCACTCAACTGGCCAGATTCAACATGTGTTGGGCTTGAAACTAATTCCTCATCATGCCTCTGTCTCCTCCAGATGTTGAACCAGCTGATAAATATACATGGAATTTGATAGGGATCAATATATTACAGTTGTTTCAGATAGCTTGGAACCAAGGCCAAATACTGGTTTCTTACTCTTTCACCTTGAGTAGAACTTACCCGGTCACAGAGCAGCAGGGCAATGACAATCCTGCCAGGCAGAGGCAGAGCACACTGGGTAGGGGATCATGTGGAAGAGGTGGGGCTGCAATATCAAGCCAGGTCTACATCCCGGTTCCTCAACCTCCCTGAGGTGCCTTCCTTACAAAGGAAATGAGAGGTGAAAGCCTGAGCAGCAGTTCTTTTAAAGAAAGCCAGAACTCCGCTTTAAGGGATAAGCGGGATCCTTGGGGGGAGTGAAAACATCTTCCCTAACAAAAAACAGATTAAAATGCTATATTCTTACTAGAGTCAGAAGTTTGCAATTGTTTGTTTCACTAGGAAATAGTTTGCATTACAATTCTTTGTAAAAGTTCTGGAGTCAGACAGGAGTTTAAATGCTGTCTCTTCTATTTCCCAGCTCAGGCAAATAAGCACCACAAAGTCTCAGTTTCTTCTTGCTACTCCTCAGAGTTGCTGTCGATGTGAAGATTAATGAGACCATTCATGGAATACAGTATTTTTGACATTGATGCACAATCAATAGTCAATACATATGTGCTATTATTTATTAATAATAATTTATTATTTAATTAATTTATTTATTAATAAAATATTATTTTGGAAACATGAGTCATGCTGAATCAAATTTAGCTTCATCTAGCATATTTTGAATTTCTACTTTGTAAAAGACTTAATGTTACTTTATGTAATCTTTCTCAAACCTTGAGTGCCATGATTTGTTATTTCTAATCTCAGTAGATGAACTGGAAGTTCAGAGAGACTAAATACCTCATTTATATTCACCTGGCTAATAAGCAGCTGGGATTCAAACTCATTTCTTCTAACTCGATTTAGTTGCACTATCCAATATCATCCAACTTCGATCATGTTTCAACTTCTCAGTCCCTGAGTCATATTTCTTTTTGTAAAAGAAATATGGCATACCGTAAGGAATGGCTCATAAAAATCCTTGTGACTTAGGAACATACTTCTGAATAAGAAGCACAAATTCAAAGTATTTTTTCCACTCAGGATATGCCTATGATCCTATACCAACAACTTTATTGCTTCCAGGGACACAGGTAACTAAGATAGTCTTTATCCTTGATGACCTTGATGACCTAGATTAAATGGGCAATGATAAATATTCTAACCTTGCCATGAAACCAATCATAAATGCCACTTCTTTCTCCAAGATTTTCCTAATTCTACAAAATTAGAATATTCAAGGGAAACCTTACTTCTCCTAAGAGTTTACTTATATAGAAATATATGAGTAATATCTCTCTATCTAGATGTGAAATCTATAGGGTCAAGGGATTGGTGCTGTTATCTCCAGCCTGCTCTAACACTCATAGAATGGTTTCATTCTCTCTAATTTGACCTTCCTCAAATACTTGCTGAATTGAATTTAATATAGGAGACTTCTTTCATTACATATTTAGAACCAAGTAGATAACTATAAAAAATACAATACTAATTCAACACAAAGTTGGGTTAACACAATCTAAATTAACTTATCAAACTAGGAAGGAAGTGACTTTGACAAATAAAATGTTTCATCTGAGATAAAATATTCAACAAATGAAAATTATTACAGTTTGGGGAATTAACTATGACTTTCTTTTCTCCTAAGGTCTTTGTCTGAAGCCATCTCAATTTTGTATCTGTGCAGGGAGTGCATTCATCATGGAACTGTTGATAGGTTTAACTATGGGGAATGGGATGGTGATCTCAGTCACTCCCATTGGGAATGAGATTGCTTCATGAGAGCTGAAGTGAAAATGGGATGATGTTGGATTGTGAGGGAGAGGAGCCAATAAAGCAAGTCAAGAGTACTGCTCCCCAGATTCTGTCAGGTCCAGCTGCTTTGATAACACCAGGGGAAAGCTGTAACCCTCAGACTTGATGGGGAATTCAGATGGAAGCAGCACCTTTTAGGACTGTGAATAAGTTTTTGAAATAGGGAGATTTATTTATGCTCTAATGATACATGCTTTCTGAGTGGTGAAAATATATGCTGTAGCACTCATTTTCATTATAGCTTTCAAAGGGATGCTCACATATGGAGTAGTTATGTAATAGATCATTTTGCGTACCTCTTACTGCAAGAGAATCAGAAGGCACATCCCAAGCGCTCATTTTAAAATGATAGATGGGATTATCTTTTAATTGGGTGAATGACTGTCTCTCAAGTATCTTTGTAGCCATGGTGACCAGTACCCTGTACATGAGCATTACATACATATTTTTTATGGTATTTGTATTAATTGATTTGTTCATGTATTTGCACAATCACTGTAATACCAGCTTAATTTTATTTTTTAAGTTTTTTTATTTGAGTATAATTGATACACAATGTTACATTAGTTTCAGGTGTAAAAGATAGTGATTTGATATCTCTATATGTTATGCTATGGTCACCACAAGTGTAGCTACCATCAGTCACCATACAATATGATTCCAATATCATTGACTATATATTCTGTGTTGTACCTTTTATTCCCATGACTTATTTATTCCATGATTGAAAACCTATATCTCCCATTCTCCTTCACGTATTTTGCCCATCCCCTCACCTTCTTTCCCTCTGGCAACCATCAGTTTATTTCTGTATTTACAGATCTGATTCTGCCTTTTGTTTGTTTTGTTTTTCATATTCCACGTGAGTGAAATAATGTTATTTGTCTTTCTCAATCTGACTTATTTTACTTAGCCTAATACCCTATAGGCCCACCCGTATTGTCACAAATGGCAAGATCTCATCCTCTTTGATAGCTGCGTAATATTCCATTATATATATACATACTGCATCTTTTTTTTCCCTTCAACTATCAATAATACTTAGGTTGTTTCCACATCTTGGCTATTGTCAATAATTCTGCAATAAACATAGGGGTGTATATATCTTTTCAATTTAGTGTTTTTGCTTTCTTTGGGTAAATACCCAGTGTTAGATCATACGGCACTTCTATTTTGAATTTTTTAAGAATCTGCCATGCTGTTTTCCACAGTGACTGTACCAATTTATAGTCCCACCAGCAGTGCATGAGGGTTCCTTTCTCTCCACATCCTTGTAAACACTTGTTATTTATTGTCTTTCTCACTTTAGCCATTCTGACAAGTGTGAGGTGATATCTCATTGTGGTTTTGGTTTGCATTCCCCCAATGATGAGTGATGCTGAACATCTTTTTATGTGTCTGTTTGCCACCTGTACAATCTTCTTTGGAAATATTTCTATTCATGTGCTCTACCCATTTTTTAATGGGATTATTTGTTTTTTCGGTGTTGAGTTTTAGAAATTCTTTATATGTTTTGGATGCTAACCCTTTATCAGACATGTCTTTTGCAAATATCTTCTCCCATTCTGTAGGTTGCCTTTTAGTTTTGTTGATGATTTCCTTTGCTGTGCAGAAGCTTTTTAGTTTCATGTAGTCCCAATAATTTACTTTTGCTTTTGTTTCCCTTGCCTCAGGAGATATATATATATATATATATATATATATATATATATATATATACACATATATACATATATATGTATATATATGTACGTATGTATATATATATATATATATATATATATATATATATATATATATACACACACACACATTCTAGTTTCCAGCTAGATGCAATGTATTGCTTATCTAGGGAGCAGACAGTGGGGTGGGATGCAACATAATTCTCTGTTTCTCATTGGGCCTAGTTCAAATGTTTTCATCAATTACATTTTTCAATCCATTCCACTGACCATGTAATCCAGGATAATTTGTCCAAGAAGTTATGGCAATATATTTGCTGTCAGTCTTAATTTTAAGATTTTCCTTTTTTATGTTTTGCCCTTTTTTAAAAATTATAACAATTATATTATTGAGAAATCTGGAGGTGTTTCAATGGAATGCTAGCAGATGGCATTTTAAAATCAGAAATATCTTGTGAGGTTTCAAAAAATAACTGGGGTCACCCTTCCCTGAGAAGTTAAAAGCAAATGACCCAGTCCTATTCATGTGTGTACATTTCATTTTTAAATATATAGTATAACATAATAATAATATCTTATACTTTATTTCTTCCTGAAAATTTAGAATCTCACTTTACTTGAAATGTATAGTACCAGAACAGTTTTTAAATATTTGTCATGTCCTTTTAAAATGTTTCAAAATTTATACTTTGGTACCAGTTAATAATGATGACTCTTTATAGTCTTTCTGCAGGGGTGTCTGGGTGGCTCAGTCAGTTAAGTATTTGACTCTTGATTTCGTCTCGGGACATGATCTCACAGTTCATGAGTTTGAGCCCCTCATCGGGCTCTGCACTGAGAGTGTGGAGCCTGCATGGGATTCTCTGTCTCTCTCTGTTCCTCCTCAGCTTGTGTACTCTCTCTCTCAAAATAAATAAATAAACTTAAAAAAATAAAGCAATTTAGCTGAATCAGCAATTTAAAGATTTCTACAAGCAATCTGTATCAGATTTTCTGAAGATAATTGAGCAAAGCATGTACTGTTTACTGTGTTTTTTTCTTTCTAAAGATAACTGAGCAAAATATATACTGTTTTTTTTTAATTCCTGTAAAAAACATTGGTTACATGTTTGGACTATAACCAAGGAAACCACCAGTCACACAGCAGTCACAAATTGTAACAGCAGACTAAATATCTACAAGGGAATGGGGCGGCTGGATGGCTCAGTCGGTTAAGCATCCTACTTGGGCTCAGGTCATGATCTCGCAGGTCGTGAGTTTGAGTCCTATGTAGGGCTCTGTGCTGTCTCTCTCTCTCTCAAAAATAAATAAACAATAAAAAAATTTCTTTAAATACATAATAGGCAATAAATGTACAAAGTGAAAGTGTACAAAGAGGAAATACATGCCAACGGAGGAGATAGTGTATGCACAGATTCTCTAGAAAAGGAGGAGAAAGAGAATGACAAAATGCAGGGAGCATTAGCTTTGTGGAGTTTGAAGACCTGATCCTTCATGCCTCCTGTCTCTGACCCTTACTTTCTCAATCTTTGAAATGAGTTTATTATAATATTTATCCCAAATAGTTATCACAATGAAAATATATCATAAAATGCCTTATAATGAAATGTTATAAAAATGTCAAAATGAAATACAATACTACAATATGGATGAACCTTGAAAATATTCTGCTAGGTAGAAAAAGCCAGACACAGAAGGGTAAATGTATGATTTCACTTGTTTTTATCTTTTAAGTTTTGATTTAAATTCCAGTCCATATACAGTGTAATATTAGATTCAGGTATACAATATAGTGATTCAGCAATCCCATACATCGTGTAGTGCTAATCACAAGTGCACTCCTTCATCCCCATCACCTATTTAACCCATCCCCCAACCTACCTCCCCTTTGGTAACCATTAATTCTCTCTAGTGAAGAGTCTGTTTCTTGGTTTCTCTCTCTCTCTCTCTCTCTCTTTCTCTTTTTTCCCCTATGCTCATTTGTTTAGTTTCTTAAATTACACATATGGGAAACCATATGAAATCATATGGTATTTGTCTTTCTTTGATCAACTTATTTCATTTAGCATAATACTCTCTAGCTCAATCCATGTTGTTGCAAATGACAAGATTTCATTCTTTTTTGTGACCAAGTAATATTTCATATATATACACATACCATCTTCTTTATCCATTCATCAATCAATGGACACTTAAGCACATTTCCATAATTTGGCTATTGTAGATAATGCTGATATAAACATCAAGGTGCATGTATCCCTTTGAATTAGTATTTTTGTATTTTTGGGTAAATACCTGGTAGTGCAATTGCTGGATTGTAAGGTAGTTCTATTTTTAACTTTAAAAAATTTTTTTTAATGTTTTTGTTTATTTTTGAGACAGAGAGAGACAGAGCATGAGCAGGGGGAGGGGCAGAGAGAAAGGGAGACACAGAATCCAAAGCAGGCTTTAAGCTCTGAGCTGTCAGCACAGAGCCCAATGCGGGGCTCGAACTCACGGAGTATGAAATCATGACCTGAGCTGAAGTTGGACGCTTAACTGACTGAGCCACCCAGGCACCCCTATTTTTAACTTTTTGAGGAATCTCCATACTGTTTACCAGAGCGGCTGCGCCAGTTTGCATTCCCACCAGACTTGCAAGAGTGTTCCCCGTTCTTCACATCCTGGCCAACCCCTTTTGTTTCTTGCGTTGTTGATTTTAGCCATTCTGACAAGTGTGAAGTGGTAACTCATTGTGTTTACATCTCCCTGATAATAAGTGATGTTGAGTATCTTTTCATGTGTCTATTGACCATCTGTACGTCTTCTTTGGAAAAATGTCTATTCATATCTTCTGTTCATTTTTTAATTGTAATATTTCTTGGGGGCTGTTGAGTTGTATAAATTCTTTATATATTTTGGATACTAACCCTTCGTCACATACGTCATTTGCAAATATCTTCTCCCATTCTATAGGTTGGCTTTTAGTTTTGTAGATTATTACCTTTGCTATGTAGATGTTTTTTATTTTGAGGTAGTCCTAATAGTTTATTTTTGCTTTTGTTTCCCTTGCCTCCAGAGACATATATTGAAAGAAGTCACTACAGCCAATCTCAAAGAGGTTACTGCCTGAATTCTCTTCTAGGATTTTTGTGGTTTCAGGGTCTCACATTTAGGTTTTTATCCTATTTTGATTTTATTTTTGTGTATGGTGTAAGAAAGTGGCTGATTTCATTCTTTGGCATGTTGCTGACTGGTTTTCCCAACACCATTTGTTGAAGATACATTCTTTTTCCCATTGAATATTCTTTCCTGCTTTGTTGAAGATTAATTGACCATATAATTGTGGGTTCATTTCTGGGTTTTCAATTCTGTTCTATTGATCTGTGTGTCTATTTTTGTGCCAGTACCATTTTGTTTTGATTACTACAGCTTTGAAATATAACTTGAAGTCCAGAATTGTGATGCCTGCAGCTTTGTTTTTCTTTTCAAAGGTGGCTTTGGCTATTCTGGGTCTTTTGTGGTTCCATACACATTTTAGGATTGTTTGTTCTAGCTGTGTGAAAAATGCTGTTGGTATTTTGATAGGGATTGCATTAAATGTGTAGATTGCTTTGAGTGGTATAAATATTTTAACAATATTTGTTCTTCCAATCCATGAGTATGAAATGTCTTTCTATTTCTTTATGTCATCTTCAATTTCTTTCACCAGTTTTATAGTTTTCAGAGTACAGGCCTTTCACTTCTTTGGCTAGTTTTATCCCTAGGAATCTTATTGCTTTTAGTGCAATTGTAGATGGGATTGTTTTCTTAATTTCCCTTTCTGTTGCTTCATTATTGGTGTATAGAAAGGCAAATGATTTCTGTACTTTAATTTTGTATCCTGCAACTTTACTGAATTCGTTTATCTGTTCTAGCAAGTTTTTTTGATGGAGTTTTTCAGGTTTTCTATATATAGTATCATGTCATCTACAAATAGTGAAAGTTTTACTTGTTCCTTACCAATTTGGATTCCTTTTATTTCTTATTGCTGTCTGATTGCTGTGGCTAGGACTTCCAGTACTATGTGGAGTAAAAGTGATGAGAGTGGACATTTCTGTCTTGTTCCTGACCATAAAGAATAAGCTCTGTTTTTCCCCATTTAGGATAATAGTAGCTGTGGGTTTTTCAAAATGGCCTTTATTATGCTGAGGTATGTTCCCTCTAAACCTACTTTGTTGAGGGTTTTTATCATGAATGATGTTGTACTTTGTCAAATGTTTTTTCTGCATTTATTGAAATAATCATATTGTTCTTATCCCTTCCTTATTAATGTGATGTATCATATTGATTGATTTGTAAAAATAGAACCACTCTTGCAACCCAGGAATAAATCCCACTTGATCATGGTGAATGATTCTTTTAATGTATTTTTGAATTCAGTTTGTTGGTATTTTACTGAGAATTTTTGCATCAGGGATATCGACCTGTACTACTTTTTTTTTTAGTGGTGTTTTACCTTATTTTGGTATCAGGGTAATGTTGGCCTCATAGAATGAATTTGGAAGTTTTCTTTCTTTTTCTATTTTTTGGACTAGTTTGAGAAGAATAGTATTAACTCTTCTTTAAATGTTTGGTGGAATTTGTTTGTGAAGCCACCTGGTCCTGGACTTTTGTTGGGAGTTTGTTTGATTACTGATTCAATTTACTGATTGGTTATTGATCTGTTCAAATTTTGTATTTCTTCCTGTTTCAGTTTTGGTAGTTTATATGTTTCTAGGAATCTATCCATTTCTTCCAGGTTGTTCATTTTGTTGGCATGTAGTTTTTTTTTTATAATATTCTCTTATAATTTTTGTATTTCTGTGGTGTTGGTTGTTATTTCTCGTCTCTCATTTGTGATTTTGTTTAATTGGGTCCTTTCTCTTTTCTTTTTGGTAAGTTTATCAGTTTTATTGATTTTTTAAAAAAAGCAGCTCCTGGTTTCATTGATCTGTTCTATTATTTTTTTAGTTACTTTATATATGATGCCACTTGTATGAAATATCTAGAATAGGCAAAATTGTAGGGACAGAAAGTAGATTAGAATTTACTAGGGTCTTGGGGGAAAAGGAAATGGGAAGCAACTGCTTAATGTTTATAAAATATCTGGTGTGATTTTTAAAAATTGGATATAGAAACTGGTGATGGTTAAACGACACTGAATGTAATTAATGTCATTTGACGTTACACTTAAAAATAGCTAAAATGGGGGGGTGCCTGGGTGGCTCGGTCAGTTAAGTGTCTGACTTCGGCTCAGGTCATGATCTCATGGCCACTGACTTCCAGCCCTGAATTGGGCTCTGTGATGACAACTCAGAGCCTGGAGCCTGCTTCAGATTCTGTGTATCTCTCCCTCTCTCTCTCTGTTCCTCCCCCTCTGGTGCTGTCCCTCTCTGTCTCTCTCTCTGTCTGCTCAAAAATAAACAAACATTTAAAAAACAGTTTTTTTTAAGTTTAAAATGGTTAACATGGAAATTTTTGTATCTATTTTAACATATTTTTTTTGTTACTTTACATGTACTCTTTAAATCAATTGTGATACAACCTTGTTTAAAAAACTAATTGTTGAGGGCATCTGGATGGCTCAGTCATTTGAGCGTCCAACTTTGGCTCAGGTCATGATCTCACAGTTCGTGAGTTTGAGTCCCATGTCCGGCTCTGTGCTGACAGGTTGGACCCTGGAGCCTGTTTCAGACTCTGTGCCTTCCTCTCTCTCTCTCTCTGCCCCTCCCCCTCTCACAGTCTGTCTCTCTCTTTGTCTCAAAAATAAATAAAACATGAAAAAAAATTAAAAAACTAATTGTTGGGGCACCTGGGTGGCTTAGTCAGTTGAGCGTCTGACTTCAGCTCAAGTCATGATCGCATGGTTCCTGAGTTCAGGCCCCACATTGGGCTTGCTGCTGTCAGTGCAGAACCTGCTTTGGATCCTCTGTCCCTCTCTCTCTCTGCCCCTCTCCCGCTCATGCTCTCTCTTTCTCAAAAATGAATAAACATTAAAAAAAAAAAGAAGGAAACTAATTGTTAAGTTTAGGCTGGCATTACAGTGATTATGTGATTTGTTGCACTTAGCATAACACCTCTTAAATTAGTACCTCCATTCCTACATCCAATTGGTGATTTTTAACTCCTTAAAAACAACAAGGTATAAACTGGATGTGCATCTGTTGGGTGGGGCTCTTGGGGCAAGTGTCACTGGTGATGACTAATTGCTTCATGGAATTTAAAGAAAAACAAGAGTCAGAAAAAGCAGTGGGAGCACTAATCTGTGATTCTAGTTTTTATATATTCCATCTGCTCAGAGAGTTAGAGGCAGCAGAGGCTCTAAGCTTCACTAGATCAAGACTGCTAAACATCAACAGTTGCACATACTAACCTCCTAATAGGATTTAAGAAAGCAGGATCTTTCTATGGAAAATGTAGAGAAATCTCTATCTATCTATCTATCTATCTATCATCTCTCTATTACCTACCTACCTACCTACCTACCTATCTAAAACAGATGGAAATAAAGATGTTATAAGCCACAAAGGAAAGGGATACAGTAATACAAGGAAGTTTATCAAGAAAACTTAAAATGTGGTAACAGTATTTACATCCTAATGGATGCAGTAAAGAGCAGAACTGACAATGTGGAAAATGAATTAGTGATGCGGAGAATAAACTTGAGAATTTTCCCAAAAGAGCAGAGAATAAAATGATAAAAATGGAGAGTTAGAGAAAAAAGAATAGGAAAAAAAAATGGTGAGCTCAAATAGCATGAAAGGTAGATTCAACCTAAAGATTGTTTCCCTAAGGAAGATAATAGAACAATTGAAATGGTAACAATAAGAAAAGTTATAACCAAATAACGTTTCCAGGAACTGAAATAATTCCTAATCATGGAGTTTGACAAATCTCATTTTATTTTAAATGAAATCAAGGAAAAGAAACCACATCAAAATGCATTCAGATAAAACTTTTTGAAATATCTTGATAAGAGAAATTTGCTATAATAATATAAGTAGAAGAGAAGGAATTCGAGCTGATTTTGGACATTACCTCCATACTAAGACACAAAGCAAAGGTTATATAAATTTGAGGAAGAATAGTTGTGCCTTAAAATTGGAAACACAAAATGAGATAATTTATTTGTAATGTAAACAGAAGGACTTTTTCAACTGTGTGAGGCTAAGAATTTAGATGTTACTTAGGCAGCTTGATTTAAAATGTTATTTGATATTGTAGTTCAGATGACCCAGAAAGAATCAAAACAAAACACCCAACAAAAAGGAAGTCAAAGTACAAAGGAGCTAGGGAAACATTAGTTAAAATATAGGTTTCTGGATATTTTTTATACACTTAGCTCATACATGAATAAAAGTAACTATCATCAAAAGAGAAACCTTATGGTATAAATATTAAATGTTAAAAATTGAGGTATAAAATCTTAGGTTATATAAAAAAGTTGAGAGACAGAGTAGTTAGTATATAAGATGGGCAATAAAAGAAATGTAGGGAGGAATTACTCAGTACTCTTTACATCTGATTTTGCTTATTCAGGAAATACTTGTTGAAAAATGTTCTCAAAAAATTCAAAAAGAATTATTAGTAGCACTTAAAAAGTAATTATGTTCCAACCCACCAGAAAATATTAGAAAAAATACAAGAGGGTCACACTTTTTATTAGGAAATAAGTTCATAAGGAGAAAGAAACACATCAAATACTAAGAGCAGTTGACTCTGTGTGTGAACCTGTTATCTTTACATTCTTTTTGTTTAAACTTTTCAGCATTTTCTAAATTTTATTTAAGAGCATTTATTACATTTTTAATTAGAAAAGTCAATAAACAATGTTCGCAATAGTTTTAAAAGGCAACCTCAGAGAGAAAGGAAGAACTTTCTAAGCAGAGGGCATGAGTTGAGAAGAGCTTGGTCTATTCAAGGACCTGCACAAAAGCTGGCGTGTCTGGATGGAAGAAAGCTGGAGAGAGTGGCCCTAGAAGAAGCCATGGTGCCACAGCCAAATCACATAAGACATAGAAGGCCACCTTGAAGATTTTGCTTTTGATGTTAAAAAAAAAAAGCTGTTGAAAATGCACAATGAGATTTGTGTTTAAAAAGATCATTATTCTATTGTTTGCCCTTGGTTCAGAAACACCAGGTTTGTGTCAATCAGGATGCTGATCATTCCTTTTTTTTTAAAGTTTATTTATTTTATTTTTGAGAGAGAGAGAGAGAGAGAGAGAGAGAGAGAATGAGCAGGGGAGGGGCAGAGACAGAGGGAGAGAGAGAATCCCAAGCAGGCTCTACACTGTCAGTGTGGAGCCCCACATGGCGCTCAATATCACAACCATGACATCATGACCTGAGCTGAAATCAAGACTCTGACACCTGACTGACTGAGCCACCCAGATGCCCCTGCTGATCATTTCTTTCTTGATCATGTAGATGCATCTTTAAAAAGCAGCCAAAGCAGTATTATGATGACTCTGATCCCCAGAAAATAAACGATAATGTGTGTGTGTGTGTGTTTGCATACATGTGTGGTGAAGCATGTAGGAAGGGAGGTGGTATCAAACGTTTAAAAGACAAGACTTGAAAAGTATTTGTAAAATATTAGATAGCAAACTTCCTTTGTCTATAGAATGTTCATTCTACCTAACCACAAGTTCCAGTGCCATTATTTCACCTTCCTTCTCCTGTAGTTTAAAAAAAAATGGCTATTTGCATCAGAGTTATATAGACTACAATTATATGGCCCAATCATTTGGAGTAGTTTATTTATTTCTGTAATGACAACTTTTGTGTGGGCTCTTCATTTTCAGAGCTATATATACATAGTGGTATGACTTGGATAAGCAAACTGAAAAGGAACAGAAAAAGCAACAGAAGACACAGTTCTTACATCTCTTCTGGGCACCTTGTTTCCACTCTGGTATCCTTGGAGTGCTGGGATGTTATTCTCAGAGGTGAATAATTTACAAGATCAAAATGGATTACTTTCTATGTTTTACTGTATTTGGTTTCATTTTCCCTTGTATTCCAAAAATGGCTTGTAGGTAAATCATCATTTCCATGGCTAAATAATAGCAAATTGCTACCAAAGCCCATTCCTATCACTGGCAACATAGCCCCAGGGTTTCACAACTCAATCAGCTATCTCTAAATCAACAGAACTCAGTTCCAGAGGAGAGTGATCTGGGAAGCTTTTCTTTTCAATTCTCTCATATGTTTTGTTTTAGCTTAATGTGTTTGTCTGGATACTTAGACACCATGGTGATAGGCGTCATAGAAATAAATAGAAATAGACAGAAAAGAGCTAAAAAATAAAATGAAAACTTGGGAAGACTAGGAATGACACTTGTATCTGAGCACTCTTTTTTTTTTTTTTTTTTTTTCAGAACTCAGTGAGGGGGAAATTAAAAAGGGACTTTGTGTCAGACAGAGGAGTTAGTGAATAATTTTTCTAACAGTGTTATTTTGCTGACACTAGACTAAGGGAGCTCATTAGCATGCTGAGACTATTTAACTCTAAAAAATAGTACTCTAGCTTTCGCTTTGCTGGATATTCCTTCCATCTCAGCTCAGCATTAAAACAGTGGTAAGCCAGTCAAAACTGGACAGTGTGATAATGGTGGAAACAGAAGAGTCTTTGGAGTTAGAAAGAGAGCAGTGTTTGAATTTTGGCACCAACCTTTATTACCTATGTTATTACTCTTCCATTAGGCTTAATCTTCTTATCTCTAAAATGTTCATATTAATACCTACCTCAAACATTTGTGGCAGGTAAAAATACCAAATTAAAGCTAGTTTCATAGTTCTGGCTACATAAAAGCCGCTTAATAAAGGTTCATTCTGTTCCCCACTGTCTACATCCTTATGAGTTGTTTGGTTTCATTTAGTAAAAGGAGTGCCCAGAAAGAAGGAATAAGACACCCAACCTGCTCGGTGTCTGCTGAATGATGGTTGCCTTACAAACTTGAGAATTTCTGTTGGCTATTACCCTGTCCACTATGTATCTCTTCAAGGCCAAAACCAAGGCCAACACCAGTTTCTATGCTAAGAGGTCCAGAGTGAGAATCTTCCCGTTTGATTTTCACAGATGCAGCCTGGAATGTCTGTATGGAAACACATAATTAGAATGGATGCATCAGATCAGTTAGTTTGGGGGAAAGCAGCGTTCAAGAGCTTAGAAATAAAAGAGCCACACAATGCTCACCAGTAAAACAAAAAACAAAAGAAATGCCTGGAGAGGATCCAGTCAAAGGTTTAGACCTGATATTTGAGGTAAGGGTTGGATATGTGCTTCTCCTTGATGTTAAACATGAGTCCAGAACTGTGTGGCATTGCCTGCTTTTGTGGTTATAGAAATAACCAGTAAAATATTAAATTGTTTTCATTATTCTAGCTCTGAGTAATACTGAATCCCTACAGAATGGTGAGTAATAAACTTATTTCTTCTTTCTTATTAGTCTACTATGCTCTCACTGGCCAGGGTGGGAGAAGAGGACTGGGAGAATTTCTAAGGAAGGTTCAGAAATCCCACAGCAATACAGTTCTGTAGCCAATACAGCAGAAAGAGGTCTTTCATTTTGTGTGTGTTTACTCAAAAACATGGAAGGGTATTTTTCCCTGACCTTATCACAAATGACTTAAATCAAAACTCTAGATTTTGTGGAGGAAAAATGATAGATGGAAATTGGGTATAACCATTTCCTGAACCCTCTTGTAAATGCTGAGCTTTTCCCCAGAAAGCTAGAATCAATTCAGAATCCAGCATGGCATAGAAGTAGTTTTCACTGCTTTTTTTTCCTTTATACTTCTTGCATCTTTTGAGCATCTTGTATCACTACATTGCCTAATATTTTTGTTGAGAAAGCAAACAAATTTAGATGTCCTGTTTTAACTTTGTGTATAAACTTAAATCTAAATCCTCAAATATCATGTCTTCTTATTCCTAATCAAAATAAAGCTCTGAGAGTAATTGGTGGGAACAGCATGCAAGTAAATGGAATGTCAGAAAAGTCTTTTCTGTAAGCTTGGGCTGATGCCGTTAGCCCCAGGGAAGAAGTAGCCTATTCCAGAATGAGAAGGCATGTGGCCATACAGATTCCTGGTACTGATGTCCAAAACCAAACTGAATGCATAATGACAACAGTTTGCATCTTTGGATGAGCTAAAGCTGCTTTCTAAACATTAGGCAAATTTTCTTGGTTGAAAAGAAAGAATCCAACTTGGGAGAACTCCATCAGTCAACTTATATGTATTGACTGCCTACAGTGCGATTTTTGTGCCGTTCTCAGGAATGTGGAGGTTGTCAAAGGAGAATAGGATGGTTTTGTCCAAAGCAACCTAAAAACTAGTTGGGAAAATAGAACAAATATCCATGAAAAATTAGAGAATAATCAAATGCTAATGTATGTGCTGCTGACTTTAAATGTAATAGGAATTCTTAGAAGGGGAGGATCAATGTATGCAGAAAGAATTGGGAAAGTTTTCTTGGAAGAGACGGAGCTGAGATTTTTAAGAAGGGATATGAAGGAGGAAACACATCAAAGACCAAGGAAACAGTATGTACTCCTATTGGGCTATAATGCATGTGGCAGGGAGGGGCTAGTGAAATGCATGGTAGGAAAGAGTTGAAATAAAGATGGAAACGTAGGGTGAGGTTAGACTGTTTGAATTTGATGTGGCAAGAAAGAGAAAGCTACAAAAGGAATGAGCCGATAAAAAGTATACTTTTCTGAAAATATTCTAGCAACTGAGTTTAGAATGAAGTTAATTTGATATTGATCTTTAAAAGACTTTAATAAAGATGAGAAACTATTCTCTCCTAAAAGTAAGTGAACTTAGGGGTAAAGATTCAAATATTCAAACTTATTAAAGCTCTGGTTCCTCAGGATCAGAAGAACATTATAGTGTGTAGTATCATAACCTTTGAATAGTAAAGGTTTCGTTTTGATCCCTGGCTCTGTACTTTGTACATGTTTGACCTTGTCCGAGTAACAAAATTTCTCTAATAAGGTTCCTTACTAGTTGTGGTAGGCAGAATTAGAAGATGACCCTCAGTGACCCTTACCCTTGTATAGTTTTTTCCTGTTGAGTGTGGACAGAACCTGTGAATAGAATGAAGAGTCACTCTGATGATTATGTTACATTGCATGACAAAGGAGATTTTACAGATGTAATTAAGGTTATCATCAGTTGACCTTGAGTTAATCAAAAGTGAAATCATGCAGATGGGCTTGACCTAATCACCTTAACTCTTGAAATATGGAGTTACAAGTCAGAGACAGAGAGATCAGAGAGATTGAACGTGTGAGACTGGTTCTCCTGCTGGCCTCCATGAGTTCTACAGTTTCAAGGACATGAGCTTGGAAGAGGACATTAAGCCTCAGATGACCACAGTTCGTGCTAATACCTGGGTTGCAGCTTTAGGAGACACTGAGGAGAGAACTCAGCCTCACTCAGCCCAGAGTCCTGATTTATATAGTAAGTATTGTTTGAAGCCACTAAGTTTGTGGCAATTTGTTACACAGCAATAGAACACCAATGCGCTGGTGAATACAGATAATGAGAATACTCAGTCATGTTAAGAGAATTCAGTGAAACAGTAGTGATACTGAATATAAAATGTCTAGTGCTGTGCCTGGCATATAGTAGGTACAATTAAATATTAGCTATTATTATTATTCTTAATTGTTTTTTATCATTAAATTATGAGTATCAATGGAATTAGCAGAAATATATTCTATAACTAATAGAGGTATCTTAAAGGAATGAGTGATGGTCAGTAGATAGATAGTAATAATGGTGTTTCTGAGCTCCTTGGGTGTACCTACTGGTCAGACTGATTAACCACTTCTCTTCCTCCTGCTAGCAAGGTGTTAATTATTCCACTTGGTAAACTCTAGCTGGGCGTTGTAGTTGAAACAATCGACTTGAATCAAGAAAATCCTGGTGAGAATGTAAAAAAAAAAGAGGATAATTCAAAAAATTATTTGGAAATAGAACCAAATGGAGTTAGTAATTTTTTAGATATAGAGGTAGGAGGCATGCAGAAATTAGGATGACTTTCATATTTCGATGTTGGCTGACTGTGCGGTCATTGGTGCTCTTAACCAAGTCAGAAAATTCAGAAAAAGGAAGAGACTAAGGAGAGGCATGCCACATGTCAGGTGCCTATGGGACAGCCAGGTGGAGATGTCCATGAAACAATTGCAAATATTGGTCTGGAATGCAAGTATACTCAGCGGTATAGATTCAGGAGTGCAAAAGACATTTGATAATTGCCTACCCAGCATTAATTGCCCCTTCCTCCCTTTGTAACAGTACTCTAGTTTTATTTCAGGTGGCTACCTCTTCCTCATTCAGTCCATGTCTTTTGGAAGAAGTTGACAGTACTTCATTCTCTAGGAGTAGGACCTGATTAACCTAACTGGTTAACTCTAACTGGTACAAAGAGTTAAGAATTGTAAAAGCTCTGGTATTTTATTCTACTTTCAAATTAACAAGTTAGCTTGCCACAGTTTCATGGATCATGGATGGTGATAGAAGATATGAAACTCCTGGATCCAAATGAACAACAGTTTATTACTCACAGCAATAGCAATAGCCAGAGTATCACTGTGGTTTGTACTACTTCACATTTCCACAGGGTGATTCGAAAATGTCACCTATTACCCCATGGGTTGCATTATTGGAGTGGAAATCTGATCATAGGGAACCCCAGTCTCATAACAGGCAATAAGCATGGCTGCCTTTTTTTCAGGAGGAGACACTATGTGTACGTTTCAAAGTTGTTCTCTATTAAGATGGTAGTTTCAGACAAAGGACAATCAGCGCCTTACTTCACAGAACATGAAAGAATATGAGACCCATGGAGAATGTTTTCCCAGTAGGAATCATCAGCATTAAGATGATATCACTCAGGTTGAATATATAGAGTATATACACAGTCTAGGAAATGAAACCCGGGAGCCAGTAACATTTTTGGAGTAGATGGATAAAGAGAGCCTATTAGGAAAATAGAGAAAGGGCAGCCAGAGAGGAAGGAGGAAAGCCAGAAACCAATGGAGAAACCAATGGTTTCATGAGACAGGAATGGTTGCCACTGCCAAATGTTACAGAGAGGCCAAGTAAGATGTACCAGATGGTTTTGGCAATTAGAGAATGGCTTCAGCAAGTGGGGGTAGAGTTCAGATTGCAGTGAGTTGAGAAATGAGGAGGTGGAGGCAGTGAGAAGAGAAGCTACTTTCAGTAAGTTTGGCTCATTGAGAGGCTGACACTCTGCCAGGCACATTAAAGGAAGAATGGCAACATAGGGGTTAGTTTCTTTCTTTCTTTCTTTCTTCCCCCCAAAGGTTTCATTTCCCTTTATGAAAGAAAGCACATCATGACTCTACATATGGCTCTAAGTGTCATCTATAAGGATGCATAACACGACACTCAATCGAGGTAAACCTATGTTTCACACTCTTCAACATTCAGGTACAGAATGACGATATGAGGTAGACTATAGAAATTATTTCCTACCATTTGGATACAGTCTAGGTTGTGGAAAAGGCGGTGGGGTCAAACTGACTTACATTCAAATATAGATTCCATACATTATTAGCTGTGGGATTGTTAGCCTGGACCTAAGTTTCTTCATCTTTAAATTTTTTTTTTAACGTTTATTTATTTTTGAGACAGAGAGAAAGAGCATGAACAGGGGAGGGGCAGAGAGAGAGGGAGACACAGAATCTGAAACAGGCCCCAGGCTCTAAGCTGTCAGCACAGAGCCCGACGCAGGGCTCGAACTCACGGACCGCGAGATCATGACCTGAGTCAAAGTCGGACGCTTAACCGACAGAGCCACCCAGGCGCCCCTCTTCATCTTTAAAACAGAGTTGATAATAAATAAGTGTGGGGTTGTTAAGATCATGTAAAGTACCGGGCACTGGAACTGCCACATATGTAGTAATTATTTTGAAAAGTAGAACCCCGTAAACTACTTTGAGGGCAAGGACCAAGAGCTCGATAGAATTTGTTATAGTAGCCATTGTAGAGGGAGTAGTGACAGTTTGGGACTTGAGATTTAACTCATGTGCTGTCATTTCCCCCTGGGCAGTACATAGGGGAGGGAAAAATAAATCCTTGCCACTGATCTTCTCTATACCATTACCACCCTCAGGCAAACTTGTGAGCCAGCCCTGTGAGGCTTGGGTATCAGTGATTTTAGCTTCAGCTTTCACAAGAAAATTACTTCAGGTTTTAAATTCATTAGACAAACTATGTTCTTTTTCACCTTGGATAAATCATCCTTCATTCAGAGAGAACATTCGTAGCTATATTACCAAAAGTAGAATAGTAATGCTTGCTATGCTAGTTTTATGTGTTCCTGCAATGTGTTGTTGTTTTTTTTTTCCCCTCTCAGGCCAGTGAGAAGATGGGGGACCAAATTGACAATTTAGAACCCTTTATGTAGGCACTGGATTCACTTTTTTGCTATTTAACATATCAAAGTGATTCTATTAAATTGAAATTAAATGCATTGTTATGGGGCATTTATGATATCTCATTTAAAGAATTGCTGTGAATCCTTTAGAGAGGCTGATTTGCAACCACTAGCCTGTGTCATGAATGTGACCTCCAGTATGGTACTTAGCAACTAATTAAGCTAAAAAGACAAATATGAGGCTCTAACATTTTTTTAATTTAAAAGCTTCTAAATATAATTGTGGCCACAGTGCTACTAAAGCACGGTAGAACAGTCTGTATCTTAAACCTCTAAATCTCATTGCCATAGTTAATTTTGTAAATAAAAAGATCTGTGCTGGGGGGTAAGGAGATACATTATTTGTTTGGTGTTTTAACACAAGAATGGTACTGGCTGTCTTTGCGGTTCAGTAATGTTTTACTGTGATTTTTCAGGTGAATTATTAATTTGCTTATGTCAGTAATTTTCTCCAAATATGATTTAGACTTTAAAAGGTTCAACTTGAAACACGTTGCCAACTATAATTTAAAATCTCATTTTATTTCTGCCTTATGATCTTTAAAGATGATAGAATTAGAAATCGTGCAGTTTTAAATCTTTCTGAGTTACTTGTGGAGGCTCTGTTACTCATCAATCTGAAATGTATCAGGTTTTCAGGTCACTGTTTCATTGGAGAGGAATCTTGAGTTAGGTATTAGCAATCATGTCTTCAACGCCTGGCTGCTTCCTCAGGTTGTATATGCTCTTGAGTTAGTCCCTTAGACTCTGAGCAATGAAATGGGGACTGTGGTTCCATCTGTATCTGCTAGAAGTGCCACAGTTAGTATCAGAACCAAGGACTACAGGAGCAGAAAGGAAGGAGGGTGAACACCTAATCCAGTGGCTTCATCTATCTTACAGATGAGTAAACTGGCATCCAGAAGTAATGAATCACCCATGGCCTCCCTTAGGGGGGCGGGGGAAAGGATTTGCTAATGTATTTGGGCTCTAAGTTCAGTGCAAATGCTACTCTATTGAAGATATCTATGCAGTATCTAAGATTATATTAAAATCAAAGCACAGCATCTCTTTGAAAAAAAATGGGAGAGTAATTAAATCATTTAGAATTTTTGTCAACTTCTTTGCTCCAATGTCGGGTATTTAGAAACACTAAGTTTTAATCGATTCTTCATTTGGATGTTTGCTGTCACTTAGAATCAGTATATGGTGTATAAAGGGACAAATAATAAAGTTTTAATAAACTAATAGCCAGAGCAAGTAAATCAGGATGACGTCTTTACTGGGTTCTTAAAAATCCCATTAGCATGATCGAAGTTTTAAATAACCCTCTTAAAACTTAGTTCATTTCTTAACACTAAGACTGTTTTTGAAGAAAAGAAATTCCCTCAGCGTTCTCCACAACATATACTGCAAAGGTCTTTTTAAGGGTGATCAAGAGTTGATGAAGTAACATGTCCCAGATTCCAAGTCTTCCAATGACTGAGGTTCACCTACTTCTCCTGAGAAAGCCAACGTCAACAGGACTGCATTCGCAGAACACATGATATCTGTATTATTTAGGAATCACTTATTTTAACACAGTGAATGGGCAACAGAAAGTTAAATATTAAACAATATTTAAATTAAAACATAAATATAACATGCATTATTCAGCACTGAGATAAGCTGATATTCAGATCAAACAGAAGGTCACTGCTCCTTGGTGACTGTCCTCTGAAATTCAGGCAATACCAGTTCTTTATAATGAAGTCAGCTCTTTGCAGAAGCAATTTGCATCCGGATAGGGAAAAGGGACACATCATCTGTTTTCAGGATAAGCACTTTGTGCTGGTTTGGTCCCTTTCTATGTGCAAGGTGATGATTAACAATGCTGCCTCCACACATGCATATTCAGAGTTGGCTTTTTCTGGGAATTTCCCTCATCGAGGGGACCACAGAGGCATCTCCCACTTGGCTCCCAAATCATGACCTCTCCACGGTGCCAGTGCAAATAGATCAGGAATTTGCTTCCTCTTATCTGACCTCTCCTATTCTGCTTTGCCCTTGCTTGACTAGGAGTCAGATCCCTAATCGAAATTAATAGCCTGTCCTGAAGTTAGGCATGTTGACACTGTTCAGCAGAGGTGGGAGCCCGGGAGGTACAATCTTCATGGCTTACTGCTCACACAGTTTTCAATCAGTTTCTAAACCTACCCCAGGTGTACAGTACTTCCTCTCAGCTCTGATTGATTGAGTGCCATGCATTTGTTTGCAGCTCTCTGTGCCCTACTTTGTTAACAATGCTAGCTGGAATGATTAAGGTGATTATTGCCAGTCTTTGTGACTTTAGTAGTTAGATTAACTTTAAGACATGGAATTAAGTTATTTCTTCTCAAGGGTGCTTAGGTAGATGGGTTTCAGAAAATAAATTATAGGCTACAGAACTTTTGCTCTATAGAATATCCTCAGTGAATTTGAATATTAGAGCCCAGGAGTGCCTCCCCTAAAAATTGCAGTAGTTGTAGGAATCCCCAAAAGAAGTTGATATTGTGTGGCCAGTATCATGCCTTTGGAATTGTTTTTTTTTTATCCCCCCTCTTTCTCTCCTCCTACAGGAGCAATTATGTGAATTGCTTGTCCCCCAGGGGTAACAGGAGAGGTGAATCACTTCTTTCTCTCCTCTTCCCCACAGAGATGATGAAGCATTTGCCAACTGCCAGCTCTGTTAAGCCCAGAAACTTTGGGGAACTTGCCAGCTTGACAGTATACATACTACCACTTCCCCTTAATTTGAATATTGATTGAAAAGATAAAGACCAGTCATCAAGAAGAGCTTACATTTATAAAGCATTTTTTTTCCCCCAGTTTACAAAAGACTTTCATTTTGGCACTTTTTTTTCAATTCACAATATCCTTATGGAATGGGTTTATTATTTATTTATCAACAAATATTTACTTATTGAGCTACTGAGCAAGAAGGTGCTAGGAGTAGAGTTAACACCCTGATAGCATTTTCATTCTGGTAAGAAAGAATGGTATTAATCAAGAATTACACTTAAGGGGCACCTGGGTGGCTCAGTTGGTTAAGCATCCAACTTCAGCTCAGGTCATGATCTCACCATTCGTGAGTTTGAGCCCCACCTTGGTCTCTGTGCTAACAGCTCATAGCCTGGAGCCTACTTCAGATTCTGTCTCTGTCTCTCTCTGCGCCCCCCCCCCCCCCCACTCATGCTCTGTCTCTCTTAAAAATAAACAAGCACTAAAAAAAAAAAAGGATTATACTTAAAAAATAATGTGAACTGTGAAAGAAAATCGCACATTATACACGAAGGGGAACCACATATAACCTGGAGGGAGGATATCAAGAAAGAGAGAGAATATGAGATCCAAAGAGATTAAGTGTGGGGTAGAACATCGCCATGGACTCCCTTTATTGATTCATAACCAGACTTCCTGAGCACAAAAGCTAATAAAAAATATGGCATGATGATGGGGTTTCTTTCTTTCATGATAATATTTTTAATTGGTGCAAATTGCTGAAGAAAAAAAGTATACCAATTCACAAAATAATCTGCAGAGATGAATTTGTTGTAATGAGATTGCATTTTCAAGTTTTCCTTAGAAACTCAGAATGACAGTACAGAGAAGTAGTTTCATTTGGGTTGTGATTTAAGTGGAATTTTTAAGTTAGGATGAGGTATCTTGAGGTACAGTGATAGAGCATTCAATTACATTTAGTGATAATGCTATTGTAGAAAATTTTCTGATAGTACTTTTTGTGTATTTAGACTGATTCCAAATAACACAACCATTTCATACTGAACTCGCGAGGAAAATTTGAGCATTTAAAATTGTCTCAAGCAGAAGACCCATAGCCTATGCAGTTCCCTGATTTGTTCCCCTGATGCTGGCAGCCAATGTGTATGTGTGTGTGTGTGTGCGTGTGTGTATTTATGTTGTAATCTTTTTTTGTCTGAAGCAGAAGGAAAGAGACTAATGAACAAGGGTATAGGAACCTGACTGAGTATATCTAAATCCTACTCTCAGTGCTCTCTGGCTTTGTGAACCTGGACAAGATTATTCATCTCTTTGAGTCTGCATTTGCAAAAGTGTTAATCATTGGTTATTACAATGATTAAGTCATAGATGCATTTAAAAACTTAGTTTATTCTCTGTCTCAGTGATTTAAAGATCAAAAGGGAAAGCATTTCCCCATACCATATCAGTTTTATAGTAACCTATAATGAATTTAGCATTCATTAATTTATCTGAACTATTTTTTACCAAGTCCTTGGCTGAGCTACCCTGGGACTAATGAGTCATACAAAATCATTACTAGATGTGGCCTATTTCTGTCAGGCAACATTTTAAGAGTAAAATTGTGTGCAAAGATGAGATGAGGAGCCAGTGGAGGAAGTTTGGTTGAAGAAGATTTGTGTCCCTTGTTCAAGGTCTTTGCTCCATCCTCACAGGTCATCAGGGAATAAGGAAGCAGTTGTGATGGATCCTATCCTTTGTGTCACTCCCTAAGAGACAACAGGAACCTACAGGAAGAAGATGGGAGACTCTGAAGGGTATTCATGTCTGATTTCACCCTATTTTCTCCCACCAGACCTTCTGCTCACCTCAAGTGAGCCCTATCTCCATCATTGGCTCTGTCTCATGTTATATAAATTGACTGATTATACCTTGCACTGAAACCAAAGAAGTCACATGTCCATCAGTTCTTCTTCTCTGAGGAACCAGATCTTGAGGACCCTCTCATCTTGAATACTAATCCATTAGAATTCTAATGGCCACTGATCTTCCTTTACTGCTGATGTTTAACATCTTGGCCTTTTCAGTCACAGAGTTGAAATGGTACAATGGAAGGAGCTTTGGGTTTAGACCCAGAAGACAGTTTTGCCAGAATTACACTAGGGGAAAATTATTTCACTTCTCCGAGTCCAGATTTTTTTTCCTTTTCAGTTTTAGTGACTTTTTTTTTTAATGTAAGCTTTATGCCCAACATGGGGCTTGACCTCATGACCTCAAGATCAAGGGTCCCATGCTCTACTGACTGAGCCAGCTAGGTACCCCCTTCTCATTTTTAATATGGAGATAATATTTTGCACCTCCTAAGATTGTATTGAGGATTAATTTAGAGCTGTGTATTTGTGTGTAGGTTTCCTCAACATTTGACTGGGTCTTAAGTGACCTCCCAATATAATCAGATGTTCCCAGGTTGACTACTGTGTATTATCTCATCTTATGAAATTTTGTGTTATTTCCTTTTAAAATCATTATCTTAAAATAACTCTTATTAAATAATATTTTACAATAACATGAGTAAGAATGTTTTAAAAGTCAACCAGAGGTGGTTTTGCTGAAATCCTTCCTCATTTCCTCATACTTCTAATTGATTTTTTCCCCAATCAAATGTCTTTTTTTTAATAACAGATTTTTAAGGCCATAAGTGTTCCATACAGAAACTGACCAATTATTTTTACTGTACCTTTCATAATAAATAAGGAGCTGGTAGAATTTCCCTTGGTTTGTAATGGGAAACACTGAGCTGTCAAGTTTTTTAGTGGTAGATTGTGCCTATATGAAAAATGACTATTTAAAAGTGGGATTATTCACCAAGAATTTATACATTCACAAAAAAGATGTCATATTTAAAAGAGTGGCTTTATAAAATCCTAACCTTATTCCAAACTGCATTGCTTTTTGATCTCTTCTGGATTTTTTTTTCTTTTCAAAAAGAAAAATTTTTAACCTGCACAACAAAATTGTAATGCTTTATGGTCACATGCCAAGTTGAGTAAAACAGATGAATAAGTGAGCAATGTTACTCTTACAGACCATTTACTACCATTGACTTGTTACGATTTTGATGATTCTAAAAGATCAAATTCAATTTCAAAAGACAATGGTTTGCCAATATCAACAGAATCCAAAAGAACATGTAAGGGACAGTACTAAAATGGACATTCCAGAGCTATTTTGAGCAATGGCATCATTTGTGGAATGAGTGCCTAGTTTCGAAATTAGTTACCCTGAAGTGGACACTCATGGGATTTTATGAATCATGGTGTTCTTGTTGTCTCATAAAGATTAATCACTTTAAAGTTACAGCTCACATAACAGTTGATTTCCAATTTCAAGAAAAAACTCAATCAATCATGTAATTGATCATTTTAGAGAACTGAGCTCCAAGGAGTCTTGAAGAATTCATCAAGCCTTATTCTTTTTTTTTTTTTTTTTTTTTTAAATTTTTTTTTCAACTTTTTTTTTTTTTTTTTAATTTATTTTTGGGACAGAGAGAGACAGAGCATGAACGGGGGAGGGGCAGAGAGAGAGGGAGACACAGAATCGGAAACAGGCTCCAGGCTCTGAGCCATCAGCCCAGAGCCTGACGCGGGGCTCGAACTCACGGACCGCGAGATCGTGACCTGGCTGAAGTCGGACGCTTAACCGACTGCGCCACCCAGGCGCCCCCATCAAGCCTTATTCTTAAGAGTGGTTGGAGGTAGTGATGGAGAACTGGTACTGAAAACGGCTTGTAGCACCTTCCCAATCAGATTTCACCAAAGCAGTCCCACTTTTACTTATTGCTTAGTTTCACTTATTGGGCCTCAGTAAGAAATTTTCATTTTAATATAAAATTTCATGCTTTAAAAATTTGAAAACTGAATGAGTTTTAACATTACCCCATTTAAAGAGTTCCAAATGTCATTGAATGCCTGAATGAGAGTCTTTATAGAAATCACTTTAAATTGGTTGTTAATCCTCCACATGGAAGAAAAATAAGAATTATTTCATACCCTAAAATTAAATACAATGTAACAATAACACAGATGAGTCTCTATACTTATTGATTAGCATCTCAATGGGTTAGAATAAGATAGTCAACTACCTGACTTTCAATTTGACTAAGAACTGTTGACAGATTGGTAACCAAGTAGTAAATGACCACTAACTAAATACAAATAGCAATAATAGCTTTATATTAGGCACGTAATTGGAGATCTTTTACATCAGATTTCCCTGTTGTAGATATTGGCGTATCTCTCAGCTTTTCATATGGTGTTTTGTCATTTTGTTTGTTTGTTTCTGTTTTTGGTCATCTTTGTCAGAAAATGGAGAAGCATCATCTTACAGCCCATCAACAGTAAAATCACAATTTCTAGGGCTACCATGTATGGAATGGTGGTTCCATCTGACTCTGGTCTTCGCTCTATACATTTATAAGGAAATCCAACATAATGGCAGCAGCATTGGGCATAGTGGCAGCAGTATATTTGGTGTTTACAGCAAAGAGAAAGTCAAGGTTTGTTTGTTCAATGTTTGCTTTATTGCCCCATAAACTGAAATAGTTGGTTAGCATCAGAATCTGTTTTACACAGGTAGCCGTAGTTCAGTCTCCTCTCCCCTTTTCCTTACACCCCACCCCCTTCCTGGGTGAGTGAGTCTTATTAACTCTAACATGAAAGGCTTGGGGACAATAGGCCATATGTATTTGCATCCATTTGGCAGTGGCTTACACATCATTGTACTTGGTAAAAAGAATGAAGGATTTGGAGAGAGAAAGATCTTGGTTCAAATCTCAACCATCTATCTTATAGAGTCAGTGTGAGGATTAAGTATCATTAAAGACAGACTAAAATATTGATTTAGCTGGTATTGTTATTTGTTAGTAAAAAATCGTATCGGGGCACCTGGGTGGCTCAGTCAGTTGAGCGTCCGACTTCGGCTCAGGTCATGATGTTGTGGTTCACGGGTTCGAGCCTTGCATTGGGCTCTGTGTTGACAGCTCAGAGCCTGGAACCTGCTTCATGGATTCTGTCTCCCTCTCTCTCTGCCCCTCCCTGGCTCATACTCTGTCTCTTTCTCTCTCTCAAAAATAAGTAAAACGTTAAAAAAATCTTATCAAACACTCAGGAGCATGGCATAATATATGTGAAATCTAGGTACATGTAGCAGTACTTGTATGTATGGGCTTTTAGACAAGCTACTTGAATGTCATGCTGACAAAACCTATGATTCCTAGTACTTGTTTTAGTTACTAGACTATTTTGCTGCTTGTGACTTGCACAGAAAGTCCTTGGAGAAGGAGGGTGAATGGAGATTATGAAGGGCCAGTGCCAGAATAACTTCTCACTGTCTCACAACCTTATGTAGTTTCCTTTTTTGCCTAAAACAACAGATTACGCAACAAAGTTATTTATGAAAACTCAATTGATAGATGCCCTCTCCCTCGTGTGACAGTCTTGAACAGTTTCTTATTCTCACTTTACCAACAACTGTTAGGTTCACCAACAAATGCAAACTAGCCTGAATGCAGGATGTCACCCTGCTGGGTTTATTTAATGCAAATATAGATCCATCTACAAGTATCTTTTATCTAAACCTATGCCTAGTATCAATCTGGTCTTCCAAAAGATCAACAAGATGAGATATATTTCTAATACCTTACGTTTATCTGACGTGCTAAAGATACAACCCGGTGCTGAAATAGAAAAACATTTTGTCACTTTCAGTTGGTGGTTTCTTTTCCCTACTCTGTGATGCTTCAGTTTTAAGGCTTATTTTATAAGTTCTGTTTGGACACTACGTTAACCCTCAGGCCACAGAGTGTTGGCAAACAGTTAATTTCGTCTTTCCCATTGGCATAGCTGCCGTTCACAGCAGTTCTCCCTCCCTCTCTTTTGTTTAAATTGGCTGCAGTGTTTCTTGCTTAAGGGATTTACCAGAATGTGGCCATACCTGGGACTGAGCTAAACTCAGGATAAAGAACTGGAATGGGAAGGCTATAAACTGACCACTGGATGGGTAACATCATTCTTTCAACTATTCAGAAAAACACATGCACACCATGAGCCCTGACGTTCAGAGGTGGAAAATGAAGTGAACATATGGTAAAGTTAAAAATTAATATTAATAAATGGAAAAGCTATTTCCCTAACAGACATTTCATTTTAAGATTGTCCTCTACTGGAATGATTTATTTGCCTCTCTAATCTACTTGAAATGGGCAACAGGCCGAAAATGGTAAAGAACATTCAAAGCAGAAGCAAGAAAGGAATGACTATTGTATCTAAGAAGTGTATAGATTCAGATTCTTGTTTGAAGGATATTTACACAGTTTGCTAAAGAAAACTGGATTTCTCCTTCTAGGTCCCAGATTGAATAGCATAAGAAAAATGCTTAGTAATTTAAGCCTTTATTATAGCTTATGGCTTTACTTGCATATTTATTGTCAAAATGAGCTTGTGTTGGAAAGGGAAACAGACCTGGCTTGTGGAAAAACAAGGTAAACCAAGGCAATTCTGCAAGTATCTAA
Organism: Panthera leo; assembly: GCF_018350215.1. Taxonomy (NCBI): domain Eukaryota; kingdom Metazoa; phylum Chordata; class Mammalia; order Carnivora; family Felidae; genus Panthera; species Panthera leo. The sequence continues at coordinate 60,160,441 of NC_056695.1, read as the reverse complement.
GAGAGTTACAAGACTGTGTCCAATGCAGCACTTGTAAACTTACCAATAAATACTATAACTAGACCAATGTAGACTCTTTTCTATATTTGGAAGACATCTTATAATAGTATGAATCTGAAAACGGTGATGGGATTATTGATTCAGTGGTGGTTAAGTTATAGAATTTCAGCCCTTACCGAATCCGTCAAAAGTATCCCTCGGTCCCCTACTCTCCATCTGTCTCCTTTTACATCATCATAAACAAATATTTCAAACAAGGCTGATAATTGCCCTTTAGTAACTTAGTTTTTCTTGTCCTAGGGTTTTCTGTTTGATAGTCTATTGGCTAGTAGCCAAAACTGATCAAGTGCTATGACAATGAAACTGCAAAAGTAAGCAGGCTCTGATCACGATTCGTTAAAGATAGTTGTGTAAATGTAACATTGGCAGTACATGCTGGCTATAAACTTAGGCTATCACTAATTAATTTAAATAACAAACATGTTTATTTGCACCTTTTGAGGTAGGCCAGCAATACACAAAGTATGGTCCAGGCCCTAGGAGTCCCCAAGATCCTTTTAAGGGATCTAAGTTAAAACGATATTCATAATACTGACAGTGATGTTCATTTTGCTGTCCCACAGCTGTGCAGTGGAGTTTTCCAGAGACTGCCTAAGATTTAATGGCATCATCTTTCTGATGGCTAATAATACGTGTGCTTGTGGATTCTTGTGTTTAAAACTTTGTTTTAATTTTGGGTACAGCAAATAATTATGGATAACTATAATCCACATAAACAAAATCCCTGCAGAGTTCTTCAATAATTTAAAATATATATAGGGGTTCCAAAATCAAATACTTAGAACATTTGTGTGTTAAGCAACATAATAGTAAAAAATGGGTAAGATGGAGATATTACCTAGGCTGCTGCTTAGTTTTTTTCTATATAGTAGCTGAGACAGGAAGAAATTCTTTTTTTTTAATTTATTTTGAGAGGTTGGGGGCGGGGGAAGAGCATACATGCACATGTAAGCAGGAAAGAGGCAGAGAGCAAGGGAGAGAGAGAATCTAGCACAGAGCCCAACATGGGGCTCAAACCCGTGAAAACTGAAATCATGACCTGAGCCGAAAGCAAGAATCAGATTCTGAGCCACCTGGGTGCCCCAAGACAGGAAGAAATTCTTTTTTTTTTTTTTTTTTTTTTTGAGAGAGAGAGAGAGAGAGCACAAGTGAGTGAGGGGCAGAGATCGGGAGAGAGAAAAAAATCCCATGAGGGGCAGAGAGAGAGAGAAGGAGAGCGAGTCCCACACAGGCTCCACACTGTCAGCACAGAGCTTGAAGTGGGGCTTGAGCTTACCCGAACTGGGGCTCAAACTCACAAACTGAAATCATGAACTGAGCCAAAGTTGGATGCTTAACCAACTGAGCTATGCTGGTGTCCCAGGGAGAAATTCTCTGTTATTTCCACTTGATCCATTCAGCCTATTCTTCATCATTCAGGTTTGACAGCTGTCAAAGATAGAGCTCAATTCTATCTTCACTCAATGCTTTCAATGTAAATGAAAGTGTTGTCCTTGGGATGCCTAATGCTGAATTCGTATCTCTCAAGAGTTGTATGAGGAGGAAGTGTCCACAGTAGCATTTATGAGAAGATGTTACTTGATGGTGTTGACAACTGGCTGGTTGGAGATAGGGAGATAAATGCTCTCTTACTCCTGTGGCATGTACTCTGATAGAAAACCAGCAGAGCGGGGTGTCTGGGTAGTTCAGTTGGGTTAGCATCTGACCCTTGATTTACGCTCAGGTTATGATCTCCCAGTTTGTGAGTTCGAGCCCTGCCCTGAGTGAGGCTCAGCATTGACAGTGCAGAGCCTGCTTGGGATTCTCTCCCTTTTTCTCTGCCCTTCCCCTGCGCTGGCTCTCTCTCTCTCTCTCTCTGTTCCTCTCTCACAATAAATAAATAAACTTATAAAGAAAACCAGCAGAGGAATCAAGGAAGTGTATAGCTTACCATGGTTGTGGAATTTAAAAAATGGTGATTTCAGAAGAAAAGACATAAACATACAAACCTAATGAAGGAGATTTTTTTTTAATTGATAAGCATTGGGGTCTTAAAATATATTTTAAGAATATATATTGAATATATTCAACATACAGAATGTATATTGTTAAGAAACTTAAATCTTTAATTTAAGGCCTCAGTTATATCTTGCTTTCAACAAGCATTTATCTGACATCTACTGTATATGCTTGGCATTTCGAATGCACAAATAAACATTATATGGCCCCTCAGAGAGCACACAATTTGTAATCCCAATTGCAAAGTGATACAGAAACAGAGGTGGGAGTCTTTTATTCTGCCCAGCATTGCTAAAGAAGACATCACAGAGAATGCATAATAGGTGTGGAAGATGAGAATAGTATTTCAGGTGTTGGCAGTATCATGCATGAGGACAGAGATGCATTAGAATTCTTGGTATGCATAGGGACCAACAGCCTATTTAATTCGGTTATGTGGGTAGTGGCAGGAAATGGGTTAGAAATTTAGGTTGGGATCATAATGTAAAGAGATTTGTAGGCCATTTTAAGTAAGTTTGAATGTGATTTGATCATCCACAAGAATTGCACACCCAGAGATCTGCAGGGGCCAGGCAAATAAAGTGATAGTAGGGTAGGATATAAGCCCCACTCTTTTGTTGTTTTGCTTTCTAATTTTGAAACGTAGTTTTCTTTGTCTTTATTACAGTGATGTGTTGGAGCTCTTATGAAACGCAATGGTTGATTCTTAACCTTGAGTTCAGTGGTTTTATGTTGGTTACTTCAAATCTAGCACAGTGGAAGTATTGATACCATGGAAATTGGCAAATGTGATGAATCAAAGTATTTTCTTTTCTCTCTCTTTTTTTTTTTTGGTTTTTGTTTTTTGCTGTTTACCAGCACACGACTGTTTTCCACTTGATGAATGTGGAGAGGAGTATTTCTCCACCTTTCTAAAATTAAACAAGCAGTGCAGTAAGTGGTAACTGACAAGTGCAAATTTGAGAAGACCGTGTGGACTATGGTGAACAACAGTGTGAGTGCCCTACCTTAAAGAGAATAGCAACCTCTCCATTCCAGTGTAGGTACAGAAAAGGGCCCAGTATTTTCAGACATCTCAGTTTAACAAGGAGAGACCGAAACCTGCATATATTGAGATAAACTCTCCTGATTTTTCAATATTAGAAACTAATTCAATAACAGTAGTAATAATTACCCATAAGTTAATTTTAACCTGTCTTTGCTGGAGGTATGGAGAAATCATTGAAAGTTCTTAAGCAGAGTGACATGATGGGTTTTCATTTCAGAAAAAACAAGTCTGGAGGATATATGGAGGACAGATTGAAAAGAACTGAGGCTAACAACTTTCATGGGGTGCTTCAGTCATGGGGGTGGTGAAAAGAGATTCTGTGGCATCTGGGAGAGCCATCTTGAGGGGAAAGTCAAGGATTCCATCCCTACATAAACCAGTTACATTGCTCTTTTCCAGCAATGGCCTATACATTTCATCCTGACAAACTTTTACCATAGGCACGCTGAGATTTAGTCAACACGGTGATTGAGGACCAGTTTTCTGCAGGGAAATTCTCAAAGCAGACACCCAAAATGGTGTTGGGTCAGTAGATTTATCTTCATAAAGGACAGCATTGATACTGGTTCCATTGCTCGGGAACCTTTGGAAACAGCAGAACAGATGCTAGTGTGAAAGATGTTACCTAGATCAAGTTCATTGACATATTTGTTTTTCAGATTTAAACCCGGATATTGGCAGATGAGTTTATCTGTGCTGCATACCTGATGACTATATTTCAACAGAACGAAAGATTTAAAACAAAACAAAAGTGCTTTTGAGTGCTCTGCAAAGTCAATGCAAATGGGGCCTTTGGCAAGGATGTCCTCAGAAAGATGTCCAAATTCCCCCTCATTTCTTCCTTCCTTACTGGTTTGGGTAAATAAAATATTTATGATTTAGTAATAAAAACCTGCCAAATACTAAGCTCTTTCATATGTCCACAAGGTGTGGGAATCTTCAGAAAGACTGAAAATACCAAGACTTAGCCAAAGCCCTTAAATGGGATTGTGCCACTCTTGAGTTCCCTCCTGATGTTCTCAGTTTCAAAGAAGCCTTATTTGATTGAAACAGCACAGTTAAGGACATATGCAGTCTTCTGTTGTGTTTTCTTTTGGAAAATATCTAGACTATGTCCTTGCAAAGAAAATCTCCATATTAAAAATTATTTGATGTTTTGTTTTCGAATTTATGACTGAATTCTGTTGACTTACATGGTCAATTTGATTAGCCATATTGGGTTTTTTAAATTATAAATATACATATGTATATGGCAGCTGCATTTGCCACTGCTAGAATTCTTTGTCATTACTGTTAATTCTGGTCTTAACTCTTTCTCCGCTGAACACTAGGAGATTCATACCAACTGCAAGGCACTTCATGCTTCTCTGGACTCCAGCCTCACCCAGCCTTTCAGGCTCACAAACACTTATTTCCATGCCTTAGTTTTTTTGCTATGTAAATTGGGACAATATAGTTGTTGCCTGATGCTGCTGTTGTGAAAATTAGTTGAGAAAATGCACATAAAATGGTTGACAGAGTGTCTGGCACATAGAAAATATTCAAAAATGTTGTCTATGTCAGTATCCACTGAAAGCATCATACTTATGATTGCATTTTTGTTATAGAGGATACACGGAAGACAAGGTCTAGAAGGGTCCTGGCCTTCCATGCTTTCTCCATACCCTCTCCCTGTATACTCAGAATAACTTACCTTCCCAGCACAATAGTATGTTCACCAACCAGGAAGCTCTTCCAAGCCTTGATGTTCAGAGTCTTTATAATATATGCAAGATTGATTAAATCATTGGCCATGTGAATAAACTCAGTCTCCAGCCATCACCTCCTTGGAGAGCAAAGATTGGTGAGGCCCTAAGTTTCAACCTTCTAATTACATGATTGGTCTCTCTGGTAACCAGTCCCCATTTTGAAGCCATTTATGGGCCTACCATGTGTCACTTTGCTAATATAACAAAGATGATCCTATCACTCTGGAAATTCTAAGGGTTTTTGAAGCTCTGGAACCAGGAACAAACACCAGATATATTCCTTATTATAAAGAGAGAAAAGTGAAATTTTACAATTCATTGTACTTTCAGCCTAAATAAACATACTGAATCAATCTCCCACTATGGACCCCAAGCAGTACTTCGCTTGTCTTCTAACTTTAGGTGAGTTCCCAGCCCCAAAATATATATCATGATCTGCCTTCTGTACTCAAGATTGATAAGCTCAGTTTTCCAGGAGACTAACCATCAGTCCCCAGATTCTTGTTCACTGATCCTTCTGTGAGGACTGTTAGATTCTCTTGGGAATGGAACACATGGTTGACTGTTTAGATAGCTCATGGTTCTTCAGACACATGTAGATTAGGATCCCTTCGGCAGACCTTGCTATGTAGGTGGGATTTCTGTTTGTAGCAGCCCACTTCAGTTCTCCATGTTGAGCCATCTTACAGAGCTTCTAAATAGGACACTGTTGTTTAGAGGTGCAGGTAGACCACTAGGCACATATCAAGATACCTACCAGGGAAAATTGACTCAAATCTTAGGGGCTTAGGTGGACTGCTATATACCAATGTGTTCATCCAATTATCCTATTACAGGATAATAGACACTCATTGGTCACTTTTCAAAATGTATGTTGTCTTCTTTCTCCCATGGGGCTAGAAAAAAATAAATCCACTTTCAGTTTCTGATATCATGTGCTAATTTCTCTAATCCTGGAAAAACTGGTCACTTTTTTAGAAAATCAGCATCCCAAAGGAATTTTGATTTCTTTGGAATTTGCAATCTAGTTGCAAGTTCTTTTATTCATTTGCACCAATTCATATTTAGTGACGTGTGAAATTTCCAAGTACATCAGATGCCATTTGCTAAATAAACAGTATTCTCTAACTCCAGAAAAATCAGTAGCCTCATATGTTTGAGCACTTAACTTCAGAAACCCTTTGTTTACTTTGACCTTCCATAGGATCAGGCTGACATATGGATGCCTAATCAAGTACTGAAAACATGCATAAATAACAGAGACTTTACATGTGTAATATTCATAAACTTCCAGTTTGTTTTTCAAGTTTCTTACACTGAAACATCTAATAAAGGTCATTTAGGACATACTTTAAATTTTAACACTTCAGCTTTAGTTCTTGAAATGATTTTGGGAAATCATACAAAAGGCATTATATAACTCTGGGGTGATGTAAACAGATGTTTTATATATTTGCATAATTCTGTCATATATTTGTGTAACTCTAGAGTTAGCGGAATTATCCTATGAAATTTCAGAAACATTTGTGCAATTCTTTTCTTTATTTCTATTTTTTCTTCTTGCTTTTTAAAAGTCAAGAAATTTGAGTGTTTTAAAAAAACCAAATTTTCAACACTGAGGTCAGAGTTGTATAACACCAAACACAACTGGAGACATAAAATATATTAGGAATGAACACTTAAGAAATTTCCTGGAGTGGCTAAATCACAGAACTATAAAATCTCTGGATTGGAAGAGTCTCCAGAGCCTTTTACTAAATACAAAAACTTCCATAGCAAGATCAAACCAACCTCAAACTTCTATTTGTCTCTGATAAGAAGGATGGCAACTAAACACATTAGAATATATTTTTAAATCTCATTTAGGGTAGAAGTGTATTAATTTTAGTTTTGCCTAGCTGAAAAGCCCTTTACTCATAGACTATTTTCATTAATATATTTTTTTAATGACTTTTTGTTTGGAGAAATGGTGCTTTTCCTATTTGTTTTTGTTTTTATTTTGTTTTTGCATTTAAGTTGGCTGCCCGTATCAAATATGGCTTTGATGAGTTTTGAAACTGTTTTAAAGAAAAATGGTACCTGTAATCATTCACTATTTATTCCTATGTAGAAAGAATCAAGTTTGCACAAAATTTTGAAATCTGACATTTTTAGGACATGACATGAATTCAAAATAAAGGCAATAGATGAATTTAATGTTAAGAATAAAATAGTACTTGTATCAAGACTGCTATTTATATACACTTTTTTAAGAAACACTGTAAAAACGTCATGTATGTAGGGCAGATTTATCCAATAATAAAGCATGAACATAGAGATTTGGTAGCCTCTATACAGTGATCACAGTGATATATATAGAGAGAAAGAAAAGTGTCTCCCCATGAGTGTAATTTCTTTTTTTTTTTATTTTTTTTATTTTTTTTTTATTTTTTTTTATTTATTTTTTTATTTTTTTTTATTTTTTAATATATGAAATTTACTGTCAAATTGGTTTCCATACAACACCCAGTGCTCATCCCAAAAGGTGCCCTCCTCAATACCCATCACCCACCCTGTCCTCCCTCCCACCCTGTCCTCCCTCCCACCCCCCATCAACCCCCATGAGTGTAATTTCACTCCATTTCATTTTATATGTAGTTATTTCATCTTATTATGTGCTTAGCATATTGTTAGGTGCTGTAGAAATTAAAATATAACTCCAATGATAGGTTCTAGCAATTATTGACCATCTACTATGAACCAATCCACTGCTAAGTGCATCACATAAATGTCTTATTTTTCCCACTTTAGGCAATTGAGAACCAGTGAGATTAAACCACATGACCAGGGCAAATAGTAGTGACAGATCATGTTTCTAACTCAGGTTTGTCAGATTGTGAAACACTCTGCGTATTATTGTATAAGACGCCGTCTCTGTTCAAAAGAGGCTCAAAGTCCTGTTGGTGCCATTATAGTCACACATGAAGCTGTCAGAATTGCATTCAGATCAGGTACCAATTTAAATGGTATTGATGAGCACGCTAGCTCACTGAAGAGTCCTCTCTTCAATGAAGACTTTTTATGTTTAACTTCCATTTATCTCTCAAATTCTCTTTTTAAAATCATATGATCTCCATAAGTTACTTTTAATTAAAATTCTTAGTGTAAAATATTTGACATTACAGAATGGCACAAGTCTGTTTTGTGGTTATCTTTTTTTAAAATTTAATTAATTAATTAATTAATATATTTATTTATTGAAAGAGACTGAGGAGAGGAGAGGAAGGGAGAGAGAGAGAGAGAGAGAGAGAGAATCTCAAGCAAGCTCAGTGCAGAGCCTGACTAAGGCTTGATCTCATGACCCTTGGATGATGACCTGAGCTAAAATCAAAAGTTGGATGTTCAGCTGATAGAGCCACCTAGGCACCCCTGTTTTATGGTTATTTTATAGTCTTCTGATTTTACTTCCATCCCAGTATGTTTATGGAACAACAGGGAGTGTTTTATCTACCAGAAGTTTTGCAGGGGAAAAGTAGTCAAAGCAACAGAATAATTATATTTATCAAGGCAACAAAGAGTCCTGGAGTTGCAAGGTTTTCTTAGGGTGACATGGATAGTTTGGAGGATGAGAGAGGAAATTATAGAAGTTACTTCTGGCCAGGAGGAAAAGTGGCAAAGTGATGGCAAAGAGAAGAAAGTGAACAGGAAAGGAAGATGGGGTATGCATAAAGGAAGAGTTTGCCTAGCTCCTGTCCTTACTGGGAGCTGTGGGCAAAGGGAGAAGTGTTGATGAGGAATGTTAGTAAACGCTGCTGTGCCATGAGTGCTCAACATATCTGTTAGTATCTTTCAGGACAATAAGATTGTGTGTGTGTGTGTGTGTGTGTGTGTGTGTGTGTGTGTGTGTGTGTGTAAGAGACATTTATTTGAAGGAATTGGCTCACACCATTGTGGGGCTGGTAGTCTGAAGGGCAGGGTAGCAGACAGAGACTCAGAGAAGCATTGATGTTGTGGTCCTGGGTCCAAAGGCAGTCTGAAGGCAGAAGTCCTTTTTCCTTGGGGGACCTTAGTCTTTTTCTCCCAAGGCTTCAACAGATTGGATGAGTCTCACCCATATTATGGAGAGTAATCTGCTTTACTCAGAGTCTACCGATTTAAATGTTAATATCATTTTAAAAGTTGCATTCATAGCCACACCTAGAATGGCATTTCACCAAACATCTGACAACTATGGCCTAGACAGGTGGCCATAAAATGAACCCTGAAGTCAACCTTCAGATACTCTTTGCATAAAGTTCCTTTAGAATTTGATTTATGTCAGGCACAATTCTAGGTGCTGGTGTTAAGGAAATATATAAGAGAGATGAGGGCCTGATATTAAGGTGCTTACATTCTCAAAAAACAAGTTGTCATAAATTAGCCGGATTTCCGGTTGTGAGAAGGGCAATGAAGGAAACCAAGGCAACATGGTGGAATTTATGGACATGCTGTAAGGGGCTATAACCTTGGTCACTTATCTGACTGTGACCCAGAAGACATGCATTGTGTATTCCAATCCAGTGGGAGACTTACATTTCACTGAAGCAAACGTGTCATAAGACTATTTTTCTCTTCGTGTGTGTGTGTGTGTGTGTGTGTGTGTGTGTGTGTGTGTGTGTAACACACTCCAGTTATGATTATTCATTTATTTCCCTTCCTCATGGGTCAGCATACTCAGTGCTTTATCTGGAGTGGTGAGAGGTCTCTCTGAGGAGGTGACATCTGAGGTGAGATTGAAGCCTAAGGATACAATATGAGCAAGATGGTTTGGGTGGCTGGAGCTTATCAGCGGGAGAGAAGCCAGCCAGGTGAGATTGGGGGCTGGGCTGGAGCTGGATTGCAAAGACTTACTTTTATTGTATGTACAATGAGGGGCAATGATATGCCGTTGAAAGGTAAGTGACATCATTTATTTTTTAAAATGATTGTTCTGGCTGCTCTGTGGAGAAGAGCTTATAGCAGGACAAGAATGGAAGCTGAGAGGCAAGGTCCAAGTGAGAAGGTGATACTAGGGGTGATCGTGAGAAGTGAACAAATGCAAATATTGTAGCAAATTAAATGTTTTCAAGTTAGACACTTTGGGAAGGGGAAGAAAAGGAGGTTTTTAACAGTTGGATTATGGGCACGTGGGTAGCTCAGCCAATTGAGCATCTGACTCTTGATTTTGGCCCAGGTCATGATCTCTGTCTTCATTTCAGCTCAGGTCATGATCTCACAGTTTGTGAGTTCGAGCCCCTTGTCGAGTTCTGCACTGACAGTGTGAAGCCTGCTTGGGATTCTGTCTCTGCCTCTTTCTCTGCCCCTCGCTTGCTCTCTGTCTCTCTCAAAATAAATAAACTTTCAAAAAAAGACATTGGATTATATGTATTTAATTCAATTATATCTTTTGTCACTCACAAATGATAATTGAGGTTCAAGTATTAATGAGCTATTCAAAGTTCTCTTTTTCCCTCAAAACCCAAGTCCTAAATCATAAAAGAGAAGACCTAAATACCTTTTTTAAAAAAATGTTTATTTATTTTTGAGACAGAGAGACAGAGCTTGAGTGGGGGAGGGGCAGAGAGAGAGGGAGACACAGAATCCAAATGAAGCAGGCTCCAGGCTCTGAGCTGTCAGCACAGAGCCCGACTTGGGGCTCGAACATACAAACTGTGAGATCATGTGAGATCATGACCTGAGCCGAAGTCGAACGCTTAACTGACTGAGCCACCCAGGCGCACCAAGACCTAAATGCCTTTTTAAAAATTAAGTAAATTAAGGCTTTTTAGGGAAATTCAGACTAGCAAGTGAAGGGAGATGTTTGGATGGGCAGAGATTTGGGTACTTCTTGTCAAGTCAATGACCACATATGCAATATATGTAATGCTGGCATTGCTGATGATGTATCATTAAGGAAATTGGGAAAAAACTTTCATTTTTACAAATATTTTTGACCATTTTAATTTGGGAGGTCTTTATTTTCTCCTTTTCTCTTGAAAAGTCATTACATTAGACCAGTTTCTCAGTATCAATGGAGAAAGACAAAACCCAGTATAAAATCATTCTCGTGTTAAAATGGTTATCCAGAAAGAAGCCTTTCTGCTTACATGATCATTAAGCTAGTGTTTAGTATAGATGACCGGATGTGTATGTCTGTGGTTGCATAGACATTACATTGGGAAATGAGAGAGAAATTCGAGTTTTCTGCAAATACTGCAAAATGAGCTTTTCTTATTGTTTAAAAGGCCAAGTGTTGTAAAATGATTTAGGAAATGTGAAATGTAAGGATCTCTATAATTACTCTCCCCAGCCCACTGCCTTGCATCCATCAATAGATTATTGAAACAGCCTCCTAGCTGACCTCTCCACCGTAAGTGTCTCTGAATCCATTCTTGGCACAACTGGCAAGGTTCTCTTCCAAGAAAACAAAACACCTGGTCCTTGCCTTCAGGATAAATTCCAAACATCTTAGGAGGAGAGAACCAATATCTATTAAAAACACTGAGTGTGGGACAGGCTTAGGCCTAAATGGTTTATGTATACTATTGGCCTTTAGAATGAACCCTGAACCCCATCTTCAGACAGTATTTCATGCACCTTCACCTGTGGTCTCTAATTACAGGACAGAATCACACTGCATTGACAATTACATCTTTTCAGATGGTGAGACTCAGAGCTCTTTGAGTAAAAGGATGATGTTTGCTAGTTTTTGTTTTCCACTGTGATTAGCACAGTAGCTGGGAGATAGTAGGAACTGAGTAAATGAAAGAAGATTGTTGTTTGTTGAAATGAATTATTTCTTTGCTTTTAGAGAGGGAGAAATACCTACAGGGGAGGAGAGGGGCAGAAAGAGGGAGAAAGAGAATCTCTGCTTAGCACAGAGCCAGACATGGGGCTCGAACCCACGACACTGGGATTATGACTTGAGGGGAAATCGAGAGTCAGATGCTTAACTGATTGAGACCCCCAGGCACCCCTGAAAGATGTTTATACTACATTTTACAGACTCCTCCTCATGTATTAAGAGTGGCCCTTTGGGAAGCTTTAAAAGTAGTAGTTGCTAACCGCTTCACCCCTGCTCAGTGTTCTAGATGTTTGTTCTTCAGCTTACTAGCTGTGTGAATATGAACAAGTGTCCTTAAATCAAGTAACTTGTCCAAATTTTGTCTGTTTTCTGTGTTTATGAAACGGGTAGCAATAATGATAAAGTTGCAGAGGTCTTATAAATATTAAATTAGGTAGTGTATGTAAAGCATCTAGTACTGTGTTTCACTAACATCAGTGTGCCTAGTACATGGTAGATAATATTGTGATTGCTCTTTTTTAAAGAATAAATCAATATTTTAGTGCTTCATAAATTTATTGAGGACTAAAGTGATTCTGGCACAAAGACATTGGAAACTTTTTTTAGGGGGGTACCTGGTGGCTCAGTCGGTTAAGCATCTGACCTCAGCTCAGGTCATGATCTTTCAGTCTGTAAGTTTAAGCCCCATTTTGGGCTCTGTACTGACAGCTTGGAGCCAGGAGCCTGCCTCAGATTCTGTGTCTCCTTCTCTCTGTGTCCCTCCCCAACTCCATGCTCTGTCTCTGTCTCTCAAAAATGAATACATGTTAAAAAAATTTTTTTTAAAGAAAACTTTCTTTAAAAGAATTAGAGTATAGCTACAATTAGTATCCACTAATGTATTCAGAGTCTGAGAGAAATTATGTTGGGCTTTAGAGAAATCAGGGGGTTAAAAAAGCAAGTAATATTTTAAACTTAATTTGCAAACAGAGCAGAATCTAACCATTACTATTCATGGCTGTTGCATTGGAAAATCTGGAACTTTTTTTTCCAACTGATAGATTTTTCTAAATTTATATGTAAGGTTGCCTCTGAGATCACATTATTTTAATGGTTGTCATTATTATTATTCATTTAAATACAGAGGAGTTTAGTTTGAAGAGAAGCTATAACCTTTCTTTATTTTAATTCACATTCTGTACAGGAAAACCATGACTTGCAGGTTCAAAGGAGAAAGCCTTTAAAAGGGCTTGTAAAAGGCCTCATAGTCTTCTTGGACATCAAATAGCTCAGCAAAACAGCATTATGATGATTTAAATGTAAATGAATTAGAAACATATGGATCACATTCCCTTGGAAATACACATGGGTTTGGAAATTAAGGGGGAACTGCCTGACAAAATGCACTGCACTTCACTTAGCACAAAATGTTTGAATAATGGGTTGAATTTTTTGCCAAATCTTGAAGGCCATGGGTTCGTCCTATGGATATTTTCACAAACCCTATGGGTCTTGAGGTTCCTTGGCTTTAAGAATTGTGTTACCTGTCAAGATCAACTCCTGTCACCATCGCTTCTGTCCCTGTTGTTCTTTGCCATGCACATGAGCGTGCAGTTATGAAAGGAAAATCAGTTTCAAGAGCGTGGAAAGAATGGGGTTCAGGGGGAGGATGTTGTTGGATTTTCTCTCTTCCCCCTTGTTCTTTTCTGTTTCTTCTTTTTTTCCCAACACTTCTTTCCCTTTACTTTTTCCATCCTTGTATTTCTTCCTTATTTTGTTATCTCTTTTTCCCTCTCCCCAATTTTTTTCTTTCTCTCTCAAGTGGAAGAATGAATGGGTAAGAACAGGATGCTTATAAGGGAAAGCTTGTGGTAACATAGAGTAATGAATTATCTGTGGTCTCATTATATCTTTTCTTGAGGATTGCCCCCGTAAGTTCCACCAGAAAACAGAAAAGTCTGAGACTCTTCCTCAGTGAATCACTTAGCTTTTACTGTGGCACAAGAGGAAATGTTTGGACTTATTATATTGTGTTTTAAACATTTTAGAGTCTCATGAAAGTAGCGTCAGCCTGCTTTAGCTTATTTTAGAAAGTAATTTATCATTATTAATATTGATTCCAGGGATAATTAATTAATTTCCATAAAATGAATTGACACATGGAATATCAGAGACTTAAGACTAATACGTTGCTGTCCAGCCTGGGTGAAAGCAGGTGTCACGGTAACAGGATCTGGCTTTTGTGTGTGTGTGTTACAAAATATACTGCCTCTTGATAAGCAGCTACAGAATTGATAGTTAAATCTATCCGCATGGATTTGCTTCCCATATGGAACTAATTGCCTCTGGAATAGCTAAAGCCAAAAGATCTCTACGATTTCAAAAGCTTCTCTTATCTTTCCTCTCGTATGGTTGTTGACAGGAGCGAAACACATCTATCCTCATTTATTATATTGGTCTCATCAAGTGAGGACGTGTTGATGGGGGACTGTTACAGAACCAGATGGTCCAAGTTGGTCTTTTATGTTTCAAGCATTTCCCCTCCTAGGTTTTAAAAGTCCAAACAAAGGCTGTCCTGTACTGGGGCTGATCCCCTAGAATCTCTCTTCTTAAAAGACCTAGTCCAGTCTCTTACTGGTGCTGAATAGGACTGAGTACCAGAGCATTGCGTTTCTGTGAGCTTTAATCCTGTCTCATGAGGCCTGACTCACTTTATCTCCTTTCGTATGACTGGAGACTAACTGAGGGATAATAAGCTTTTCTGACTGTCTGGACCCTGACATAAGGCCCTTGTCTCTCATTTCTCAATTGGCCACCATAGTACTACCTCCCCTACTTTCCCCAAATGCATAGGTCAGAGACCTCTACGGTCAAAGTCTTGACAACTAGCAGTATTTTACTCTCTCTCTCTCTCTCTCTCTCTCTCCTCTCTCTCTGCTAAGAAGGGTAGGGTTTGACCTGCCATTTCTTCTCAAAACCACTGGGGAAAGTAGTATAAAGATAAATAGATAGCCATCATCACCATTGTTCTCATTGTCTTGTCATCCTCTTAGTTCGCATTTCTAGAACATGTATCTGTGCCGGGAATAAGCATTTTTGATGCATGAACCCATTTAATGCTCTCAACCATCTTAGGGAGGAAAGTCTATTATCATCCCATACTATAGAGAAGGAGAACAAAGTACAGACAGATTAACTGTCCTGCAGCATCTTCAAGTCAAGAACATGTGTACCAAATTTGATAAAGGCCAAAGGGCAGGGAAATACATAATGCAGCGGGCCTTCACCTACATTTGAATCTTCAACCCTCTTTCCCCTTTTCTCAGAATAGGTAGAAAGACTTTGAGAAATGGAATTTTAGCCATAAGAGCCTGAAATCACAGATGTGGGAAATGCTGCTTAAAGAGAGAAGGGAAGAATTTTGTCTCTGGTGCTCCTCTGGCTGTGCTGCTTTGGAAAAGTGATTTATGCTCTCTATGGTGCAGTGTTCTTATCTCTGAAATGGAGATAATAGGGTACCCTCATGTTAGGATTGTTGTAGAGATTAATACATGATTGTTAGAAGTGTCTGTCACCAAGTCAGTCCTATAAAGATATGCCAGCTGTGATGTTACTATTCCACCGAAGAATGTCCCCAAATGCTAGGCAATGCGTTGTTCACATGTGAGAAAAAAATGGGCTAGTGGATCATTCTGGACTGTACATTCACTTGTCTAATGGATACTTCCCCATTAGTAGCCCACCTTATACTCAGTGCATCCAAACCAATTTTTTTTTTTTTTTCATCAAACCTACCAATTTTTCTGCTTTTCCAGTTTTGGTTGGTGGCACCAGCATATTCCAGTGTAGGGGTCAAAGTGAGAGACCTGGGGTGGGCCTTTTATTTCTCCCAACAGAGCATACATCTCTCACCAGACCAGTCATTAAATCCTCTTGATTCTACTTCCAGAATGTCTTTCAAATCCATCCCCCTTGGTTGATGGCCACCAACCTGACTGATATCAATTCAATAGCCATCAAGCAATCTTTCCTATTACTCTTCTCTCCTTTATTCTTAAGTATGGAATTTTAACATTGAAATATATATATAAAACTCCAGTGATGTTATTCTTATGAATGGCTGCCCATTTATAAAGGATGAATCTCAAGCCCTTGATATCTACAATAGTTCTATTTGCCTTAAATACACTATGCATGTATTTCTATACCACTGGGTCAACAGTCATACTTTGTCTTGTATTTGAAAGATGTTTCTGAGAGGAGACTAAATCTCTCTAAGCTTTAGACCCTTAAGTCTCTTATCCACACACACAACCCTCCCCATGCTGAAATAACTGTACATAGTAGATCAGAAAAACATTATTAGGAGAATAAAGTCAGACATGGTCTAAAGCATTTAGCACAGTGTTTGACCTTGCAGTGTGACCTTGGGCAATTTATTTAACTTCTCTATGCCTTATTAATACCTTCATAAAGTAAGGAAAGTACATACAGCAAAGAAATACCATGAGAATTGAAGTAACCAGTATGTGTAAAATGCTTAGGGCAGTGTTTACTATTCCTGTCTGATTTTTCTTATTATTCCTTTAACTCAGTTATAAAATGCCATTGATGTTAATTTGTGTTACAGACTGAGAAGGGTTTTGGGGGGATTTATTATAGTTTATAATGTACATTTTATACATTCCAAGAATACTGTTGCATTAAAATAGCATATGTAAAGGCAGAACCCAAATGTCATCACATCATGAAGACATTCCCCATACTCTCTGTCTTGCAGTGGACTGACCTATTCTTATCTCCCACTTCCTTAGCAGTTTGCCGATATTTCTGTTATAGCACTTTGCTGAGTGATATGAGAATCATCCGCATATGTGTTTGTGTCTTCCACTAGAATGTGAGTCAGGAGTTTGTCCCTTGTTCGCTTTGTATTTCTTCTCAACCCCGATTATCCTCTTCGCCACCCTGAGATGCCACTTCTGTGCCTGGCAACCAGCAGGCATTCAATAAACGTTGACTGAATGCATTCTGAATTGGGTAATGAGGCATTGTCCCACCTTTGTGGCGGCCTTCATAAATACCTAGGGTTTCATTTGGGTCTGTGGCCATGTTGGATGAGCTTCAGAGACCAGAGTGTTGTCACAGCAGCAGGGGCTCCACACATTTGGCTCCTAGAACATTTTGACAAGAAAAATGTCTGCATTTCAAGATACCTGAGGGCTTATTCCTGTTTTTCTCAAACACAGTCAGGCTTTCATGTGGTCTTACACTTGCTTATTGATACCCAGTATTTTTCTTGTTGGGCCAAATGTGGCAACACATTATTTATTTGACACTGTGGTAATCCATTCAGTTGGATGGAAAAGAACATATTAGTCAAATGAAACTGATGTCTGGTAGCCATGCATACTCACCCAAATAATCTGCCCCTGGACCCTGTTCACGGGCCGGTTCTCCAGCTGCTTGATGCCAAGCCATATTCTCGCTCAGGGATTTATTTTCCCTGGCCCTGCTGGGATACTAAAACCAACTTTCCGATTCAGCCTTAGCCTCAGCCTCCAGCCCCTGGACAATAGCAATACTGTGTGATGACTACCGAGGACAGACTAAGAGGGATGACTGTTTTAACAGCACTTTATGACTCCTCAAGCTGGCCTGGAAACATCACCACAAGGAGAAAAAGGTATTCGCCAAAGAGAGGGGATGTCTCTGTAGTCAGAATCTGAGCTGGAATCAAAACCACAGACAGAAATAGGGCTGAGGTCCTACAGCGTAAATTCCAGGAACTGGGAAGGAAGCTTGAGGACATGGCCATTGGGCTTTCAGAAATGTGCTAATTGTGCAACATTCACAACCAACAAGAGAGAATGATAAAATAACAATAAAAATGAATGACTAAATCTGTGAACTCATGATTTGGGGAACAATCCTCAAAAATTGTAGTAAGGAAGGGGAAAAAAAGCATTCATTAGCATCAGTCTTATTATCTTTTTCTGTTTTTCTATGTTCTTCCTTCTCAGTCCCTCTTTCTCTCCCTCCTTACTTCTTGTAGAATAGAGAAGCACAGTGAGTCTGCAGAGTGTTTATGGGAGCCATGTGTCCTTTGTGATATCCCCATCTCTGACTAAAATACAAAAGATTGAAAAAAATAAAGTAAAATACAAAAGATTAGCATGTATACCTAGAAGTTAATTGATCTAATTCATCTTTCAATTTGAGCGTCCAAAAAGGTCAACTCCAGTTTTGAGTCTTGCCTCTGAACTACAAGTAGCATCTGAAATTCATTTCTAAAATGGCCCAGTGAAAAAGCAGGATCATGGTAGAAAAATTCTCACTTCTTATGAGCCAACAAGAAATATCTAGGCATTAGCTAAGGGTCAGCAAGTGACTTTTTCAACCTGTGTTTGGCAGCAATGTTAATATTTAGGATTTCTTGCTTAGTCAGGTCAAGTCCAAGAGGATGTCCTAACGAATATGTGTGGGGAGTTCTGCCATGCCAGAGCAGGCTGCCAAAAGTTTTGTATTCGTGCAGACCCAAAGGGCCTCCTGAAAGAAGCACTGTCAGACTTACCATTATTTCCCAGAACCACGACTCCTAAACAATGAGGAAAAAGGCTGTCTCAGTCCTTGGAGATTTCAACCTTATATGGCAAGGAACTCATTCTGGGATTAAAAAAAAAGTATATATATATATATATATACACACACACACACACACACACATATGTATACACACACACACATACATACACACACACATATACACACACACACATACCATACCATATATATCTCATGTCATATATCAAAGACAATAAATTGGCTGTTACTTTTTAAAAGTTGTGTTAAGGAGGATTCAGGGGCTCTATGAAGACCCAGTAGGAAAGGGTACCATAGTCAATAAGCAATATCTGTCATTTCTGATGTGGGTTCTTGGGTTTCATATTGCCCCATTGGGGGAAAGAAAAGGACTTTGGGATGTGATGCTATGTGGGGCCACTCAGGATCGGCTCAGTCTGGGAAACTCCAACTTTTGTAGGAGTGTAGTCTGTAAAAAAAAAAGCAAATTTAATCATAGTGATAGTAATAATAGTATGTAGTGTAGTAATATGTAGTATTGTATGTATTAGTATATATATATGTGTATCATTGTAATGTGTTAGTATATATATAAATAATGCATATATAATGTATAATGTATATGTCTGTATATATATTATTTATATGACAGTAATGTAAAAAAATTGAAAGAAGACCTTTTTGGGGAGCCTACAAAGAAGGTGTAAAGCCAGTGGGAGAGATCTCTGCCCATTTTTGTGGGAACATTGTCCTAAGAAACCTAAGCAAGTCAATTCTTGGCTTAAATAAGAGGGAACTGAGCCATACATACGTTAGAATTAGATATAACAGCAGAGACAGAAATAAGTCACCCAAAAGATGCATCAGAGGCCACCACTGAAAATTTCGACTTAACATGATAAAGTCAGCTCAGGAGATTGTTTGAGCTACCCAAGTTTGCTCAGATCAGTATTTATCCTCTGTCTAATATATTTTTGTTTGTTCCTGACATTTATACCTGCACTGTGTAATGCAGTGGCCTCTAGCTACATGTGGATTTTTAAATTTAAACTTTTTAAAGTTAAATAAAATTAGAAATTCTCAGTCGTATTAGCCACACTGCAAGGGTTGAATACATACATGGGGCTGATGGCCCCTCTATTGGACAGCACAGATACAGACTGTTTACATCATCCGGACAGTTCTAGTGGACAGTGATAATCTAGACCATGGGAAAGAAAAGGAGTCCAGGGTTACAGAACTGCCTTCATAGGACTGAGAAGAGAGTAGTTTGTCCTACTTACTCAGAATCATTCCTCCTTTCTGCCGTTGCTTTTTTTGGGCCATTTCTTGCCCAGTCCCAATGATGGACACATGCAGTTAATACTGAGTTGATGTGGACCTGCTGCTTCTGTGTTAGGTATTTGATGAGGAAGTTAAATATACCATTAGCAAAGGTGATTTGGAGGATTGCCCCTGGTTTTCTTAGATATCAGGAGCATTAAATCTGGCACAAATTTGTGATCAGATACAATTCTAGGTGCTGATCTTTCTTATCTCTGTTCTTCATAATAACCCTTCAAGGTGGGCATTTCCATTCATTTTTAACAAATGAGCATATTAAAATGTTAAGAAACTTAACAAAGACACACAACTAGGAAGTGGCAAAGCAGTGAGGTAAACATTAATCTTTCTGACTATAATTCTGGGTGTTTTCTATTATAGCACATTGCTTACTAGGAAGATAAAACAAATATGTACAGAGATCATTAGAATCAAAGGTAGAAATGCTAAGTGCCACAAGGACAGATTCATTGCTGAGGGTTCCAATTTTTTTTCCTGATGACACCTCTACCTGACTTTGTAGATGGGTCAAATGTTCTGCTTGCCTATTTAAAATATGCCATTTTGCCACCTAATTGTTTGGTAGATGAATAATCTTCCAAAGTGTTTCATGTAGTACTCATGAGTCCCTTATCCTACATTAACAGTAATATTGGTGGTAAGGAATCTTCTAAATAGGCAGGCTCTGAATTGCATGAAAACTGTTCCTGTAACTGTCATGAGATTTGAAGATATTAAAATCTGCAATGATCCAACATCAGCACCAGGATGCTAACCTATCCGGTGTTGTTAGGCAGGAAGCATTGTTCCAAAGAGAGGATTGGGTTTTCTGTGCTTCTTAGAGATTTTCTAGTCTCCTTTATTTCTTCCTTTGCCCAGCAAGATCTTCTAATTTTCCTGTGGCAGTACCCCAAGCTATTGTGACAGCAATGCTGTTTGCTGATGAAAGGAGTAGAGGTTAATTGCCATGAGAAGCCCTTTTTTCATCTTACCTTCCATGTTGCTTTGCAGGTATGTAAGAGCTAGTATATGTGAACATTGGCAGTCTCACAGAGAAGCTTCTCCTATGCCTGATAACATAAAATCCTGAACAAACTCTGTTTCTCTCTGATTTTTAATGTCACCTAGAGTTAGTTGGGATAAGAGGTGTAGAGAAGAGAAAATTCTTGAATTTACACTGAGACTTGAATTTACCCTTGAACTTTACACTGACAATGAGAATTTCAAAGTTGATTCACCAGATTTGAGCAGCTCACCTAACTTACTACCATGGCTTTGGAGTTTCTGTCTTGAAAATTGCTGAAGTCCCATTGTGCTGTATCACGTTAAAAACACGAGTGACCTAATGTCATTGTTTTGTGAGATTACACACCCCTACCTTTGAATTTTATTTGTTTACTTTGGTTTTAATCTAAAAACGTTCTTTGAAACTGTACTCCCAGGCTGGAACATGTGCTTGAAAAATCTTCCTTTTCCTTCTTTTCTAGAAGTTACACAAGCAAAGAAGAGATTGTTTCATTTTGAAAAACATATTTGCCTTATTTTGGTTATGGTTTCCCTTTTTATTTTCTATCATCTTTGGAAACTTGATGAAGCATGGAGAGGGTATTCGATTCCTAAACAGTGTCATCAGAACTTTGCATTTATAGTCGTATTGTCCAAGAAGCAAAAACTAGAGAAAAAAGAATGAGTAAGATTGCCTATTCCAGGCTAACTGAAATCCAGTAGTTTTACCATTCAGGTAATATAAATTATTGCCTCTCCAGTACTTTTTGCCCTGAATGTATTCATCATTTCCCATTTGCTGACAAAGACCAAACTTCCAAGTATTTGAAAATAATTATTGAAATAGCAGTAAGTTTTCCACTTTGCCTATAGAGGTAATAATCTTTCATATATTTTAATACATAACCAATGAAATCTTGAAACAAAATTTCACAGTTCATCTGTTTGTTTAAGGGGAGGCTGTGAAGCAGTATTTAAAAACATCTTTCTTTTTGCAGCCCCTTTAGAGGTTATCAATCAAGTGAAGCATAAAATTTAAAAATATTAGGATATAATATCTCCCATATAGCATATTTTCAGGGAGAGTTTTATGTTTTTTCTTGACTGACAGATGTTAAACTTTGATCTGTCAGAGAGAGACTATACCTCTCTTAACTTCAGTGATACTTGTATAATAGTATCCATAAATAACACTTTGAGTAGTTCCTATTTTTTGTTGTAAATAAAATTTCAAAGTAATTATATGAACAAAATAACTTCTTAGGTATTAATGTCCTTGTTAAATTATTCTCTATTTTTAAAAAATTCCACATTTACCATGTACCATATACATCCTCAGTATTTGGGCCATTTTCAAAAACCTCTGTTTTTATTTATAAAACATTTGTTCATAATATTGTAATTAGAAACATACACACTGGAGCCTTTCTTTTAAAACTCTTTCCTTTTTTTTTAAAATTCTTTCAGCACAGAGAAAACTTTCCACCACCTCTTTTTCTTTAAACTGGACGATTTAAGGGACTCCTCTTTCCATGTGATCCATATTGCTTATCCCAGAGAAATGTTTGTGTTTCTTTTACCAATCACACAGAATTGGCTCTTTCATGTAATTTTTCACATCTCATAGTCAGTAACCTTGCAGAGAAGCACACAGGCCTATGCAGCTGCTGTCACTGAGGTAGTTTCATTTTTAATCTCTAGCACATCTCTTCCCCAATGTGTCCCACTGTTTCCATTTAGATCAAAACAAAAAATCATATTATTGTACAAAGGAACACATCACTGTGTTCAACTGGTTCTCCGCTGTCACTCAATTCTAAGGCAAGTCTGGGTTAAAAAAATCTATGGGTTTTTGAAGGTCATTTCCATAAGTGCATTTTGATGTTATCACTAGCTTTGTAGGTGTAAAACTGAAATCTCCATTCTCTTTCCCAGTCTCTCTCTAATCCTAACTTCACAGTTTCTACTGCTAGTGTTAATGTTCTTGGTTTCCAAGCTTTAAACTGAACAATCAACTTTGATTTACAAGTCTGATTCTTTCCATGTCTAGATAATCTCTATTTTTACCTTTTGAGTGTCTTCTTGCTTTGACTTCTAACTCCATATGCCCCTGCTACGCAGATACTTACAACACCAGTTAGGTACCTTGTCAATATCTTTCTATGTACTTGCTTTGCCTTTAATTCATTTTTCACCCCACCCCAGTCCATCCCACCAATCATTTGCATGCAAAGCTGTCTGGTACATCTTTCTAAACTATCACCATCCTGTTTCTCCTCTCTCATTCTGAGCCCTTTAGTAGTAACTTCAACTCCAAACCCATTGGTCAGGTTTCTCTTCAGACTTCATTTCATATTCATCTTATATAGTATTAACACTAGAGGTCTTAATCTATTTGGGCTACTACAACAAAAATACCATAAACTATGTGGCTTATGAAGAACAAACATTGATTTCTCGTAGTTCTGGAGGCTGGGAAGTTCAAGATCATGATGCCTGCAGATTTGGTGCCTGGTGAGGGCCCATTTGCTAGATGGTCTCTTTTTACTGTAACCTCACACAGCAGAAGGGGCAAGATGGCTCTCTTGAGCCTCTTTTATAAGGGCACTAATCGCATCCATGAAGGTTCTGCCTCACGACCTAATCACCTCTCAAAGGCCCCCTCTCTTCACATCACTTTGGAGGGTTAGGATTTCAATGTGTGAATTTGGGGGTCTGGCACATGAACATTCAGACAATAGCACTACTACTTATAGAAGACTTTTGAGTCTTTTCAATCTGCCAAGTACTGAGCTACACAATCTAATTTTATCCTTGCCACAACCAAGTGGGTATTATGTCCATTTTTTACATAAGGAAGTAGAAACTCAGGCAGATTTGAATAGCTCCCAAAAGGTTATATGGTCCTAGAGATAGGGCTTAACCAAAGCTATGTTTGTAACCAACATTCATAATGCCTCCCACAAATATTTGCCTTTAAGCAAATTATTACATTATATTTTCTTAAGTGTGCCTTAAAGGGTTTTTTGCCATTGTTCTTTTTTATTTTTTCATGCCATTGTACCTGGAATGCCCTTCCTTCTGTCAAGCGAGATGTCTTGTATTTTTTAAAGCCTATCACAAACCCTATTTCCTTTTTGTTTTATTTTTCAATTTAATTATTTTATATTATGTTATTTTATTTTTTATAGTATTCTATTAGTTTTGGGTGTACAATATAGTGATTCAAGAATTACATACATCACCTGATGCTTATCACAAGTACACTCTGTAATCCCCATCACCTATTTCACCCATTCCCCCACCCATGTCCCCTCTAGTAACCGTCAGTTTGTTCTCTGTAATTAAGAGTTTGTTTCTTGGTTTCCCCCACGCACACCCATTTTCCCTTTTCTCATTTGTTTTGTTTCTTTAATTCCACATATGAGTGTATGTCTTTCTCTGACTGACTTATTTCACTTAGCATTATACTCTCTGGCTTCATCCATGTCATTGCAAATGACAAGGTCTCATTCTTTTTCATGGTTGAATGATATTCCATTCTGTGTGTGTGTGCATATGTGTGTGTGTGTGTGTGTGTGTGTGTGTACCCCTTCTTTATCCATTCATCAGTGGATGGACACTTGGGCTGTTTCCATAATCTAGCTATTGTAAATAATGCTGCTATAATGCATGTATCCCTTTCCACTTCCTTTTTAAAGTCTTATCTAACCACCCTATACTAAAGGCGGACATGAAATTCCTGGACACATACTTCAATTTGCTGATTAATTTTCGACTGCTCTATTGCAAATTTATTGTTGTCTCATGCTAGTATTGATACTTTTTGTTTGAATTTATTTATTTTTTTTTGCATGCTCTTATGTTGTAGTATTTACCCAGGCATATCTTCAGTAGCTTGGCCTCCCTACAGTTTCTTACACATAGTAAATGATAAATAAATATTTGATTATTTGATTGTTTAAGAAATTCAGTCTGGGGCGCCTGGGTGGCGCAGTCGGTTAAGCGTCCGACTTCAGCCAGGTCACGATCTCGCGGTCCGTGAGTTTGAGCCCCGCGTCAGGCTCTGGGCTGATGGCTCGGAGCCTGGAGCCTGTTTCCGATTCTGTGTCTCCCTCTCTCTGCCCCTCCCCCGTTCATGCTCTGTCTCTCTCTGTCCCAAAAATAAATAAAAAACGTTGAAAAAAAAATTAAAAAAAAAAAAAAAAAAAAAAGAAATTCAGTCAGAGTGGGTGCCCAAACTGGTTGATCTTACTGTATTGATCAATTCAGTCATGGTGCTAAAGTCGGTTGTTTTATAAAAAACACCATGGCCTTGACATACTGTGACTTCATATGCAATTTAGACATTCATCCAAGAGGAAAATTATATTGGGTAATAAAATTTGGGGCATAAAAGTTAATTCTAAAATTCATAGTTTTATGGTAATATCAGGTTTGTTAAAAGTCAATGAGAATAAAATCATATATAGAAAAAAGTTTTCAAAAAAATCTTTTGTGAAGTGGAAGTCAACAAATATTAAACAGTTCTTGACAGGCGAAAGAGTAATTTTCTGTGTATTGTTCATAGTCTGAATTTAATATGTAATGTACAGTAAATCCAAATTGCAAGAAGAAAGCTAATAACTCCTCCCACTTTACCCCCAACATATTCAGCTTTTAAATCTCTAGCCTACTCTCAATTCCTTAAAGATTCTGAGTCCAAACCATCACCCAGTGTAGAAAACTTCTAGAAACATCCTTGCCAAGTTGCGATCCTTTCATAGCACTATTCAACTTTTATTTGAAGACTTTCAGTTAACAGGACACTCAGCACTTTTGAGTAAGTCCAGCCCAGTGTTAGGCATTTATAATTCCTAAATAGTTCTTTCTGACAATAATCCTTAATCTTCCTCTCTATAACATTGCCCCATTTTCCTTTATTCTGAACAATGATGTTTTAGGTTAGATTAGATAAAGTAAAAAAAACAAAAACAAAACCTTCTGGATTTTTCCCAATGCCACTCCAAATTATTTGAAGATAATTGCTCTGTTTCTTCCTATTGCCCCCCCTCTTCTGTCCCCTCCCTTCAAGGCAAAAATCTCCAGTTCATTCAGCTAGTAGTCATTCGACTTCGTTTCCAGATGTCTCACCATCCAGGACTTTCTCCTCTGGATAGTCTCCTCCATCACAAGAATACAATAAGCCAGATGTGGCCTGAGGAGGGCAGAAAACCCTGAAACTATAACTTCTCATGCTTTAGAAATGGTATTTCTGTCATTGCAGCCTAAGTTTGCATTAGCTTTTAAAACAGTAGCGTTATACTCATGGCTTTTATTGAACTTGTGGTCTAAAGCCCCAGGCCTTTTATTTTTCCCTAGGAAGTGCAGTCAAGCCATGTATTTCTCATCCTGTCCTTATGTAATTGATTTTTTTTTTTAAAAATGGTGTGTAAGGATTTTCCTTTATGCTTTTTTGCCTTTTATCATGTTGGTCCCCCAGAAGTGCATGATGGGACAACTGAGAGAAAACCACAAGATTCTTGGCTGCTCTAGATGCTGAGAATCTGGAAAGGCTCTAGTGAATTACAATAGGAGTTCCACTCAATAAACCCCAAACCCTATGGATATTAAAAACATAAAAACAAGCAAACCCAGAAGAAAGCCCCCAAAGCCTCTTGCTGCTGGGAGCTGCATTTTACCTTCAGTAATACCAAAATGAGAAGACAAGAAGGGAAAATACCTAAATCCTCAATAATTGAGACCTCCTACTAGGACACTGCTTTTTAGTCCAGGAAACTTCCTGCCTTCATGCAGTTATTAAGAGACCTAGAATATGGTGACGTATTTAAAATATGGTGTTTCCGTGTCTCCTCTGCTCTGAGCCAATTAGTATACATTCAACAGCTTCCCCTTTCCTCCATTAGGACATAAATTACCTTTTGCCTCCAAGCACTCTGGAACTTCAACCACTTACAACTACTTGTACTATCCAAAGTCTTGTCTCCTGGAAGCATTTCTCTCTCCACTGGAGAAAGGTAAAAAAACAAAACAAAACAAAACAAAACGTCTCTCTCTTCCAAGTGTCCACATCATTGATAAAGTAGCCTTTCCACCAAAAATTATGATAGTTTCCATATCCACAGCCCCTTATTTCTTCCCTACGTTTCCCCCTCTTCTCATGATTTTATGGCTTGCTTTGCTCATTATCGCATCCTTCTCTGGAGGCCTGTCTAGCATGGGACTGCCAGGAAGGTTTAGAAACTCTTCATCCAACTCTGATAATCAATTTTATCAGATGGTTGGGGTCTGAAGAGAGTACAATATGCAAGTTCCTTTACATTTAGGCAAGATAATCTTTGTGGTACAATTCTTGTTCTAAAGTTCCCCATGGGATGACACTGAGGCTAGAATTCTGTAAACATCTCTGCCCAGCTTCATCTCCTGCCTATCCAGATTTTTCTCACCGAGCGTGCTCCCACTTCAAATCATTTGCATACAATCTCCATCTCAGGCTGTGCTTCTTGGTAAAACAAACTGAGCCTTTGGAATCATGGCACACTGGAAAAGCAGATTCAATTTAATTCAACAAATATTTACAGAAGAAGATCTAAAAGGCTGAATGTCTTCATTAGACTAGAAGCTTTTTGAGGGCAGGGATGAGGTCTAATTGACCTTTTCTCCCCAGCAGCTAGCACTGTGCCGTGCTCAACATATATAACAGAATATATATTCTTTTATGGAGGCACTGTGATGAGTAAGATGTTGCCCCAGTAAAAATTAAGTTTATCATTTTAGTGGGAAACAAATATGCCCAAACCCATTATAAAACAAGTTTGAATGTAGAGCATACATAAAAAGCCAAATGCAAAATGTTATGGGGCATTGAGGAGCAAAAGAGAAATGTTAGTTGAAAGTAAGGCACAGATTGGGGAAGATTCCATGTAGCTGAATGAAAGATGCAAATGATTTTAATGGGAGAAGAGAAAAGAATTATTGCCAGCAGCTATCCAGTAACTTCTAGACAGTATACCTTATGCTGACTTCTTTATATGTATTATTTCATTTAACATTTACAAAATATTTCTCGTGTGGAAATTATTATTTGCTGTGTTTTACCAAGGAGATTTTGAGACATAAAATAATGTATAAATCCACCCAGCTAACAAGTAATGGAGCCTACATTTAAGCCCATTCCCTCAGGGAAGGATATTCCAAGCAGACGGAATGTAATAAACACAGGTAAAGAATCAGAAAAGTAGTCTACCAAAATGAGCTTGAGTACCTACAATAGAATAAGAGCCTAGAAATTGGGATCAGATTATAGGAAACTTGGAATACAACATGAAGAAATTAGACTTTAGTCTACAAACCATGGGGGAACATCAGAAGGAGATTTAATAGGAACATTGAGTGATAATACTTAAGAAAATAACCTCAGAAGGAGGAGAAAAGATGAACAAGTGCTTTAATGGAATGTGGACACATCAACAAGTTTAAATTTATTCACGTTCCTTTCTGGCCCCTTTCTACCTGGTTTTTACTGGATCTGGTCCAGTAGTTCTTAAATTTATAAATAATTTTGTTAGGAGCCTTGATTTCCCACACTTTTGATATTATGACACTCTCTAATTTGACTGTATTATCTGGGCTACTTTCTCTTCTTCCTCTTCTAAAAATCCATATGGCATCTATTCATTTATTTTGGTAACCAGTATAAAACTCTCTTGAAAAATGGTAAGCAAGTAAGGCTTTGCATAACATTAAGCAAAATATTTTGCTGATTTTCTTCCCCTATCTCTGTGGAAATCTCATTCTAGATAACCTAGAAATTGTACCTTGTTTCTGGTCTGACCTTTGCTAAACTCCTCCAAATAGGTCTGTAACTCTGCTTAGTTCTCTTTCCTCTTCTTCCTTCTTCCAGTCTTTCAATCCAGTGTTTTCTGACTCTTCCTGTTTTCCTCTTCATTTGTTATCTAGAACCTTGGAAAAAAATACTGAAATAAGAAGGTGAAGAAATCTCAAAAAGTTATAAATTTTATCTGTCTCTCTTTTGCTTGCTCTTATTTATTTTGCAATAAGTATTGTAGTATTTATAACCCACCTCTTCTTTCAATTGGAGAGATTGGCAATTGAAGAGAATGGCAATTGGAGAGATTTGCTTTTGCAGAAGGCACAGTTTCTATTGAGCCTCACATGACAAGGATCAAAGACTGAATGAAATAATAAACTTTTGTTGTTCCTTCTTAAGAGCCTATTGAAGCCTTATTAAGGTTTCACCGTAGACACAGTCACTTAGGACCACTGCATTCCTGAATTTCTTGTTTTAGAAATTAAATGTTGTTAATTTAAAAGGAACTAAAAGCATCCCAAGTAAGACTTGATGCCTGTCATAAATACCTCCAATGGAAGAATCAGCTTCCGTTTTCCGTGTGTGGGAAGACTCACACTGCATCCCAGACAGTTGTCAGATTGTCAATGACTGTGATAAGACTTTCTGATTTCCCAGCTGAGAAGACTTGAAAGAAATTGTAATGGGACAGCCTCTTTCTGTGATGAGGAGGCCTACAGGGAAATTTTTATTAATTTTCTGCGTCTTGATTATTTAGCCAGCCACCTGATGTTCCTGTCATGTAGTAAATCCAGAAAATTACTATTTGCTCAAATTTCCACTGCTTCAATTTATGTGGAGGTGCAAGACAGTTGTTTCCTGAGTCTGGAGTATTTCTGATTACAAGGGACAGATTCTGTTTGTTTGATTTCAAGTCCACCCAGGCACATTTCTAACCTGCCTTTTTTTGTTTGTTTGCTTTTTCTTTATTGTTTATTGTATTGACCAAAATTTATGAGTTAGAAAACTAGATAAGGCCACAGTTAGCATTTATTTCTAATATAGAGAAATGGAGTCTGATGATCCAAATGGTGTGTGTGAGGCTACAGAAGAAAGTAGAGCCAGATCTTGGAAAACAATGCAAATAATCTTCTTGCCTGGAATTGGATATGCTATTATTTGTTGCCTTGTGACCTTAAATCTTATAGTTAATTTTGCTGTATGGATTAGAAAGAGCTGTACAGACTCATTGTCTGTAAGTTTGTTGCTTTAGAGCTAATCAGCCTTAAACATAATTTTGTTTATTCAGGCAATTGTCCTTTGATTGGGTTAACCTTACTCTAATCCACATGCAGCCAGTTTTTAGCAAACAAAAATGAGCTGGACTCTCTAACTTTAGTATTTTTTTTTAATTTGTAATTCCCAGAGTACATTGTTGGTGTTTTTGTTTTATTATTTATTGGTTTTATTTTGTTAATGTTGTCATGGCCACACAACCTGTGGTTACTGGTAGGGTTGCCCAAAAAAGCACAAAACATCCAGTTGAATTTAAATTTCAGATAACCATGCATAAATTTTAGTATAAGTATATCCCCCAAATGTCAGGGGAGATGCTAATACTAGAAAATTGTTCATGGTTTATCCAAAATCCAAATTTTAGTGTCCTGTATTTTTATTTGCTAAATATAGCAACGCTATTTACTGGGAGAATTATAATTTCATGTAATTTCATTTTTTTCAATAAATTCATTTTATTTAGCTCTCATGTAAGTTTTTATACAAATTAATTACCAAGTTAGGGGAAAATCTTATTTTAAGCTATATTCTAGTTTGTGATTCTGATAATATGGACAGTATAATTGAAGCTTCTTTAGAAACACATTACAATTATCTATTTACCTGTGTGTATCCTCCATTAATCTGTGACATCAAAAAGAGAGGGACCATACTTCATTCATTTTTGTATTACATAATGGCATGTAGAAGGAGCTCAATGAACATTTCTTGACTAGACTGCATAATTACCAAATGGTAGGCTGGCACAGCAGCAAAAGTGTGTGTGTGTGTGTGTGTGTGTGTGTGACATTGAAGAGTGCCTAACATGTAATGAATGCTGACTTTGTACTAGCACTCTGCTAAGAGCACAGTGCCAAAAACTTAGTTGTTACCTCCTTCTTATAGAGAAGCCTTTCACTAGAGAGTGGTTCAAAACTAGTTGAAGTCTATATCCAAGAGTGCATAAATCAATTTATGCATCAGCTAGATACTGCATTCTCCCTCTAGAGACTGTAAAAAAGAGGGTAAGCTAGTAGAAATTCTTCATAGAGTCCATGTTGGTTTGCTTATGCTTATGTTACCAAATATTCATTTCTGAAGGTCAGTTTGTAATAGTGTTAGCCATATAGCTATTGTTGTAGCTATACATTCCATACATTCTTTTAGAATTCATCACTCCTCTGTTGAGAAGCTGAATGTCCTCTCCGAACCTATGTTGGCCTCAACCAATAGCATCTGACTTAAGTGACAATTTGTGATTTACCATGCAAATGCCATGAATTTCTATCTTGCTTTCTTGGGACTCTTGCTCTTAAAACCAGACATCATGCTGTTAGTAAGCCTAATCAGCCTGTGGAGAGGCCCACATGTAGATGAACTTACGTCCGTCACACTGCCCCATCTGAATTCCCAGCTGACAGCCAGTCCTAACTTGCCAGTCACGTGAAGGAGTCATCTTGAACCTGGATCTTCCAGCCTCCAGTTGAGCCTTCTCAGCTGATACCATGTGACATAGAAATGGGCCCCATCCAAATTGCAGATTCATGAACAAAACAGATAATTGTTGGTGCTTTAAGCCAGTAAATTCTGCAGTAGTTTGTTATGTAACAATAGATGACAAATAAAGATTTTGGTATCTGGAAGTATGGTGTTTGCTATAACAAAGACCTAAAATATTTGGCTTTGGCTTCAAGACCAAATAGCAAGCAGAAGCACTAAGGACCTTCAACAGGTTATGAGTGAACCTATGAGCCTCGAGGAGAGAGTTAAGAGAAGCAGAAGTGGCCTAAAGGAGACTGATAGAGCTTGAAAGAAACTAAGAATGTTATTGGAAGTTTAACAGAAGTTTAACACACATAACCTTTGTCACGTAGTGGCACAAATTCTGGCAATTTGATAGCCTGTAGTGACTTGGAAAATAGCAAAGAAACTCAATGATACAGCCGAAGATTTCCAAGAAGAATACAGAAAATGTCACCTGGCTTCATCTCACTGCTGGTGATAAAATGTAAGGAAAGAGAAATTAGCTAAAGACTAAACCATTGAACATAAACTCAGGACTTGGTGTGTTTGAAGAAAAACTGTTTTCTCATGTGACCTCCTTAGTCAATGAGTTCAAGTTCTAGTCAACAAGTTCTAAATTAAGGAGGACTTCTGGCCCAAGTTTCAATCAAGGGTAGGACTATAAAATCCTTTGATAAGACCTCAGAAATGTATAAATATTGCACCTCATAGACACTTTCAGGTAGAAAACAGACTCCTTAAGGACCTTAAGTGTATAATTGACAAATTCTGTCCTTTTACCAACAAGGTAAAATTTAAGATTTCTAAGAATCTTAAATATCCTGTCCCACAAGTCTCCCAGGGAGCACTAGGTAGAGAAGGAACTAACTCCAAAAGATTTATGGATTTATAGATAGGACTTAACTCATATGGGTTTTATGAATTGATACATAGGAAACCCACAATATTTTTTAAAGAATTATATTGGCTTGGTCTGAAAAGCACAGAGGCAGTATAGAATGAAAAGAAGCCTTTGTCTTTGAAATTTCTATGTTTAGTAAATAGGCAGAATGCTAACACAAGCAAGTTTTTATAGAAAAGAAAATATGACTCATAAGGTAGAATCAAGAACCCAGAAGGTATAGCTGGAAGGTATGAAGAATAACTCCCAAAGAGTTGAACTGAGTTCCAATCAAGGAACTGGCAACATATAATTGGTCAGATATCAGAATTGCAAAGGACCCATTTATGCAGTATGAAGATCCTATCATAGTGTGTTGGGTATGAAAAGGGCAGATAAACTGTCTCTTTAATTTGCAGCTTTGGGGGTGAGAAGAATGGTAATTAAAAAGCTCTGCCTGAGGATGTTGTGCCTGAGGAGCTTGATCCACACTTGGATCTGGTTTAGCTCATGAGATATTGGGTCTCTAGCCTAAGCCTAATGCCCTAAGATGAGACTGGGAGTTTCTTTGGGAAAGAGAGGTGAGTGTGGGAAAATTATAAATTGTGGCCAAGTGGGAGACTGTGGCATACTGCGTTTTCCAGAGATAACTACAACATCTGTTGTATCATGTGCTATTTTAGAGCCTTTTCATTCCATCATTAAAAGTGGATCCCATGGCCCCTTCCCTTGAACTTAGGCTTTTGCACTAACATGACCAGTGAAGTACAAAGAAACTGGCACTATGCAAGATTCAAGGATAAGTCACAGAGATACCATTTTTTGTGGGATGCTTATTCATGGACATAACCACAATGCTATGCAGGGGTCCGTGTAGTTCATGGATGAAAGTAGGTTTTCTGGTACCAAGTCATGCCTTTCCAGCTGATGCTGTTTGGAGCAAAAACAAGTTAATTTCACTGAACCCTGCCCAAATTGCAGATTCATGAACAAAACAAAATATGTATTTTATTTTTTGTTTTAAGTTGCTAAATTTTGAGTTGGTTTTTTGTGCAGCAATAGAAAAATAATATGCCAGATTATAAATTTTATGAACTCTGAGGTGTTTCCAGTGTCTTTTTAGTAACACATTTATCAGACGTCTCTTAGAGATCTGCTTACATTTGGGAAAATGTTATGTATTCATATTTTAAATTCCTTTAATTTTTTGTAAAGTATCACATGCAAAATTTTTTAAAAGTCACATAGTGCCAAAAGGCTTTTAATACAAACTAACATTTACTGCCTCCCTCTCTCTTGCTCATCTCATTTAACTTCTCAGTTCAGTGTCTTTTAATGTTCAGATTGGGCACTTAAAAACTAATTGGTTAGCACTGTGGGCTTAAAGGACAATCAGGTAGCCCACAACTTTTTAATTGTGTATTTTTCTCTGGGCTAGTTGGTTTAGTCAGTAGGGGATCGTACAGCCTTGTCTGAAGGGCATGTGTGAATGTTGCTCTCCTGGAGCTGGAGTCTGTCATTGAGTACTTTCACTTTATTCTTTTGTTTTCAGTATTGAATTTAAATGGCAACCTTGTTTCTGGGTTCAAGAGGCCAGAGCTTCTCTTGTTCAATTACTATTGAGCCGAGGTTTCCAAACATTAGCATATATCAAAATCACCTGGAAGTCTTGCTAAACCACAGATAACTGGCCCTCACCTCCAGAGCTTCTGATTCAGTAGGTCTGCAGTGAGGCTGGAGAATGTTTGCTCCTTGTAGTTCCCAGATCTGAGGCCTGGAGACCACAGTTTGAGAAGCACTGCTCTAGAGCATAATCCTGTGGTTTTGCATGGAGGTGAGTGAGACATCTCTAAGTGCACAGCATCGTGGTCTAACTTCTAAGGCTTTTAGACAGTCCTGTTTCACCATCTCAGACTTGACGCTTGAACTCAACCGTCAGAGACCTGCAGTCTCTAATTCCTTAGACTTCCTAGGATTCTTTAGGGAAAAATAAGCAAACTTCTACTTTGACTTAGCTTCCTCTCCCTCTCTGTGGCCCCCTGCAGGATTATTGGAATGATTGACTTGTCCTCCATTAGATCATTTATCATTTCTTTTCTCTCTCCCACCTACATTTTGTATCTTTATATTCTTAAGATAGGGTAACTAATGGCTTTATTTTCATTGATGGCAAAGTCTGCGCATCTTGTCTTTTCCTGTTTGTTATTTTGGGGTGTTATTTTGAAGGGAATAAGCAAAAGAAAATTCTTACATTATTTTGGTGGAGTGTTATTTTGAGTACAATAACAAGAAGAAGCATTCGTATTCCCATCATTTTGGAACAGATGAGTACATCCATGATATTTTGATTCTTGCTAGTTTTAGTCTTGGAGGGCATTTTTGTGAGAACTATGTATTATTTGGGGTAGCATCATTTGCAAACTGGAAATCCATGGTATATAGTAACTTTTGGTTAATCAAGATAGTCAGTTGACCTGAACAAAATAATTACAGTTGCCTGAGAACTAGTTTGTATTTAAGAAGCCCTTAGACTTTGCACTGAAAATTATAGCTAAAATAGTGATTTTGCCCTTCTGTTTTCTCACATCAATTTTTATCTTATTTTGCCAGAATATTTATTTGGTTAATTGTCATTAATTCCAAATTTCAAAATGTGAAATGCTGTCTCAAATATCTGGAGCTGTGCTATCTAATGTGGTTGCCACTAACAATATATGACTATTTAAATTTAAATTAAGTAAAACTTAAATGTAGTTCTTCAGTCATATTAGCTTCATTTTTGTTAATCACACATAGCTAGTGGCTACTGTAATAGCTCAGATATGGAACATTTCCATCATTACAGAAAGTTCTGTTGGACAGCACAAATGCAAAGTCTCCTTTCTTTACAGAAGGAGAAAAAAAAAAGGAAAGAGAAGAATGACTTTGATTTTGAATGAAAACACTCTTGTCAGTCTTATACATTTTACTCGGGAGCTTTTGTTTGAAAATATCAGTGTCTTCAATATGTCCAAAATGGTCAAATACCACATTTTTGGCTTGATAGTGGTAATGCGGAAGATGGAAATGATTTACTCCAAAGTGCTGGGTGGATTTGTGTTAAATCATTCACATGTTGTTAAGGTGGAGATATACTCCTGGGACCGGAGGCTCACCTCCCGCCCCAGCCCACCCCACCCATTTCCCTACCTGGTTAGCGTCAGGAGGAGATGTGTTGAAAGGCTGAGCCACCGCAGGTACGCCTTGTCAGCTGGGACTCCAGCTCAGTTTCTCAGATCAACGCAGTGTGTGGCTTGTATGCAAAGAGCTGACTTTCAGCTGGGAAGTGTGTGCATCAAGGCTAAATGGCTGGTTCCAAGGCAGAGCAACACATTCGTGGATTCTGGCTTGTGTATGTGTATATGTGTTGACCTTTGGATCTGGTTTAATTGTTTATTGATCAAATAAACATTACAGGCTATTTATTTGGTCCCAACGGGGAGCTATTATCTCAGGCAAAGGATGATAAACATGTTTATATTTCTATGGCTAATTTTTAAAACGTTTTTTAAAAAGTATACTTAGTCCTGCCAATGAAGTTGAAGCATTTTTAATAATTATTTGCTCAATAAAAAATATATACATAAAAACAAAACTGACTTCTTGAAATATCACACAAAAAATATTCTTTGGAAATCAGTAGAGGAAACCAGAGGGAGGAAGATAATAGAAGTGTTGATTTAGGTGTCAGATACATAATTAACTATATTAGTTTATTAATTATATTAATGACATTTAGTTGTCAGATATTTAAACTTTCTCTTTCCAGGTACCTGGAGAAATTATCTTAGAACATTTTTTTAAAATAGCTGCAGCTTTTTTTTTTTGTGGTAACTATAGAAAATAGCTCAGATACCCAAATTATATTCCTTACTATTGAGTTGGTTGGAAAACTGGTGATATTTATCTGGATTTGTGAATGTAACCTAAGACGAAGTTAGGTGTTAACTATGATGTGTGAATGGATAGAAAAGCTTTCCTGCTAAATATCTCTAAGACAGTGTGTCTTCTCCCCCTCTCCCACTCCTCCCATTTGCTCGTGGACACTCTTCGGTGAGTGGGATGATCAGACTGCTTAGATTTAGGGTAAAAACAAACAAGCTGGTAAGACCCATTCAAAATTAATTGGAATGTTATAATTATAGATGCAGGTAAGCAACAAATCTACAAGATATATATCATGGCAGAATTACCTCTATATCTAGTAAGGATATATTATATCTTTTGTTTGTAGAGCCCTGTAGTAATAGACAAATAACAATAAAAGAAGTATAATAATGATTGTTATTAAATACCTGATATGTACTAGACACAGTGTCAGATATTATATATATAATGTATTGCCCTTACAACTTATTCCTATTTTATAGGAAAGAAAATTGAAATTTATTTTTAACCCTTTTCCCAATATCAGCTAGAAAGTAATGGTATCCAGGACTCAAATATGTCTGATTCTAGGACATTTTTTAAATCATTGTGCCAGGCATTCACTAGTGGAATAGAATTTAGGGGTGTCAGGATTATGGGTCCTGAAATACTGTGTGGGTTAGAAGTTAAACAGGTTTAAACAACATTAGTTTTTTAAATTTTCAAGAAAAACAAATTTTCTAGGATATACAGCAAATCTCTGATATATTCCAAGCATCTATTGTGAATGTTCAGTGAGTTCCTATTGAATTAATAAATTAAATGTTTAAGGTCATTGTATAACTGTTGTAACATGGGGTATACTGGGAGGTCTTTAGGCTGATGTACGAATATTTTTACTTGCTCGAGACACATAGCCTAGTGCACATAATTACTGTATAAATCAGAATCTCTTTATGTGTATTTTATACATATGTATATATAAAATTATCTTCACTCATTATATTAGCTATAAATTGGTGATTTTTAGAAACTTTCTGGAAGGCAATGTGTATTGCATTAAAAGACAATTGTATCTCTAATTAGTAAAGACTACTAAATTTAGGGATTGATATTGTTGAATTAAAGCAAATCCATTGATATAAGGCTATAGTAGCTATTTCAAATATCCTTATTGCCTCAGGATGGTCTTTGGTTAAACTGT
The DNA here is from genome assembly GCF_018350215.1 of Panthera leo. NCBI lineage: Eukaryota > Metazoa > Chordata > Mammalia > Carnivora > Felidae > Panthera > Panthera leo. Next base: position 60,123,300 of record NC_056695.1, on the reverse strand, counting down.
ACATGTTAGAAGCTTTTGGGATCAAGATTATGTATCTCCATGATTAAAAATTCTGAAACCATTGAAGTATTTTAACTGTTAGTTCGGGTACTATATTAATTTCCTTTTGCTGTTTTAACCATTTACCACCAATTTAGTGGTTTAAAACAACATAAATTTATTATTTCACAGTACTGGATATCAGAAGTCTAAAATGGATCTCACTGGGATAAATCAGGGTATGGCAAGGTTGTGTTGATTTCTGGAGGCTCTAGGGAAAATCCATTTTCTTGCCTTTTCCAGTTTCTGGAGGTGCCCACATTACATTCCTTGCCCCGGAGCCCCTTTCATCTTCAAAGCTAATAATGACCAGTAGAGTTTTTTTCACGTTGTTTCACCTTGACACTGACTCTTCTATCTCCCCCCTCCACCTTTAAAGACCCTTATGACTATATTGAGCCTACTTGGATAATCCAGGATAATCTCACCACTTTAAGGTTAGCTGATTTGTGAACTTAATTTCATCTTCTACCTTAATTTCCCTCTACCATGTAACTTACCATAGCCACATGTTCTAGGAATTGGGGTATGGGCATCTATGGAGGGCCAATATTCTGCCTACCACAGGGAGAAGCAAGAACATGGAGGTGTTAAGTAACAGACTTGCATGTAGCTCTCAACTCTGTATCAGCTATTTGATCTTGGGCAAGTTACTTAACTTCCTTGAGTTGCCTGGATGGCAAAATTGAATTAATAACCGCTACTACCCAGGGTTGTATTGAAGATGCTATAAGTGTCAGAGAATTCAGGAGTCTTTAACCTGTGAAAGAGAATTCTCTTGTTTGTCATCCTATTAAATATGAAAAAAAAAAAACTTCTCAAAGCATATTGTAGGTTATAACATTTTTAGATATCCTTTATTCTTTTCAAGGGAAAACGGTGACATTCATCCATTTAACACCTTCTTTATAGCACATTACCCAGTCCTGTCTAAAAAGTGATCACTGATTAAAGGCTTCTTATCTGTCTTTTTTGTTCATCAGTTCACCATAAAGATACCACATTATGGCACAGTTCTTAAAGAAACAAGATTAATGAACTTGTAACAGTTAGAGAAAAATTGATGGATAAATTGTGCTGACCAGGAATACAATTAAAGTTCAAGAAAGAGATAGATCTGTAAAGAATGATCTAATTGCTGGAAACCTTAATGCAACTTACAGAGCATCGAAATAGATTTTCAGATAAAAGGAACAAAACTAGCAAAAAATAAAAAAATAATGGATGAGACACAGAAGATGTATGTGGGGGAAATGGAGAGCTATCTAAAAGAATAGAATCCATGTCTGTTAAAGTCCTAGTGCTGTGTAACTTGGAATATGGAAATGTGTCATATAGGGATTTGAAAGTCGAACAAAAAGGGTTAGAAGAAAAAGAAAGACACTTCTTTGATTAGGAAGTGATTGAGATGAGCTTGTAGAAAGTAAGACAAACATGGAGTTGAGTAATAATCTCCCCTCCCCACCCAAATATAAATAAAAATTGATATTGACCAATGCATGAATTATCAGAACTAAGTTTCTCTCTCTCTCTCTCTCTCTCTCTCAAGCATTTCTGCTTATAACAAAAACTTTCAGGGAAAGAAAATATGACCCAGTGACAGACTAAGAGGTGTTCTGAGAGATACTAATTTTTATACAAGTAATTATGAAAGAGTGTAAAGAGAAGAAAAGGGAAATATTTATTAAACAAAAGAAAGCAAAATTATGTATTTGAGAGAAGTTTGTTGTTTGTAATCTCATGTGGTCTATATTTGTTAGTTTTATTTATTTATTTTTATTTGAGAGGGAGAGAGAGAGAGAAGAGAATGAGACAGAGGGAAGGGCAGAGGGAGAGAGAGAGAGAGAGAGAGAGAGAGGGAGAGAGAGAATCCCAAGCATTCTCCAGGCTTAGCATGGAGCCTGATGCAGGGCTCGACTCTACAATCTTGGGATTATGACCTGAATCGAAATCAAGAGTTAGACACTCAACAACTGAGCGACCCAGGTGCCTCTATATTTGTAAGTTTTAATTTAATGATAATTCTGAAAAGAGTATGCATTTTTAGAATTTTGGTGACCTTTGTAAAAATAATAATCTTCAAAAAACTCCAAATTTCTTCATCTTTGATATTGGACTCGTACTCTGTACCTAACAGGAGTTTTGTGAGGATTAATATAGATAACTCACTTTCATCAGTGACCGTAGTTTCTAAACAAATCTGGGCAGCAAAAAGGAACTCACTGGAAGGATATGGAGCAGGAAGGTGAATGAAGGCAAATCCAGAGATGTAGGGAGAAAGAACCAAAGCACATGTATTCAACTTGCTACCATTGGGATATCTCATTTCTACATGATTTGTGTCCTTGCATTATTTTGTTCAGGATCTAAGTTCCCAGGGGAAACAAAATGTCTGATGAGCTCAACGTCAGTCAAAATTGCACTGGACAAAATTAAACAGGCAGGGAAGGCTTTATTTAAGGCTATTGCAATAGGGGAGAGAGGCCAGAGTTCAACCTGAAGTCAACTCTGTTGAAACAAAAGGGAATAAGGTTTTTAAGAGGTGGGGTGAGGAGTAGATGGTGGGCCATTTGTATTTACTAATCGGTTTTACCCAAAAGAAAACTTTCTTGTATCTTTATAACAGGAGTTAATTTGTTACTTGGAAGAAGTCTCCCCCCAGGTTTAATCTCTTACCCTACCACAAAGACTGAGACATGGGGGTGCAATCTTCCTTGATGAGTACACTTCAAAGGGATGGCTCCCAGATCCTGGAGAAAGAGTCTAGGGTTGTAAACTGGCAAGAAGCTTTAAAAAGGATTTCCATCTCACAGCATCAGGGAAAGAAGTCATAATTACAAGCTTAATAAGGAAAATTCTCTAAAAAAAAAAAAAGGAAACATTAAGTTCATCTTGGTCACAAATATAGGCCATGAACCTATCTTGGTTGTAGTGATGAGAAGAAATGGGTGGCAAGGCATCTTGATTTATATTCCCATCAAAACTACATGTTACGGGGAAAAGAGACATTTTCACAGAAAAAGTGAGCTAGAACCACAAAAATAAATAAATAAAATAATGGGAAAGGAATGGTGGGCGGGACATTACAGCTAACTGAAATCTGCCTAGCACCATGTAACGCTTGAGTGATTTAAAACTTATTTAGAAGAAATAAATCCACTCAAAATAATTAGCAAACAATTCGAAGGCAAAACAGAAGGGGAAATCCCATAAAATTGTGTTACCCTATGAACAGTCCTCAGCATAGCATAGCATAGCATTCAAAAGAAATAAAATCCTACCACTGCAGACAATCTTAAATCTTGACTGTGGCCCTTTAAATTTGCCAAGGAGAGGATTATATTGAGTGATGCACACCAATAGACCTTAAAAAGCCTTTTGTATTCATCAGTCTCCCTCAGGGTGGTGCCTTCTCTGTCCCCAAAGTTTCCCCAAACTGCTCTTGTTAATCTTTGCCCCCTATCCCACTCTCCCTCTCATTTCCAGATCTGTTTCTCTCCAGAGTTCTTTTTGCTTCTCCTCATGAAGATATTTCAGGCCTTCCTGCCTTCTCCAGTCTGTTTGGTCATCGTTTATTCTAATGAACAAGCAAGGCTGCCTCTTTCAGAGCAGGCACATTCGGCTATGGATACTTGTCCCTTTTATGGTTCCATCTCACAAATCTGAGAGACTGTCATACAGATAGTAAAAATGTTTGTTGAGGAAAGTCAATGTGAGGAGTTATATCTTGTTCATTGTATCTTCTCAGCACCTACTTAACACAGCGTCTAGCTCAGAGTTACTATTTATTAGTTTTACTTTTTTGAGCTGTTGAGAAACAGAATTTCAAGGTTTTAAGGAATCTAATTCTTCAGCAGGAACAGACAGGAAGTATCCTACAAATGTGTTTGGCAGCTGTCAGTGCTCAAGTGTCGCGGAAAGCTGTCCAGAATAGTGATGGAGAATGAAAGCAATTACTGGGGTACCTTTAGTAGTACCCTTACTCTCTAGTCTCCCAGCTGGGATGGGATACTCAAGGATCTGGCAGGAGAAGAGAAGAAAGAAGAATGAAAGTGGAAGAAAGGGGGTTTGAACATGGCCGCCATTGGCACCATCATCATCCCAGATGTTCCTCATGTCTCAGGTACCAGACCAGGTCATTGGATTCCAGACTGTCTGGGTAAATCCCAGATGTGTGGTAGCATGTGCTAATGTGCCCTCTCTATACCTTTATGTACCCATAAAAACTGGTAGAATAACAATACCATCTTGTTTCAAAAGAGTATTGAGTGGTTTAGCTATGTTTAAATGGCAATCTAATTACAGTGTTTCTTTATAGTAAAACTCTGTTAACATGTTTTTCAAGAGACCAGATACTAAAACCCTTTCCACAGGTTGAAAGAAAACCCCTATATTGGGAAATGGAGAAACACAAAGAGTGAACTTAAAATGTTAAAGGTTTGCAAAGAGAAATTTCCGAACAACTCCTTAAGATCTTTGTGTGCTACATAAATATAGAAGATTGTCTTCAAAGTACATATATACAATATAAAACTCTGATAACTAAGAGCTGAGTGGCAGGATGCTGTCTTTCTGGAGCACTACAAATACCCCTCAGAGGATAAGAACTGCAAGATCAATGTGGAACACATTACCGTGGCAGAAATGTAAAAGAACCATGGCTGGGAGCCACTGTTTCACTTTTCCAGTAGATGTTAGAAGCTTTTGTGTGTTGCCGTCCCTGCATCAAAAGCCTGAAATCTATGAGCTCTAATGATAGATTTACACTGGGATTCAAAGGACAGCCAAAATGCAACAATGTTCTCAGGTTGCTAATCACAGACGTTAATTTAATACAATGAGAGCCAAGATCAAGATTTTAAGTGTTTAAGGCCCCTAGCTAGAGCCCATAGGACTAGTTAACACAGTTCCAATTTTGTTCACATTCAGGCTCAGGAAACTGTGTCTCATCCATTTGGAAACATCACCTTGGAAACGTTAAATAAAGAGCAGGAAACCATATACCAGCTGAAGAAAAGAACCAGTTCTTAGGCAAGGTCTATGTAAAGGTGTCATCTGACTTAGTGAGATCCACAAACTCACTCACTGGAGAAGGGGCTCAGATAATCTGCAGGCTACTGTTAAGATGAGAGACAAAGGGACTCAGTTTCCAGCCTATGCTATGAGTCAGTATGATTCCACTTTTGCATAAATTAATCACAGAACTATAATATAATTTCCTGCTAGGGTTCCAAATTTAGAACCCGATTCTGCCTTCTAGTCTGTACTACAGATCTTTCTAATGCAAGTCAAGTATTGAAAGGAGCTGACAGCACTAACCTCAGCCCAAAATGTTTGATCTGCTTCTTGTCTCTCATCTTAAAAGCATTGCTCTCCGATTTTCTCTCTCTTGCCTGCTTAGTGGTAGATCTCCCAAAAGACATGTAGTTTGGGTGGCTTTGGCAAAATGCTTTTATGCTTTCCATCTTACACGATAGCTTGAAATTTTTAGATCTGGTTTCAGTTTAAAGGGCACAAATTACAAAAAAAAAAAAAAAAAAAAGCCAGAAGGAATTATTTTGATTCTCTCAGACCTCATCATACATATCAACAGACATCTAAGGAAGAAGAGTCCACTTTCTTGATCATTTTTCTAAATAAATATTTTAAATGTAAAAATCTGTCTTACAAAAGGAACTTGAAAATTGCTAGCTGTGTCTGAAGGAGCTGAGCCTAAATCTTAGACATTTTTTTTTTTTTTTTAATAATGCTTCATTATTTCTTTAGGACAAGATCAAGGCCTCATGATCTCAAATGTGTCTCAAGATATTCTCCACATCTCCACTACTGCAGTTCTTCTTTAGGATTTTATTATTATTGTTTGCTGGGGCTATGACAATAGCTTCCTTATGAATTCTCTAGAATCTGACAGCACTATCTTCCGTGCTACCTATAGAGTGCTTTTTTTTTTTTTTTTTTTTTTTTAATGCAAGAATCTAATCATGTCTTGTCCTGCTGCAAACCTTCTGGCTAATCTCTATCCTTCCCAGAATGCATTCTAAGTACTTGGGGTGGCACACATAATTTTGGGGTGCTTTCCTTGCCCATTTTCTTACTTCTACCACTGCCTACAAATATAGCTCCTGTCATTGGC